>NC_084779.1:1490000-1807500 GCF_028858725.1 Colius striatus
CCGTGTGCTGTAGCATCAGACGCGGTGCTGGCTGCTGTGGCTCCTGTTCAGCCTTCTGCTCTGTTCTGTGTCTGGAGAGTCAGTGAGTTGTTTGGGGCCCCTCCTCATGCTGTCGCCCTCTGAATGCAGCGTCCGGCCGAGGTCTCCACTGTGATACCAAAGTCCTCCAAGGGCTGAGGGCTGTGAGAGCAGAGGTGAGGAAGTGTCGGGTGAGGGTGAGCCTGTCTGAGCCCTTGTCTCCTGTTGCAGCGCTGCGCGTGTGCGGACGACTGCTCCTCCAGCACCTGCGTGTGTGGGCAGCTCAGCGGGCGCTGCTGGTACCGGCAGGTGAGGACACAGAAGCGTCTCTTGGGTCAGAGCAGCGCTTGGAGCTGCCACTCGCGGCCTTGGGGCTGGATAAGAGCGTCTTCCAAACAGCTCCTGGCACAGCAAATCTCTCCCTGTTGGAAAATGCCTCAAGTTGCAGTCTCAGCTCGGAGGGGTGTGTGGCAAGAACAAGATGTGAACTCAGGGAAGCTGCTCCTTGTTATTGGAGAGTGTTACTGCCATGGGAACCCAGCCATCAGTGATGGCCACGTGCTGGAGAGCATGTAACAACCCTTCTGTGAAATCAGCTTCCATTTGTGAAGCACACAGCAAATGCTGCCATATGTAAACCAGGGGAGGGGAGAGCAGAGGCATTCTGCCTGCTTCACTTTGTTGTGATCCTTGGGGATGAGGGCAAAGAAAAGGTGTCTTAAATGCAGTATTACCAGGAGCCTGGTTGGGTTTGGGTAAGTGCTTTTGGAGCTTTGGGGAATGTTGTTTGGGAAGAGAATGTGGTTCCCAGAGCTTGGGAGCACTGGGCTAGTGCTCAGGAAGTGTCGGCTTTGTTGCAGAGACAGACTGAGCATCAGCTTGTCCCCTGCAGCACTGCAGAATGCTCCTAGTGACGATGCACAGCGTTCTGGTGCTGCACAGGGTGATGCCAGGCAGCAAAAGTGGAGATGGTGCCTTGCTGTTGTCAGCTGTGGGTGGTGGTGGGGAGTGTGCCACAGTCAGGGCAGAGCAAACCCCCTGTAGAAGCTGAGGTCTGGTGCTGGTTTGAGGGAGGTCGGGGTGAGGCTCTGCCTTGGGGTTCTCTGGGCTGTGTTTCTACTTGGGCAATCTGTGCTCTTGCTTGCCCTGGTCACAGTGGGTGACAGGAAGAGCCACTAACCCAGTCCTGAATGCATCTCCACGTCAGGACGGCCGACTGCTGCCCGGATTCAAGCAGAGGAACCCCCCGTGTATCGTCGAGTGCAACCCCATGTGCTCGTGCTGGCGAACCTGCAGGAACCGCGTGGTGCAGAATGGGCCCCGGTGAGAGGAGGGGCCAAGCGCAGCTTCCCCTGGCAAGACCAACACCAACCCCTCTGGGCCTGCCATAAACCACAGAGCCCAGAGGGAGCTTTCCCCAGCCCTGGAGATCATTCATCCTGCCCTGAACTCCAGTGCTGGCTGAGCAGGAGGCAGGGTGACTCACAGGACTCTTTCTCTGCCCATACACTCCCTCAGTAAAATGCCACAGAGCAGCTCTTACCCCAACAAGTTTGCAGCTGCAGCGTTTCTTCCTTGTGTTGCAGCCAGGGAGCTGGAGATGACGGAGCTGGCCCTAGCAGAGGGCTAAAGGATCAGAGCACTTATCTCAAGGTGTTGTGACTTGCCAAGGGCAAGCTCCTTGCCTTCCCCCTGCATCCTGCAGAGCTCTGCTGCCTACAGTCGCTGTGCCCCTTCCCTGCCTTCCCCCGAGTGCTGCCTGTGCACATGGAATGGAAGAGAACTGCTGAGGGTGGGATTCTGGTGTCCCAGAGATCATCCAGCCCCTCCACGCTGTGGCATTCCGTGATTCTGTGCCCAGAGCGGTGCTGGAGTGAGCTCTGTCAGGGCTGGGGATGGAAATCCTCTTGGCTGTGTGGTGATGGGAGGTTGCTGCCTTTCTGCTCCTCTCTCTGGGACAAGTCGTTGTCTTCCTGCAGAGGGCTGCCATCAGCATGTTTCCTTTGCTCTTTTGCAGGGTTCAGCTACAGCTGTTCCGCACACGAGAGATGGGCTGGGGCGTGAGAACCATGGAGGACATTCCAGCAGGAACCATTGTGTGCGAGTGAGTGATTCAGCTCTGGCCCACTCATCCCTCTCCAAGGGCCTGGGGGCTGCTGCCTTTTGCCAGCAAGTTGGAACAGAGCCGAGCGCTGGCTCTCAGTCAGGAGGTGTTGTAGGCTTTAAACTGTCCCATGGGCTTTGTGAAATGGTTTGCCATTTTAAAGCTGCAGGAGCAGCTTTGGGGTGCAGCTCTGCTTTCACTTGGCTGCTCGTGTCGCTGGAAAACCTGCCGCAAGGAGAAGCAGTTCCATCTGTGCCCGAGGGGCCCCGGGAACCCTGCCCCTGGGAGGGAGCCCTGCCTGCAAGGGGACCCCAGGGCCCCTGCCTGCCCTGCCGCAGGGGCAGATCTACAGACAGGGACAGGAAAGCACACGAGTGTACGTGCCTCTCAGACTTTCCCTGGGTGTTTTAGCCCACAGAGAAAGACAAATTCCCTCATTAGAATATCAAGCAGGTCTCACCTGGACTTCCCCAAAACATATTTAAGCCACAGGCAGCTTTCTCCTGAACAGCCCATGAGCAACACTCCTCCTACCCACACTGTCTGGGAAACAGCATATGAAACCAGGGGCACCACAGAGATATTGGCAACTTCAGAAACACCAGTGGGCACAGCCTCTCCTGACTGACAGCTGGGCAAAAGCCTCCAGCCCTTGGCATCACTTATGCCTCCAAACAGAGGTACCAGAGGTTGCTCTTATGGCCAGTGACACTTCCCTGCAACCGATCTCCCTCTCCTGCTCAGGGCCCCTCTGCAGCCTGCCAGCCTGGCTCCAAGGCACTCCAAACAAAGTTTCAGCTGAGTCTTCAAAACCACCCCACACTCCTCAAAGCAGTCTTGAGCTCCTGCAGTGGTTTGCATGGTAAACATCACACTGACACTAAGCTCTGCAAAATACCCTGAGAGGCAGCAAGTGCCACCCGCACTGTCCCACGAGTGCTGACCCAAGCAGAGCCCATGGGGCTCCCGCTCTGCCCAAAGCCTGGTGATCACCTGGGGGAGGAGGCAAGCAGAAAAGCAAGGAGGGATGAAAATCTCATCTCCTTGGGTCTGGAGCACCCAGGGGATCCCAAATAAGTGGGACAACAGAATAACACAAGGAGGGAATGAACAATTCTAAAGACTGCAAAGGAGCAATGCTCAGTGTCACTGCTCACTGCCTGCAGCCTAATGCTCAGCCTCATGCCCAGCCCCGTGCCCAGCCCAGTGCCCAGCCCAGTGCTCACCTGATGCTGACTCGAGCTCAGATGGAGATCAGATGAGCCTCAGATGATCCTTGGCCTGGAGCTCAGATGGACCTCAACCCGGAGCTCAGAGGGAACTAAGCCTGGAGCTGAGCCCAGAGCTCAGGGCGAGCTCAGAGGGACCTCAGCCCAGATCTCAGACTGAGCTCAGACGGACCTCAACCCGGAGCTCAGACGGACCTCAACCCGGAGCTCAGATGGACCTCAGCCTGGAGCTCAGATGGACCTCAGCCTGGAGCTCAAAGGAAGCTCAGATGGATCTCAGCCTGGAGCTCAAAGGAAGCTCAGACAGACCTCAGCCCGGAGCTCAGAGGAAGCTCAGACAGACCTCAGCCCAGAGCTCAGACAAAGTTCAGTAAAAGCTCAGCCGCAGCTCGCCTGGAGCTCGAACTTATGTTCGGCCGGGGCTCAGCCGACGCTCGCTGCCACCAGCTCCAACGGCAGTGTCCCAGCCTTCCCCTGCTCCAACAAGGCCGTTTACAGATTCTGCCGGCCTCCACGTCAGGATGCAGAGGCATCTGACACTGCTGATCACAGCCACGCCAAGCTCCTCCCTGCAGGGAGAGGAGAGTTCCCGATCTGCTCTTATGGCCAGCGACTTCCCTGCAACACGTTTCCCTCAGGGCCCCTCTGCAGCCTGCCAGGCTGGCTCCGACCTCTCCACTGCTCTCTTCTATATCCTGTGGCTGGAAATGAGACACGAGCACCAGAGCTGAGGTGAGCTTCTCCTCCTGCAGCACCCTGGTAGCCAGCTATCTCCCCACATCACCCTCGAGTCTGGGACTTTTATGACAGAAATAGAAAAGGAAGTCACAGGTTCCTAGAATAGTAGAGGCTGGAAGGGCCCTGCAGAGCTGCTCCAGCCCCAGCCCCTGCTAAAGCAGGTTCCCCTGGCTCAGGGGGCACAGGAACGTGTCCAGGTGCGGTTGGAAACCTCCCGAGAAGGAGCCTCCACACCCTCCCTGGGCAGCCTGGGCCAGGGCTCCCTCCCCTCAGCACCAAAGGAGTTTCTGCTCCTGTGCCAGTGGAACTTGCTGTGTTCCAGCTTGTACCCATTGCCCCTTGTCCTGTCACTGGGCACTACAGAAAAAAGTGTTGCCCCATTCTCCTGACATCCACCTTTTAAATACTTGTGAGTGTTGATGAGGTGCCCCCTCAGCCTTCCCTTCTCCAGACTGAACAGTCCCAGGTCCCGCTGCCTTTCGTCCTCACACACGTGCTCCATCCCCTCAGCATCTTGGGAGCCCTGCATTGGCCTCTCTCCAGCAGTTCCCTCTCTCTCTTGAGCCGGGGAGCTCAGAAGTGGACACAGGGCTCCAAATGAGTGTGATGGTTTAGGCCCATCAGGGAACAAAGACCACGATTAGCCCCGAGTACCCAAGTGGCTGAGAATTGCTCAAGGGCAGGGAGAGCTTAATTGCCCCTTAAGGTTCAGGACAAAACAGACCAGGCCACTCGGTTTGGGGAAGAAAACAGAATAATTTAATGCAACATCAACTAAAACATACCCCCAAAACCCAAAACATAACCAAAATGAAACATCACAGAGTAATACATCAACGAAGAGTCCAACCAGCCTTTTGAAGAACACCTTCTTGCCACCCCTCCCCTCTTCCCGGGCTCAGAGCCCTGATCCCGGGGTTTTTACCTTGTCCCCCCCTGAACGGTTCGGGGGGGCAGGCAGTGGAGGTCTCAGTTAGTCTGTTCCCGATAGCTTCTGCCGTTTGTCCCTCCTCAGGACGGGTGAACTCCACACCAGTCCTCCCTGCGAGTCCGTGGGGTAACTCACACGCATGGCAGCCCTGCACGGGCTGCTCCGATGCCCACTGACTCCAAAGGCTGCAGCTCGTCTCTGCCTCTCGTGTGGGGCTGCTCTGCGGCGTGCAGGCTCTCCAGCACGGCCTGGGCCATGGCCCCTCCCCACACAGTCCCTCTCCCGTCCGGGCTCACTCACACGGAGCTGCTGGGAACTCTCGCTCCTGCCATGGATCTCCAGAGGCTGCAGGGGCACAGCTGCATTCTCGCCACGGCTTGCAGAGGGGTCTCTGGTCTGTTGCTTCTCCTTCCTTCCTCCTTCTCTGGCTGAAGGGTCCACGTGGTCGCCTCCATCTCGAGTCACTCTTACACCTCCTGCCTCGCATTCCAAATTCCCGTCCCCTAAATAGTGCTGGCAGAGGCACCAGATTGGCCCAGCCGGGCCGGAGGTGGGTGTGAGCCCAGGAGCCGGGGGGGAGAGTTCGCAAACTCTTTACCGGGTCTTCACTGCAACCCGCTCCCCCTGTTACTAAGCCAAAAGCTGCTCCTTGCTAAACCAGAACACAAATAAACAAAAACTCTACTTTTCCCTCAGAATTGCTCAAAAACACCGCTTTTCCTCTATCAAATTCCACCCAAATCCCAATGATTGACTGTACTTGACTAATAAATGGTAACATATGTAACTAACAATAATATAAAGGCAACTAAACGTAAGGTAAGCATAACCATAGTGTGAGAGAAAACTAACTGAAGGCCGAACAGATGGGGTGATATTTTAGACACAATAAGGCTGATGTTTTAAGCACAATAAGGATGGTGTTTAAACACAGTGAGGTTGGTGTTTAAGTTGTTACCAAAATGAAACTTTGAGGCCTTATGCATAGTGCGTGATGCTCAGTATTAACTATTTGCCATGAACTGTGGCACGTACAAAGCATTTGGAAAAGGTATAGAAGTGACGATGATGTGACAATAAATTGGAGCTGATGCACATCAGATTGGTGTCTGGTCACTCCCGTTTCGCGCAACAAAGAAGAACCCCTGCACAAAGAAAAAGAAACCCTGCAGAACAGGCTGCCCAGAGGGCTTGTGGAGTCTCCTTCCTTGGAGGATTTCAGCACAAGCCTGGACACGTTCTTGTGCGACCTGATCTAGGTGAACTGAATTCTGGGGGAGGGGGTTGCTCTAGATGATCTCTAATGGTCCCTTCCAACCCCTACCACTCTAGGATTCTATGATGTCACACAGTCTAGATGCAGTACCCAGATGTGCTGTGACGTCACAGAGCACTGTTGAGGCATCCAGAGGTGATGTGATGTTATAGAGAACTGTTGCCATGCCCACGTCTGCTGTGATGTCACAGAGTCTCATTTCAGTGCCCAGATACTATGTGAAATCTCAGAGCACTGTGTGTCCAGTGTCCAGACGTCCTGTGATGTCACAGAGCACTATTGCAATGCCCAGATGTGCTGTCATATCACACAGCCCTGCTGCAAAGCCCAGATGTGCTGTTGCATTACATAGTCCTATTGCAGTGCACACATCTTATAATGTCACAGAGTACTGTTGCCTTTCCCAGATGTGCTGTGATGTCACACGGCCCTGTTGCAGGGCCCAGATGTGCTATGATGTCACAGAGCACTGTTGCAGTGCCCAGATGTGCTGTGATGTCACAGAGTACCACTGCAGTTCCCACTTGTGCTGTGATCTCACAGGCACTGTAGCAATGTCCTCTTGTGATAGGATGTTTCAGAGCACTGTTGCAGTGCCCACGTCTGCTGTGATGACAGAGTCTCGTTTCAGTGCCCAGATACTATGTGAAGTCTCAGAGCAGTGTGTGTCCAGTGCCCAGACGTCCTGTGATGTCACAGAGCACTACTGGAGTGCCCAGATGTGCTGTAAGGTCACACAGTCCTGCTGCAAAGCCCAGATGTGCTGTTGTGTTACACAGTCCTGTTGCACTGTGCACATGTTCTGTGATGTCACAGAGCACTGCTGCCTTTCCCAGATGTGCTGTGATGTCACAGAGCACCGTGCCAGTGCCTAGTGATGCTGTTATATATCACAGCAGTGATTGAGTGCTCAGATGTCTTGGAATGTCACAGAGCACTGTAGCAGTGTGCAGTTGAGATAAGATGTTCTAGAGCACTGTTGCAGTGCCCAGATGTGCTGTGATGTCAGAGAGTCCTGTTTCAGTGCCCAGATATGATGTGAAGCCTTAGAGCACTGCTACAGTGCCCAGACGTCCTGTGATGTCACACAGCACTGTTGCTGTGCCCAAAGGTGATGTGACGTCACAGAATACTGCCGCAGTGTCCGGATGTGATGTGATGTCACAGAGCCCCATTCCAGTGCCTAGATAAGCAATGATGTCACAGAGCAGTGTAGTGGTGCCCAGATGTGCTGTGATGCAATACACACAGCACAACCTCTGCAATGCCCACATCTCCTGCAGTGTCACACAGCCATGTTGCAGTACCTAGTTGTGCTGTGATGTCACAGAGCACTGTTGCAGTGACAACGTCTGCTGTGATGCCACAGAAACCCGTTTCAGTGCCCAGATCTGATGTGAAGTCTTAGAGCACTGCTACAGTGCCCAAAAGTGCTGTCATGTCACACAGCGCCGCTGCAAAGCCCAGATGGGCTGTTGTATTACACACTCCTGTTGCAGTGCGCACCTGTGCTGTGATGTCACAGAGCACTCTTGCAGTGTTCAGTTGTGCTGTGATGTCAAACGTCCGCGGAAGAGGAAGACGGAGCACTGGAACAGGCTGCCCACAGGGCTTGTGGAGTGTCCTTCCTTGGAGGACTTCAGCATAAGCCTGGACACGTTCCTGTGCTACCTGACCTAGGTGAACTTGATTGTGGGGCAGAGGGTTGGTCTAGATGATCTCTAATGGTCCGTTCCAACCCCTACCATTCTAGGATTCGATGATGTCACACAGCCTGGATGCAGTACCCACATGTGCTGTGATGTCACAGAGCACTGTTAGAGTGTCCAGAGGTGATGTGATGTTATAGAGCACTTTTGCCATGCCCACGTCTGCTGTGATGTCACAGAGTCTCTCTGCAATTGCCACATGTGCGGCAATGTCACTGAACCCCATTGCAGTGCCCGCGTGTGCTGTGATGTCCCCATGTAGTCTATCAGCCAGCACTGTGTCACATTTGCAGCTGCTTTCCTGAGGGAACTATCTCCATTCCCACTCACTGGGACTCCTCAGCTCCCATTGAAAAAATACATGGTATCGGTTAAGCTCTACCACTGCGTATGGGAGCTACAAGAAAGCAGGAAGGCAGACTCCACCTAGAGTGGTAAGTAGGTCCCATTGTAGTCTATCAGCCAGCACGGTGTCACATTTGCAGCTGCTTTCGTGTGGGACTTATCTCCAATCCCATGCACTTGGGCTGCTCAGTTCCCATTGAAAACACACAGGCTGCCAGTAGAAGTTATGCCACTGCGTGTGGACACTACAAGAAAGCAGGTACACAGACCCCAACTACAGTGGTAAGTAGGTGTGGTAGTTGGAGCCTGGCTGGATGCCAGGTGCCACTTCCCATCAGCAGCGATGTCCGGCCACCTCCCGAGAAGCAGGGCTGCGGTACGCGTAGCGGTTGCTTTGGGAAGGCCAGAAATGAATCTCGCCTCCCCTTCCTGCTCCTCTCCCCCAGTTTATATTACTGAGCTGATGTCATAGGGTATGGAATATCTCCTTGGTCAGCCTGGGTCAGCTGTCCTGGCCATAGTCCCTCCCAAGATCATGCCCACCCACAGCTATTGGTGAAGGTGGGGGAAGGAATGCTGGAGGGACAGCCCTGATGCTGTGCGAGCGTTAGTCATAATATTGATATCAACAGTAAGCACAGCACTGCAGGAGCTGCTTTGGAAAATCACTACCATCCCAGACCCACTACAGACAGTCACAGGAATGCAGACATATTACAAACACTATTGTTTCTGTGTTCAAGCGAAATACACAGTCAGTAATATCAATCATGAAAACATCTCCTTAATTATAGCATTCTTTTTTCATAAAGTGTATGCTCAAAAAACTTTGTTAACTCCATGTAACACAACCAAGAGAGCAACCAAGTAAACAATCCGAGCCCTGATTACACAAGTTACAGCTGAAATACACACCACACAGAGTAACTTCCTAGACCAAAATAGAGGAAGAAAACTGCTGGGGGGACACAGTTAGAAAAAATCTAAACAAGAACAAAAGCAGAGCAATCAGAAAAAGGCTGAGATGTGCCATATAGAAAAGGAAATTGCTAAAGAGAATTACTTCCAGTAATTCCCCGTTTCCACTGTATTTTTCATCTGAAATGGACTGAATGGTCAGATGGAAAACAGCATCACACATTCCAAAACACTAACTAACTGTACTCTTGGACAGGACCAAGCAGCCACAAGAGGCACGTCACGATCCTGAGATGGAGGGGTGGCCTTTCTGATGAACTTGTCCAGACAATTAAAAAATAACCAACTCTTTAAGCAAAACTCATCTCTAAGTCAATCTCCTACCAACAAGGTTTTGGGAGAATAGGAGAATGCTGAGAGGAAACACTCACTGCATGGAGGGCTGTTACCTTCTAGTCAGTCTTACCCAGAAGAATATTTGCCAGTGCCTTTATTACAGGCCAGGGAACTGACAGAACAATACAAACATGGCACTGACTGTAATATTTGCATTTCAGGAAAACCTGAAGAGTTGACTCTGAGAAAACCAATAATTAAAACAATTTCATCCCATGCCTGAGATTATTGCCATGAGAAGGTATCTCAGTTTACCACAGAATGGCTGTGGCTGGAATGGCCCTCTGGAGATCATTTCATCCAAACTCCCTGATCAAGCAGGGACACCTAGAATCATGTGCCCAGGACCACATGCTGGTTGCTTCTGATTATTTCCAAGGACAGAGACTCTACAGTCTCTGAGAAACCTGTTCCAGGGGTCAGACGCCACCACAGTAAATTATCCAACAGTGTTACCTGAATACCGTGTGGAATCAAATTGAACTTGGAACGGACAGAAGCAAAGAAAAGAACAGGTGCTCTTGGTAAAGGAGTTTAGATACAAATATTTTGTAATGCTGCAATCCTATACATCCCATTGGGTCAGTCCCAGTTGTGTTTCCCAAGGTCAGTACTACTTTTGCTTTGTGTAGTTCTCCTTTAACTGTTTGATGAATAGAATTAGTTACCTAAGGAAAAAAAGTCACTGTACTTGAGGTGAATTCCAACATAACTTTACAATAACTGTAATGAAACAAATCTTCCAAGTTTAAACATGACATGAGTATTAAACAAATAAAACCAGATTTTGTTACTCATTAAGGAAGGAGCTGCCTGAATGGGACAGTACTCAAACACAGTTTCATTTACAGAGGCTACCCTTCCCCCGTTGAATCCCCACAGATGCAAAAGCAGCAATAATGTTTTCTGGAAGAAGATACTGAATTCAGAAGAATTGAAGAAAAAAAATCGCATAAATCTCACTTGATTTTGCAGGAAAACAAACCAAGAAAACTGACTTCTTAGAATCTGGCCAATAGTAGATATTTCTTGTCAATACTAATGAGGAGTTAAATTTGAAAACTAAGTTTGCAGTTCATTACTGCTTTCTTACAGAAAATAACACACAAAGAGAAATAAAAGAACATACCATTGAAAATCTGATAAATATTACCTTTGGGTTCCACTCCAGTTCATTACCAATGGGTGTCACTCTATAAAGTCCCCAGCCTGAGGTGGCAGACACTGAAACTTGGCAGGTGAGTGAAGCAGCTGGTAACTTTGGACTTGACATGTTCTGCCTTCATCTATATAGTTAATTTTGACACTACAGAACATATTTTCCTTCTCTTTTGGGGAAATATCTAGCACCTGAGCCCTTCAGAGTTGGAGAGGAAACAAAGAATTATTATAGTTGTAAAGTTTCTTCACCTACTTGTGTCTAAAAAAGATTAAACTTTCACAGCACAATGTTCAGTGGTGTGTATGTGGAGCCATTCTGGCTTCCCTTCAGCACAGGCAGCATGGGAGAGCTTTTTAAAAACAATTTGTACAGCAGAGATTTTTTTGCTACTTTTCATGGTGGGTTAACTTCAACTTAGCAGTAAAAGTTCTAAACTACTTTGTATTAAAAAGTGCACATGAATAATTTAAACCAAAAAAAATCCACATTTTTACCTGTGAACAACTGTTTTCTGACATAAACCATGAAATGCCAGCTTCTCCACATTTTTAACAGCAATCTTATTACCAGGTTCCTTAAAATACCCATTAATTCCTTCAGCAAGAATTGTATGTTGGTCCTTCTGCTGATCTACTCTTTGACCAAAGTAGTTTGTTGCATTTACAACGTGGAGAGGCAGAATCTGAAAGCATAAAATACGTTATAAAGACAACTGATGGTTTCTTAAGTTAATGAGACGTTTTCATATTGAACATGACCTACCTCTTTCCAGCCTAAAGAGATGACAAATACTGCTGTACACATGCATTTCAGAAGATGATGACCTCTTATTACTCCAAAGATTATGAATAATCCTGAATGAATGAATCCTTATGAATGGTAACTGTCCATAGCCCAGTCCAGACTGGACACAAGTTTATAGAGCAAGATCTATTAGGTCTTGGTGGTATTCCACTTAAATGAACACTAGTGAACTACAGTATTACCTGTCAAGCTACTAACCACTAAGGCATTTCACATCATCCAAGCTTAATTTTAAGTGTTCTCCAACCTTACAATGAGATTTAGAAGAACTGACTGGGGAAGCGTGACGCCTTCCCTCTTTTTGCATGGAAAATGCTTGACATAAGCTATCAAGAACACCAATTCACAAAATGCTGGGTGCATTTCATCCAAAGGCTCATGCCAGGCACAAGTACTGAGATACAGCTGAGTGTATGAGGCCAGACAGAAAAGAAGACCAGAAAGGTAATTTCCACTTACTAAAACCCTAAAACTCTCACAGTGCAACTAGAGATTCTTAAAGGAAAGCAACATGATACCGAGTTCTAAACAAAAGAGACAGTGAACACTTATCCAATTGACAACTGATTTGTAAGACATATATCCAGGCTCTGCAGTCAGCAGAAGCAGAACTAGATGAGGAAAGAGGCCACAACTGCTGTCTTGAGTGCACAAAGGGAAGTACAAGTTTATAACAGGAATATTATGAAATCTGTCCAGGTTTCAAGCACTCAAACTGTATCTATAGGTTATCAACGACTTTCAACTACCAGCTGCCAACAAAAGCTTATTTATTAGGCAGAAATGGAAGTCTGCATCAAAATGACAGAGAAGGAAAAATCCTCCCTTCAACTCTTGTTAAACAGGCATGATCTTCCACTGCAATGTTTCTTCACTCCAGAGGATTGTGTTTGCTCTACTACAGAAATAATGACATTTACAGGACCTTTAATCTTTGCCTATTTTGGTTTATGTTCTAAATAGATAGAGGAAAGGAATAAACAGAACAAATGCCCTCTTCCCATAGAACACGAGCCTCCAATGCAGGAGAAAACCTAAGGTAAACTCTGAACCACCTACAAAACAATTTTAAGTCAAGCTAAAGATTAAGGGAAAATCTGACACACACTTAAGCAACAGAGAAACTAAAGAAGCTAAAAATCTCCCAAATACCCAAGAGATGTGGGATATGTACTACATTAACATGAAGGTAATATGCTAAGGAGGTATTTAAGATGTGTTCTTGGTACACCAAACCAAGGGAAAAAGCAATAACTGTAACTTACCATCAGATATCCAGGTGTTTGTGTCACTGTATCTGGGATATGCTGGGGCACGTCTGTTTGTAAATTAACTTGACGACGATCCAGACACACTGTTCTGTTTCTACATATTTAAAAACTGGTTTAGAACAAAGCCCTTTTACTTGTAAACTATTTTTGATGTGGCTTACAACATCTTTTCACACTAACATTTCATCAGCCCACAGTATTCAATTTCTGTTTCAAGTAGCACCAATGACTGGAGATTAGACAGAAGTGGCCACAAAGCTCTTGTTGGAAAAGTTTCTACAATAAAACCAAAAACCACAGGAAACTAGTTTCAGAATAAAACAAAGACTAACACTGAATTTTGTGTTACTTGCAACAAGGGTCATCCACACGAGAAGGAATATCTGAGGGCTTCATCCAAGGCCCTGTTAGAATCCAGTTAGACACAGCTCAGAGAAGTCATCTACTTACCTAATCTGGAGGGACAGAAGACAACAGAGGAGAGAGCAAAGCATAAGCCTTGGGCAATTATGGGCTAGAATACTAATCAAAAAGGAGTCTGAAGTTCCCTCAAGAACACTTGGGCAGGAATGACAATGAATTATGATATCCTGTCAGGCTACATGAGATCGATCTGCAGAAAATGTTGGTATTTTGATTTTCGTAGCAGTACCTAAGAAGAGTGAAACTGATGCAAAAGTAACCACAAGAAAAAGAGTCATGAGCAAAAAATGGTTTCATGAAAGTATCCAACAGGAAAATTGAGCAAGAAAACAGAAGCAGCCATGATTGAGGCATATACCACCTTCCTACACCAGTATGGGTGGTAAGAAAGCTTGGCAATTCCTTACCTGCAAGCCCCAAATGTTTTAAGATGGGTACACAGTGGCCTTGACAATTTCTGGTATTCTTCATCTTTTAGCACCTTGGCAGTCAAACCAGGCAGTTCTGGGGGAACTTCAGCTTCTGCCTGCTGCAAATAGCGGAGGATCCCAAGTGCATCACACTCGTTGTTTTCTCTTAACAGAACGACTGACTGTGCCTTTGTGATCTCTTGGTCTACAGAAGAATCCTAAAACAAATACACACGTATTTTTAACAGCTTCTGTGTATCCACTACTTTGTGATCAAATGCACTATTAACCTGGTAACGGTTTGTCAAACCTTTATCGCATTACAGAAGTTGTCAGGCATGCTGTGTACACGATGAGCAAAGATTCTTGGAGAGGAAAACTGAAATGTGTCACACAAGTGGCATCTGTAGCTTCCAAAGACTGCATGCATTCATCTGTTAAAGCTAAGCACACGGTTTATACACACTTGTAAGTGTACTACTCGAAGCATGTGAAGTGTGACATCACTTTAACAGTGGCTGTTTCCATCTCTCCATCCAAAGATTTAAGCATTAAGAAAAAAGGTCCTTCCCAAACCACTTTGTCATAGTTTGCCATGACAGCCTTTTCTGGTGAGGGGGAAGGGGCTGTAAAGGTGGCTTCTGGAAGAAGTTGCTCACAGCTCTCCCCAGTTCTGAGCCAGACCCACTGCTGGGGCTGAGCCAATGAGACACCTCCACCATCACTTTGTAACAAGAAGCCTGAAGAGGAGGTTTCTTCCTCCATTCTTCTTTCTTCTGCCCTTTCTTCTTCTGGCTGGTGGTGGTGCAAGGAGTAGGAACAGTGAGAGAAACAACCATGCAGACTCCAAGGTCAGCGATGAAAGAGAGGAGGAGGTGTGCTGGAGCAGAGACCTCCCTGCATTCTATGGAGAGAACTGGGGAAGCTGAGGTTTGTTTGCATTTCTTTAAAGACCCTGCAGCAGCGGTAGAGACTCATTTTGCTAAAGCTGGCCCCAGTCCAGGGGCAGCGATTCACTTCATTAATGGCCCCGAGCCAGGGGCAGTGATTTCCTTCTTTATCACTATGGCCAGAGCAGGCCGTGTCCCGAAGGAGGGACCCAACATCCACAGCTGTAACTGTGGGGAGGAACCATATTGGGATTTATCAAAATGAGACAGAACATGGTTAAAAATGTCATCATGAATGCATTCTGTCTCAGACATTCCTGTCAGCCTTTCTTCTAGCTGGCAGAAGGGCAGGGTTTGGGCTATTTTTAGCAGAAGTAGTTAAATTACAAATTCACAAACCTCCTTTACTCTTAGAAGTCAAGATATTTTAGTTTGTTATATCTTAATAATTAAAAACCCCACTTACCTGTGTAAAATGACGCTCACCTGATGAACCATTTCTGCCTCATCTCCTGAATTAGTGAATGTCAGCACCTTCTGAAGATTACTGTGGGTAAAAGCCAGTATTTTGAGTAACACAGCGGTTCTTTCACTGTCCATACAAGGCTGTACAACCTAAAGGTGGATACAAACCAGAGGGCTGGTAATTCATGGAATCTAGACATGCTTTACCGTGTGTTTCTTCTTTTAAGAAGCACGAAGCATTGTTATATGCCAAAGAACATTGGTAAATCCTAAATCTTCTGTTAAACTTATAATGTACAATATACAACTCTCACAAAGGGTGTGAATTTCTGACAGCTTCCAGAAGCAAAATTAAAACCCACCACAATCAAATTCCCACATCAATATTTTCTTATACGTGTGATTTTTGATGATTTGTCAGTGTTGAAGTTTCTCATTAAAGTACCACTGAAGAAGTTTCACACTCCATAAGCACAGTGCACTACCTCAGATAGTCTTAAAAAAAGCCCCAAAACATGGACATTTGCAGTGCTGCCAAATCACTAGACTTTTCACAAAAAGTGATGTTTTTCCAGTTTCATGTCATGCTCAGAATGTCTGGTCTTAGAGACTTCCCAACATTCTCAATCCCCAAATGATTATGTTTTGAGTCATTGAAGAATTCAGATCATCCTTGTAACATTTTATACAATTGTTCAGGTCTATACCACACTGATTGGAAGTTCCATGAGAAGACACCTCAGGATATACAGTAGCTTTCTCAAAATATAAGGTCAAATCAATTTCTGCACTGTGTGGCACTGAGCAGTCAAACAAGCATTTTACTAGCTCTGTCTCTGGAAAACTCACTTGTAGTTCTGCCACTCAATCAACAACCACAAAAACATTCTGAACATTCTGGTCACAAACAACTAAGACAGCCTACATTGCATTCAAGTGTCAGTAAGACGACAGAAGTATTCTTACTTCCTCAGATTTTCACACTTTTAGCTGCTTCTTTGTTCTGCCCAAGTATTAACAACATTGGATGAAGCTGTCTGGAGCATCTCTGGTATATTTTCAGTAGCTCAAAAACAAGTTGTGCCTTCTTCCACCCAGGACACAAGATAAGTGCTAGTGGCTAGGTGTGTATGTACAAAAGAGTTACAGTATAGCATGAGACAACTGTTTAGAATCTTAGTCATTGTACTATTTCAGAATTTAGGGCAAAAGTAAAATCCGCAAAACAGGCCTTTCAATGCTTCAAACAGAAGCTTTTAACACCATATCACCTCTTCAATGCAGGTGGTACAGGCCCGAGGAACCATGCACCAAGCTGGAGACAAATGGATGTGCAGCAACACACAGTGAAAGGTCCAAAAGTTTCATAGAAGCAGAAACATCTTGTCTTACTTGGAGCTGTGTGAGCCATCTTCAGTGGTCCCTTACAGCCTCAGTAAGTCTATGTTTCTGTGATCTAATGCATTAGAAAATGAATGACAATGTTTTAAAAATCAAACCAGACATTTCCATTTCACTATGTAACAGCCCCTTAAAAATCAAGCTTCATCGAGCATTAAAGTGATATGACATTAACCACTTGTTAGATATTACTTGATAAATAAGTTACAGACTCCCACACTCATGCAGTCCATCTCTGTCAATGTCTAAGCAGATGGCCTAAATAACCTGGGAAGCATCATGAAGATACTCTAAGATGACATCAGATGCACCCATTCTCAACATGCACTACCTTTTGGATCATTCATTGACATTTGCACCTTAGAACACAAAACCTGCAGTACTCTAATATATACATCCTCCACTCCTGTTTCT
Source organism: Colius striatus (assembly GCF_028858725.1). Lineage (NCBI taxonomy): Eukaryota > Metazoa > Chordata > Aves > Coliiformes > Coliidae > Colius > Colius striatus. Next base: position 1,506,905 of record NC_084779.1, read on the forward strand.
CAAGGCTTTGTAGCAACTGCTCGACTGCAAAAGTGTAAGAATTGGTGGAATATACAAGAAAGGATTATTTCCCTGATATGAGATGGCAACTACATCACATCCTTGAGCTATTGGTGGCCAACAGTAAGATTCAGTGGAGTTAGGGCCTGAAACTTTTTTCCAAGTAAGTTCCTACAGAAAGAGAAATAAAGAGTTCTACCTGAAAATCGTGTGCTTGAAACACCAACAAGGCAACACAAAGCACTGAGCAATTTAAAAGCCTTTGACCCACTGCATAATACATTTCCTTAACACACAATATGATAAGAGTTCTTCTGGGATGAGGAGTTAAATTCTTACATCTAATTCAAATGCCATCATTTGTAGCAGTGGTTGATGGATCAGATGAAACTGTACAATTCTACAGTCTCTCTGAAGCATAATTTACTCAACCGTATGAACAACCTCCTACACATTCCTCAATCAAAATTAGCTACTATAGTATTTAGTATCTGAAAGTTAAGGTCTGATACTAGTCTTAAAAATACTAAATGTAATGTATTACATTAGCATTACCCTTTCCAGATCTTCAAGAAGTGGTGCTGTTTCCAGAATTGATGGTGGCTTCATTTTCTTGCCAAGAAAGACAAAGTTTCTTTCTTCAAGATTTTGAAAACTCTGAAACCATATGAAATAGATGACAAAGGCAATACTTAGTAAATGGGTTTGAGCTTACATCCAACTTAAAAACTATTTTTTTGAGAAGAATTAGCCAAAGAAATGCTAAACACAAATGAAGTACAACTCACACACACGTCACACAGAACAGAGCTGAGACTCCTACTGTCCCCTGACTTGGCCGTTGCCTCTGTTTCTTGCTTTTTTTCCTTTTGTCTCTTCCGCTGCATTTTTTTTTGCCCTTCATATTTTCACAGAGGCACCATCAACTTTGCTGGCTTGCTGACCTTTGGTCTGGTCTTGTTGCTGATGTGGCTGGATTCAGTCCCTGATGTCCCTCCACAGAGTCCCTCCACAATGACCACTCTTGTAGCCTCAACACTACCCACACCTTCCACATATATGACACACGTTTGCAGAGGTTAAATGGAAGTTATATCCTGGAATTACCTGTTGCTCATTTTCAGTTCTATGTGTGTTCAAAGGATCAGAGTTTAAGCACTGCTGAAGCCTGAGAAATATACAAATATTAAATTCAATGGAAATGCAAAAGGAAAGTGTAATCGATAAATATCACCAATATTTCTAAATGGCACGAAACAGTTCACCTACAAAATATCTCTGATGTATTACCTGTGCCAACAAAAACCCTCAAATATGAAAGAAGAAATCAAAAAGGACCATTTTGGATGTAAAATTTACTATTAGTTTTTAGGTATCTGAAAATAACCCAAAGGATTTTTAACCAAGACAATTGGTGGGTTCCCCAGCTTCAGAAGAAAATCAGATGGGACTGCAGGAAAAAGGTTTCTTACAGTTGCAAAAACATGAAACAATGTATCTTTGCAACAGTTAAAACTTGAATTAAAAACACCCCTCAGGTTGTTTACATATGCAGCAAGTGATTTGCAGCATAATAAAAGCCTTGCACAAGTCAACTCAGTCAGATTTCATTCAGCTGGAAAACTTTATCAATCACACTAAGAATAAAATAAGGCAACTGAATATGCTGAGTGTGCAGAAACGTACTGCCTCATCACAGCCTTGTTTTCAAGCTACTGTTTAGAAAGATTTTTACTGTGGTCTGGATAAGTATCAGCAGCTTCTAATGGCCTCCTTCCCCAATACCATGTGCACACATCTTGTCTTACCCTCTGCCCTTTTAACTGTCTAAGAAGAGTAACTGGAAACATACTACAGCTCCTAATTATCTGGCTACACAATTGTTTCAAATATGTAACATACTGTACCATACCTGTCTGTGTGAACTGCTGGATTTTCCTTGAAAGGCAATCCTGGGATTGTTTTGACAATCTATCAAGAAAAGACAAACCCTTTTCTGGCAGTAAAATACTGTTTAAGAGCAACATTTTAGAAAAAAAAGATCAAGGTGGTTTTCTTACCTAACAGAATTTTCTTCAACATGCAACAAGAACATCAACCACACGGGAGAATCAGTTCATGTTCACATCTGGGAGTCACTGGGAGCTACTGGGGGCCTCAAGGGGTGAACTGGGGGTTCCTGGGGAGGGATTTGGGACTTCTGGGAGCTACTGGGAGGGACAAGAGGCTACTGAGGGATAAACTGGGAGGATGTGGGAGCCTTTGGAGAGGGGAGTTGGGGCATTTTTAGGCCTTTTGGGTTGTTTTGAGTCCTTGAAGAGTCTTGGGGGGTGTTGGAGACTTTTGGGGTGTTTTGGGGTTCCCTCCTCATCCTGAGCCCCCTCCCCAGCGTGGTGTGCCAGAGCAAATGCTGCGTTCCTTGAACTGGCCCAGTGACCCAAGTACTTCATGGTGGCATTTCTGTGAGCCATGGTTACAGCATTGATCTCAGGCAGATGGGGTTTTATTTCTTGAGGACAGTTCCCTTTCTCTCTGTGTATGAGCAGGTGGATCAGCACAGATCACCAGGTCACCACCAAGGCTGCCATTCCTGTAGCCTGTCGTGTGCCCTGGCATCTCTGTGTCACATTTCTGGGGAGGATCTTGCCATAAGCTAATGCAGCTGTTTCTTGCTGCCAAACTGGAGTCCTGTCTCTGGTGCCCAGATGTAATACCAGGGGTGCACCGACTGGCTGAAGCTGTCTTCCTCTCCTGACAGCTGATGGTTCAAGGAAGGAGTGTAGTCCAGGCTTCATCTCTGTGGTACTTGTGCAGCAGAGACCAGACACCCAAGGACTTGCTCTTGCCCTGTTCTGTTCTCTCGCTGCATCTCTGAGAGCAACTGGCGACAGAGCAGAAACGGGACGTTGAGGGGGGTTCAGTTGCACTGAGTGTAGCAGGAGAGAGCAGTGTCTGTGCAGGGATGGATTTGCACAGGAGCCCTCAGCATTTCTGCTGCCCTCAGGGAGAACTGAGCGAGGGCTGGGAGGCCAGAGGACGGGCTGTGGGTGAGAGCAGAGCCAGGGCAGCCGGGCTGTGCCCCTGCCTGGTGCCCAGCGCCCTGTTGCTGCCCCTTTGTGGCCGTCCCCTGTGAGCCTGCACAGCCCCAGCCCCTGCTGAGAGCAGAGGGATCCCCCTCACACCACTCCGTGTCTCGCCCTTGCTCAAGCTCTCAGCACCCCACGGCCAGCCAAGGGCACTGAGGGCTCATTTCCCCGCCCAGCAGCACTGTCTGTGCCTCAGTGTGTCTGTGCTCTCCGTGGGGCACTGAGGGCTCATTTCCCCACCCAGCAGCACTGTCTGTGCCTCAGTGTGTCTGTGCTCTCCGTGGGGCACTGAGGGCTCATTTCCCCGCCCAGCAGCACTGTCTGTGCCTCAGTGTGTCTGTGCTCTCCGTGGGGCACTGAGGGCTCATTTCCCCGCCCAGCAGCACTGTCTGTGCCTCAGTGTGTCTGTGCTCTCCGTGGGGCACTGAGGGCTCATTTCCCCGCCCAGCAGCACTGTCTGTGCCTCAGTGTGTCTGTGCTCTCCGTGGGGCACTGAGGGCTCATTTCCCCGCCCAGCAGCACTGTCTGTGCCTCAGTGTGTCTGTGCTCTCCGTGGGACACTCACACACACAGATCCCGGCCAGAGCTGCTGTGGCCTGAGCCAGAGGCTCCCTCAGCGCCCAGCCCCGGGCAGCCAATGGCAGCGCAGCAGGCGGGCTCAGCCCTGATTGACGTGTGAGCGGCGGCCAATCAGAGGCGGCGGCGCCTCAGGGCGGGCTCTGGCCCTTCCCGCCCTGTGCTGCAAAGCCCCTGAGCCACAGGCAGAGGCGGCATCTGCCCAGCTCCTGCTTGTGCCCTCCCAGGGGAGGCCTTGGCAGCTCAAAAGGAAGGGGTTTGCTCCACAAGGTGTGTTAGGAAGCCAAAACGAGGCCTTGGATGCTAAAAACTGAGGTGGAGACCCAAGAATGAGGGATTGAAAGCTGAAAAGGAACAGGTTAAAGCTGAAAAGAAGAACTTGGGCCACAAAGTGAGACTTTGGAATCAGAAACTGGAGGATTGTGCTCCAAGCAATAAGGTTGAAAAAGGCAAAAAAGAGGCTTTGGAAGCTCAAAATGAGCATCTGGGCCACAAAACGAGCCTTTTGAGGTTAAAATTGAGTGTTTGGAAGCTAAGAAATGAGGGTTTGAGCAGAAAAATGAGACTTTGAAAAGAAAGGTGCTGGTTTGGACCTAGAAGAGGATGATTTGAAATCTAAACCCAAGGTTTGGAATCTGACAATCGGGCTTTGGGAGCAAAAATTAGGGTTTGGGTCACCAAGTGAGGTTTCAAAGATTTGCATGGTGGCCTAGGCCTCAAGGCATTGAAAGCTAAAAAGGAGGGTTTGGAAGCAAACCTTTTTGCTTTGGATGGTGAAAATAAGGAATTGTTCCCAAGAGTACCACTTTGGAAGCTAAAAATGTGGTTTTGGATGCCAACCAGGAGGTCTTGGGCCCCAGACTGAGGACCGAGCCAGCCACGTTCTACCTTCCCAGCCCTTTAGGTGTGGGAGCTGCCCTCAGTCGTGTGCAGTTCGTCTGCTCAGCCCAGATGAACAAATGCAGGGCGCAGGCCAGAGAGATGGGGTGGGCACTGAGGCACACAAGGAAGAACCCAGCCGCAGCTTTCCTACCTCTGTCATACAACCATGGAATTGTTATGGTTGGAAAAGGCCTCTCAGATGACCGAGTCCAAACCCTCACCTCACACTGCCAGGCCCATCGCTGAACCACATCCCTCAGCGCTTCATCTACACGACTTGTGAATATCTCTAGGGGCCCGTCCCAGTGCTTCACAACCCTCTGAGTGACAAACTTCTTCCTGATGTCCAACCTGAACCTGCCCTGGCGCAGCTTAAACCCATTTCCTCGTGTTCTGTTACTCAGTACAGGAGAGAAGAGCTCGACCTCCACCTCACTACAACCCCCTTCAGGCAGCTGTAGAGAGTGATCCTGTCTCCTCTCAGTCTCCTCTCCTCTGGGCTCAACATCCCCAGCTCCCTGAGCCTCTCCTCATCAGACCTGTTCTCATGACCCTTCCCCAGCTTCGCTGGGACTCTCACACCCAGCTGAACCCACGGTGGGTGCAGTTGATGGCAGCAACAGGTTCCCCAGGTGCTGGTGGGCTGCTGGGGATGGACACAGCTTCTGCCAAAGCTCGTGCAGATGTTGAGGCTGCGAATAGTGCAGCAGGAGATGAGAGAAGCGACTGTGCAGAGGGATTTCTGAGCTTCCCCAGCCAGCCCTTGGCACAACCAGCTCTGAGCCAGAGGCGTCCCTGTGGGGGCAGAGAGGTGCAGAGAGGTGCAGCCGTCTGCTGCTCCCAGGAGTCAGAGGCAGCCTGAGATGGAACCTTCCCTGACGGATTCACGATGGTGTCTTCCCCAACAGCCCCCTTTCTTAAGCCATTTTTACACTCTCTTTCCCTTCAAAGTGGGGCTGGAGTGACTCTGGTCACACACACCTTCATCTGGATTGCTGTGTAATGCTCTCACTTTGCTTTTAAAGGTGTGGGGTAAGGAGAATGCAGAGCACATGCTCAGTGAGGGCTGATGGTACCTTGGAGCTGTGTGGGCTTTGGGATGGAGCTGTGTTTCGGTGTTATAATCAGAGTCTAATGAGCAAAGTTCACCCAAAACTCAGCGTTTTTTCAGACAATGACAGGCTGTTGGCCCAGGTGTCAAATGAATTGCAGATGTTACAGAAGCCTCAGAGCACAGAAGCGTCATTCAGCCAGAAATCTGCAAGAACACATTTGTAAGTGTTTGGTATCTGAAATATTGGCCTTAGGAACTTGTTCCCTTGTGGCAGTACAAGCTTCAGGACATTGCTGATCTTGGAGAGTCACAAGAAGCCATCACTGCAGCACATCTCACTCCTGTTGTTATCTGGCAAGAAAAGAACTTATCTTGGGCCAATCAGAGTGAGGGAAATGAATCAGAAACTGCTCAAGTCTGTCCTGTGGTTTGGCCAAACAAAGGTGAAAAACACACTGTGAGGAAGACTCAGATCTTCATCCCCAATGGCCCCTGAGGCCATGCTAAAGAGGTTTGAGGGAGCTGTGGCCTGGGCAGACTGAGGCAGGACAATGAGGGGAACTCATGCAGAAGTGCAATGAATATGCAGATCTAGTCTGGGACATGTGGAAAGTTTTGCTCTAAGCAGGGCACACACTTGGTGGAGCCATCCCCTGTGTGCCCAGCGCTGCCAGAAAGAATCCCTACTTGACAGTCACATTGGCTGCTGAGTCCTTGTTGGCACTTTCCTGGCATCACAAACATACAGCTTGTGAGTTCCACAGTACCCTGCAGCTCCCTTCTTCTGCAAGAGCTCACAGGACTTGCCCACGCAGTCTCTGCTCTGTCCCAGCCTCTGTGCTGGTGTCCCAGGGAGCCACTGTGAAGCGGATTTCTTGCTCCCCAGCTGCCTCCTCCCTGCAGCCCTGCTCAGTGACAGACTTTTCCTGACAGTGTGAACAGTGCTGTGCCTTTAGTAGAAGTTGAAGTTCTAAATTATTGCCAGGAATTATTCCAGAGGCCATCCCAGGGGAGGGGCAGCGCTGTGACTGTCACCAAGGGAGAGGGAGAAAGTTGTGCGCTGCTGATGTCACACAGGGACTTTTCCAGACCCCACCCGGCGTTTGTGACCTCACCTGACCAGAGTCTATAAAGCCTCCCAGCGGGCCAGCCAGAGCCAGTTGGGCTGAGCTGCCCTTGGGACAACTCGGCTCCTTCTTTGGCTACTTGCCTTCCTGCTTGCTTCTACCTATTTCTCATTTGCTGCCCACTTCTCCTCAATTTCCATCCTCTTCCATAGGTAAGGATGCCCTAAACTCTCAGGACAGGGAAGAGAATGTAGACAGGGATGACAGGAGAGGCTACTCTGCACCTCCCAGTCCATTTCCATGCTGAGCCCTTCTACCTCCAGAGCCTGGCCAAGGCTATGGGTAGTGTTGCTGTCTGGTGATTCTTCGGTTGACCTCAAGATGAGGCTTTGGAAGCTAAAAGGAATGCTTTGGGCCCAATCATGAGGGTTTAGAGCACAGAGCTGGTAGAGCAGAGCTGTGAATGGAAGGAGCAGCCGGAAACCTGCTCCTAGTTATAGCTCAAGCTATTCCTGTTCCCTTGCCTGGGACTACAGCTTGGCTGCACCTTGTGGTTTTGGTGTGGTGCTTTAGCCCTGGCTGGGTGCCAGGTGCCCACCAAGTCGCTCTATCCCTCCCCCTCCTCAGCTGGACAGGGGAGAGAGAAATAAAACAAGAGGTTTGTGAGGCAAGGTAAGGACAGGGAGATCCCTCAGCAATTAGTGTCTGGGGCAAAACAGACTCAGCGTGGGGAGAAGAGGTTTGATTTATTAATGAACCATTCAAAGTGATCAGGGAGAGGAGATCTCCTCCTCTGGAGGTCTTCAAAAGCCACCTGGACATGTTCATAGAATCATAGAATCACAGAATGGTGGGGGCTGGAAGGGACCTTTAGAGATCAACCAGTGCAACCCCACTGCTTTGACAGCCAGTGTGTGTCTGTGGGAAATGTTCCATAACCAGTGTGTGAGTGTGTGTGCAAAGGTTTTATCCTTGACCCTTTGATGATTCCAGAGGTCATCCCAGGGGAGGGGCAGCGCTGTGGCCATCACCAAGGGAGACAGAGAACATTGGGTGCTGCTGATGTCACACAGGGGCTGTTCCAGACCCCACCCGGCATTTGTGACCTCACCTGGCCAGGGACTATAAAGCCTCCCAGCAGGACAGCCAGAGCCAGTTGGGCTGAGCTGTCCTCAAGAGGACTCAGCTCCTTCTTTGGCTACTTGCCTTCTTGCTTGCTTACAGCCATTTCTTGTTTGTTTCCCACTTCTCCTCAACTTCCATCCTCTTCCAAAGGTAAGGATGACCCAAACTCTCAGGACAGGGAAGAGGATGTAGACAGGGATGACAGGAGAGGCTGCTCTGCACCTCGCAGTCCATTTTGATGCTGGGCTCTTCCACCTCCAGAGCCTGGCCAAGGCTATGGGTAGTGTTGCTGTCTGGTGATTCTTCTGTGGGCCTCAAGATGAGGCTTTGGAAGCTAAAAGCAATGCTTTGGGCCAAAACATGAGGGTTGAGAGCACAGAGCAATAGCTCAAGCTATTGCTGTTCCCTTCCCTGGGACGACTTGACCATGCTGTCTGTTTCTCCTGCTAGATGCTGCTGTGGCTCTGTGCAATGGCTCTTTGCTTGGCCAGCGTCATCCCCTACGCCGTGCCTGGAGCGCTGGCACTGCTGGGCTGCTGGTGGCTCTACTCCCACAGCAAAGAGCAGCCCAGAGCTGGTGCTGAAGCGGCAGCAGCTGCTGAGGAAGCGCAGCAGAGAGGAGGGACAGAGGAGGAATCATCGCTCCAAAGGGAAGCCTGTGTCCCTCAGGAGCTGCCTTTGTCAGCAGCAGAGGAACCCCCAGAGCCCGACCTTCGGGATGTGTCAGCACCAAGAGCTGAGCCCAGCACTGCTGAGGGTGACACGGCAGGAGCAGAGACAGGAGGATGTGCAGAGGAGAGCGGCGTCCCTGCTGCTGTTTGTGTCCCCGTGCAGAGCACAGTGTCCCGGCAGCGCTGCAGCCAGCCCCGCACAGGGCTCAGGCTCAGGCGCCGACGCAGAGCAGCGCCAGCAGCGCGTGTGGGAGCCGGGCAGGAGCCGAGCGGTGCCCAGAGCGCTCCCGGGGAAGCGGCCACAGGCGCTGAGGAAGCGCAGGAGGAACGAGGGCTAGAGGAGGAATCCCGGCCCGAAGCAGCAGCCGCCGTCCCCGCTGGCTGTTGTGCCCTCCCGCTCCCTGAGAGCGCAGTGTCCCAGGCAGGGCTGAGGCTGAGCTGCCAACCCAGCCCCGCGGCCGGCAGCAGCGCCGGCAGCGCCAGCAGCGTGTGCGGGACCCCGCCGGAGCCGAGCCGTGCCCAGAGCGCTGCTGCGCTGCCGCCATCCCCGCAGGCACAGCCCCGGGCTGCGAGCGGGGCCGTTGCCGGCTGTGGCACACGCAGCCCCTTCCCCGCCGCTCAGCACACGGCTGCCAGGAGGTTTGCTGGCGGCTGGATGCCGGCGGGCAGCGAAGTGGAGCCCGCGCCAGGTAAGGGCTGCTCGGCCCCGTTGGGCTCTTTGGCTCTTGGCTTCCAGACCCTAGATGGTGTGTGCTGGGGAAGGGCTGACGCTGTGTGAAGGGCTGCTGCTCGACTCGGGCCTCCTGTGGTGGCATTCCCAGAGCTGGGCTGAGTGGTCCCCAGGCATCAAGGGAAGCTTTCAGTGGGCTCTGTGTGACGGGACTTGACCCTTTCTGACATCCTGGGGAACCTGAGGCAGGAGCATCCCAACAGAATGCGGAGCAAGTGCTCAGTGGCATCTCTCTGCCAAAGGATCTCTTCTCCTGGGCTGGTGTGTGGGAGCTGCGTTGTGTGGGCTGTCTGAATGCTGACATGGTGCCTTTCTGGCAGGTTTCAGTGTGAATCACATGGACTTGGAGGACACAGACGGTGTCGAGGGGCAGACAGTGAGTCGCCAGAACCGGCGCCGAAAGAAAAAGTCCCGGCAGTCCAATGTCCTGGTGTGGGAAATAGAGGTGCCCAAGGTAAGCAGCCACTGTCCTGCTCGTGCCTCCTGCCCTGCCCTACACAGCCATCTCCTCCTTCTTCCATCTCAGGCCAACCCAGGAAGATTCAGAACCAGCCAACGAGGGTTTCAGCATTTAGCTGTTAGGGCTACACCCTGGGATGGTTGCTGGAGTCCTTTTTCTCCATCACTTTCCAGCCTGATCTGTCAGGGTGATGCTCTGAAAGCCTTCAGCAGGCTTTGAGTTCACAGTCCTTGAGAGCAGGGGATGAGTTGTGGTGCTTTCCCCTGTGCAGGAGGGTCACGTTCCAGCTGCCTGTCCAAACCCACCCTGCAAATGAGCTGCAGGAACCAGGAAGATGGGCAAAAGAAGCCCCAGGGCACAGTGGAGTTTGATCTACATTTCCCTCCTTGACTCTTGCTTTCTTGTCTTTCATCAAGGATACAGTCAGACACATGATTGGCAAACAAGGGCAGTTTATTAACAGCTTGAGGAGAGAGTCTGGGGCCACAATTTCTCTCTCAGCGCTCCCTGACGTTGATGATTACGAAGTCTGTCAAATCAAAGGTAAGAGGAATGCCTCTTTGTGCAGAGTCTAGGATGTAGCTTGGGGGCCTTGAATTAGAAATGGATTCAGTGGCTTGGCAAGGCCACAGCTTTTACCCAAGTGTTCTGCTCAGGGCTGTTCCAGCTGAGGGATGTGGCAAGTGGCCTGGACCTGGGCACGTGCAGCCTCTGTTGTAGGGCTGGGAATGCATTTGAGCAGCTTTGGCTGCTGGAGCTGAACCAGCCGCTTTTGCAAGATCCCTTTGGGCTTGAAGCAGCAGATAGGGGATGCTTGTCAGCACCTTGACTGGGAAGGATGTTGGAGCAATTGGGGCTGAGAAGTATCTGCCAGCCAATTGGGTCCCTGCTGCAGGCCAAAGCCATTCCAAGTGGGGTCTGGAGCTCTGAGCTGCTCACGGTGGTTGGATATCAGTGTCTGTGGCCAATCTGTGGGATTTTTGTCTTCCAGGCCTCTCCCATCAAGTGGACAGAGCGCTGAGCCTGATTGGCGGGAGGTTCCAGCACCTTTGTCTAGACAACAAACACTGTGCTCGTTTCTGCTGGCAAAAGGTTATGTTCTAGAAGGATGTGGGAAGGGGTGTAGCATGGGCAGCTGCCCCAGGCTGGCCAGCAGGTGTTGGATCCCATCCTGACATCGTGCCCAGCACATGTGTGCAGTTGTGTTGGGTCCCGGCTGATGAGCAGCGGCGTCACTCACCATCCCCTGTGTACATCCCCTCGTGCATTGTTAGAACTGTTTCTCCTTCCCTTGTTCCTTGTTGTTGTTCTATTAAACTGTTCTGATTGCAACCTCTGGGAGCTTTTGATGTTTCCCTTGTGTCTGGTTCCAGCAGTGAGCCAGCACCCTCCTGGCTCTTTGTCCCCGGCTGAGCAAAACCAGGACATCTACTCTGTCCCTCCCCCTGCTCCAGTGACACGTCCTTCTGTCCTTAGGGCTGCAAAGTCCCAGCTGCCTCCATCCCTCTCTGCAGAGAAAAGCAAGAGGAGAAAGTCTTGCCAAGCCCAACTGTAGTTTCTCTTGCTGTATCCTACAACTCTGTCCATGTGCTACAAAATAAACCCCAACGTTGGACAAGTCAAACACTGGAAACAAGGGAAACTTTACAGAAGCTTTTGGCTCCCAACTGTCCTGTGTAGGGAGCCCCGGTTTGGGGCTGTCCTGGTTGGGGCTGGGCTAGGGTTAACTTGCATAAGACACTTGGAAGGGGAACAGCTGACCCAGGCCAGCCAACGACTTTTCCAGCCCATCCTGAGGTCATGCCCAGGAGAGAGGTGCGGAGCTGCCGGAGGGGCACGTTGAGTTCTGTCCTTGTGTGAGCTGACACGGGCAGCACGCAGCAACAGCCACAGAGCCACGGATCAACTGCCAAGAGTCAAGTTACTCTTGGGAGCTTTCAGCAGCTCAGCCAAATGATCACCTTCCGGATCGTGCTCTGCTGCTGACGGCCCTGTCTCCTGGGATCTTTCCAGTGTACTGGAGTGTTTCAGAGTCAGTGGCCCTTGCAGTGCATTATTGCCACTTGTTTTGGCAGCTTGATCCTCTGGAGCAGCCCCAGCATCAGGGACAGATGAGACACTGGGGTAATTTTTATCTTATTTAAACCTTTTATGCTACTTCTGACGTCTCCAATTGAGTGTGCTCCTCCTCATTTTGGAAATCTCTCTCTCATATCTGGGGCTGTGTCACAAAGACAGAAGCCAGCTGAGCAGCTGCTTCTGGTTTTTCAGGGTCCAGGTGAGTGTGTTTGCTGGCAGTGGCTTTGAGCCACTCCATGAAGGGAGACAGGAATCCATTTGCTGCTTCTTTCACTTCATAGACTTGGAATCAAACGTTTGCTTTTGGCACAGTGTGTTTTCTGCCAACTAGTGCCCATCTCTGATATCTTCTTGAAAGCCTTTGGAGTCCTGGCTGGTTGGGATCCCACCCTGGCTTTGCAGCAGGAACATTTTGATGGATGGATTCCTGCCAGTCCCCATCAGCGTGTGTTCCTTCCACCTGGCTGGAGCAGCATGGAACATCATGTTGTTCAGCACCATCTGGCAATGGCTCTAGAAGGGGATAAAACCTTTGCACACACACTCACACACTGGTTGTGGAACATTTCCCACAGACACACACTGGCTGTCAAACAGTGCAGAGAGCAGAGGGGAGGGTGCTGCAGAGACCAGCTCTGCAGGTGCCTTCAGTCACATCTCACAGTTGCTGCAGCTCCAATTCTCTCTTGAGGACTCTGTGTTCATTCTTGACCATCTCTTTACGGTGGTTACAGGATCAATTATTCCATTACATTTCTTGAGGGTTTCCTGTGAGGTTTCATCCCTCCTTTGAGTGCTGGACAGCCTTCTGACCCATCAAACTAGCACTGATGGTCACAGCTAACCAGCTTCTCCTGGCTGGCTGTTCCACCTGGGGGCAACTGATTTGCCTTCAGTGGTTTAAAACTGCTGTCAGGAGAGATTTCTTTAAGCTTCCCCTTGGGACTGCTGCACTCCTATTGCAGCCAAATGCCAGCCGTTAAACAGGCAAAAGGCAATGTGGCAGCAATCAAACCCCGCTGTGTTGCAGCTTCTCCTCGGGTGTCAGAGGGGCTGGGGGTGGCTGGGCTGAGATTCTGAGGGATGTCCCATTCAGTGTTTCACTTGGGTTCTTTTTACAATATCCACCAAAAATCAATCCCTACACCAAGACAATCAGCAAGATGCTGAGACAATGACCGTCATCCAGTGAAGAGAAAACGAACCGTCAAAGAGCCAGGTGACCACAACCCAGCAGGGACTGAACCCCCACATTGAAATGAGATTCTGTCTCTTACCTGAATAACCAGACAGGGACACAAACCCCTATGAACCCAATCTGGGACAAGAACCCCTTAACCAGGTGACCAAATGTGGATTTGAGCCCCACCCCTAACAAATATTCAAAAGCAGCAACTAATGCCAAAGGCCTGGAAGCCTGTGAGCAAGCTGACAGCCTGGGAGCAGTGCACAGAGCCCACTTCAATATAAGAACAACGTCTTTCCCTGTGAGGTGGGGGAGCCCTGGCCCAGGCTGCCCAGGGACGGTGTGGAGGCTCCTTCCTTGGAGGGCTTCAAGACCCCCCTGGACACGTTCCTGTGTGACCTGATCTAGGTGGGAGCTGCTGCTGCAGGGGGTTGGGCTGGATGAGCTCTACAGGTCCCTTCCAACCCCACCGTTCTGTGATTCTATGTGCAGAGCACTGGGCGATGGGGCCTGGGAGCAGTGGGGTAAAAATGGAGCAACTGCCGCAGCGATTCCTGACCCGGGAGGGCTCCGGGAGCCCTTCGAGCTGCTGCCACCCCTCTCTGGGGCTGGACTCGCTCCCCCCTTCCCGCGGCACCGCATCGAGCGGCGTTTACACACGAACAGCACGAGGGAAGCGCCGGGGGGGTTGGGGCAGGACACGAAGTTTTGGGGTGACCGAACGGCCCCCGGGAGCGCGAGCGGCAGCGCGAGCAGGGCACGAGCGCGGGCTCCGCGCGGGGCACGCTGGGAACCCGAGGCCCCCCCCCTCCGCCGCACGGCGCCTCCTGCCAGGCGCCGCCGCACAACTACAACTCCCGGCAGGCACCGCGGCTCCCGCCCGCGGCTTTGGGCGGCAGCGAGGCGCTGGGGGTGATGGGAAATGGAGTCTGCGGGGCGCAAACGAGCCTCCACACCTCGTTCTTCATCGGCTCAGCCTGTTCCTGCCGCGGTGCTTCCTACAACACACGACTCGCATCACACGTTGCTTTCCCGCAAGGTTCAGTCCCCTTGAGGCAGTTTGAGGGTCTGGATTCCAGTTTTTAGGCTTAAACCCCTGGTTTTAGGGTCTAACTCCTCATTTTTGGGGTCTAATTCCTTGTTTTGAGGTCTATACGACCTGGTTTTAGGTCTAAATCCTCGTTTCTGGTGTCTAAACTCCCAGTTTAAGGGTCTAGATCCTCGTTTTTATGACTAAACCCCTCGATTTAGGGTCTAAATCCTTGTTTTTGGGGTCTAAACAAGCAGTTTTAGGATCGAAATCCTTGTTTTCAGTATAACCCCCCTGTTTTAGGGTCTAGATCCTAATTTTAATGGCAAAACTCATACTTTTAGGATCTAAATTCTCTGTTTTGGTCTCATTTTTTGTCTAAACCCAGAGTTTTAGCATCTAAATCCTTGTTTTTAGGGTCTAAACCCACTGTTTTAGGGTCTAAATCTTCATTTTGGGGGTCTTAAGTCTAGATGTTAGGGTCTAAATACTCATTTTTGGGATCTATACCCCCCGTTTTAGGGTGTAAAAGCTCATTTTTAGGTCTAATCCCATACTTTTAGGGTCTAAATCAATTTTTGGAGGTCTAAGCTCCCGGTTTAAGGGTCTTAATCCTCATTTTTTGGTCCTAAAGTCTAGTTTTTAGGGTCTAAATCCTCGTTTTAGGTCTATAACACCTGGTTTTGGGTCTAAATCCTCGGTTTTGTGGTCTAAACCCTCAATTTTAGCGTCTAAATCCTCTTTTTTTGGTGTCTAAACTCCCAGTTGTAGGGTCTGGATCCTCGTTTTTAAGGACTAAACCCTCGGTTTTAGGGTCTAAATCCTTGTTTTTCAGATCTAAACACCCAGTTTTAGGGTCTGGATCCTTGTTTTTAGGATTACACCCCTGGTTTTAGGGTCTAAATCTTTGTATTTGGGGTCTAAACACCCATTTTTAGGGTCTAAATCCTCATTTTTTGGTCTAAACCCCTGGTTTTAGGGTCTAAATCCTCATTTTTTGCACCTAGAGTCTAGATTTTAGGGTCTAAATCCTCATTTTACGTCCATACCACCTGGTTTTCGCGTCTAAATCCTTGTTTTTGGGATCTAAACCCTCGGTTTTAGGGTCTAAATCCCCCTTTTTACGTCTTAACTCCCAGTTTTAGGGTCCGGATCCTCGTTTTTAGGCTTAAACCCCTATTTTTAGGGTCTAAATCCTTGTTTTTGGGGTCTAAACAATCAGTTTTAGAGTCTAAATCTCCCTTTTTTTTTTGGTGTCCAAACTCCCAGTTTTAGGGTCTAGATCCTTGTTTTGGGTTTCTGAACCCACTGTTTTAGGGTCTAAATCCTATTTTTTGGGGTCCAAAGTCTAGATTTTAGGGTCTAAATCCTCATTTCAGCATCTAATCACTCAGTTTTAACATCTAAATCCAATTTTTTGGTGTCTAAACTCAGAGTTTTAAAGTCTAGATCCTCGTTTTTAAGGACTAAACCCTCAGTTTTAGAGTCTAAATCCTCGGTTTTGGACCTAAAGCACCCTCTGAGATACAGGCCCTGCTTGAGCCCTTGGCACTGAGGGCAAGCCTTGAACACCCGAGTGCCCGGGAAACAAACCCACGAGGTGCTGAAGAGCAGCGAGCTCTAAGCAAAAGGAACCACAAGGCAAGAAGTATTGTCAGGGCAGGCAAATGCCAGCACAGGCTCCTGAGCTGCGCCAGCAGCAGCTGCTCAACGTGGCCCCAGAGGCTGCTGTGGCAATGACAGCCCCAAAGTGGTGGGAGGCAGCCAGGAGGTCGCCGTCCTGCCCCTGCTCGTGGCCGCCCTTCTGTGCCCCTCTGTGCCCAGGGCAGAGCCAGCTGAGGGGAGCACAGCAGCCCCAAACCGGGGCTCCCTACACAGGACAGTTGGGAGCCAAAAGCTTCTGTAAAGTTTCTCTTGTTTCCAGTGTTTGACTTGTCCAGTGTTGGGGTTTATTTTGTAGCACATGGACAGAGTTGTAGGATACAGCAAGAGAAACTACAGTTGGGCTTGGCAAGACTTTCTCCTCTTGCTTTTCTCTGCAGAGAGGGATGGAGGCAGCTGGGACTTTGCAGCCCTAAGGACAGAAGGACGTGTCACTGGAGCAGGGGGAGGGACAGGGTAGATGTCCTGGTTTTGCTCAGCCGGGGACAAAGAGCCAGGAGGGTGCTGGCTCACTGCTGGAACCAGACACAAGGGGAAACATCAAAAGCTCCCAGAGGTTGCAATCAGAACAGTTTAATAGAACAACAACAAGGAACAAGGGAAGGAGAAACAGTTCTAACAATGCACGAGGGGATGTACACAGGGGATGGTGAGTGACGCCGTTGCTCATCAGCCGGGACCCGACACAACTGCACACATGTGCTGGGCACCATGTCAGGATGGGATCCAACACCTCCTGGCCAGCCTGGGGCAGCTGCCCATGCTACACCCTTTCCCACATCCTTCTAGAACATAACCTTTTGCCAGCAGAAACGAGCACAATGTTTGTTGTCTAGACAAAGGTGCTGGAACCTCCCGCCAATCAGGCTCAGCGCTCTGTCCACTTGATGGGAGAGGCCTGGAAGACAAAAATCCCACCCAAGGTCAGCAGCACAGGTAGGCTGAGGACACCTCCAGCCCTGCCATGGAAACCCAGCTGCCAGAAGCCTCCTGTGCTGCATCAACCAGTTCAGTTGGAAAAGATTGGCCACCGACCCTGAGATCCAACCACCGTGAGCAGCTCAGAGCCCCAGACCCCACTTGGAACGGCTTTGGCCTGCAGCAGGGACCCAATTGGCTGGCAGATACTTCTCAGCCCCAATTGCTCCAACATCCTTCCCAGTCAAGATGCTGACAAGCATCCCCTATCTGCTGCTTCAAGCCAAAAGGGATCTTGCAAAAGCGGCTGGTTCAGCTCCAGCAGCCAAAGCTGCTCAAATGCATTCCCAGCCCTACAACAGAGGCTGCACATGCCCAGGCCCAGGCCACTGCCTGAGCAGAACACTTGGCTAAAAGCTGTGGCCTTGCCAAGCCACTGAATTCATTTCTAATCTAATTCAAGGCCCCCAAGCTACATCCTAGACCCTGCACAAAGAGGCATTCCTCTTACCTTTGATTTGACAGACTTCGTAATCATCAACGTCAGGGAGCGCTGAGAGAGAAATTGTGGCCCCAGACTCTCTCCTCAAGCTGTTAATAAACTGCCCTTGTTTGCCAATCATGTGTCTGACTGTATCCTTGAGGAAAGACAAGAAAGCAAGAGTCAAGGAGGGAAATGTAGATCAAACTCCACTGTGCCCTGGGGCTTCTTTTGCCCATCTTCCTGGTTCCTGCAGCTCATTTGCAGGGTGGGTTTGGACAGGCAGCTGGAACGTGACCCTCCTGCACAGGGGAAAGCACCACAACTCATCCCCTGCTCTCAAGGACTGTGAACTCAAAGCCTGCTGAAGGCTTTCAGAGCATCACCCTGACAGATCAGGGTGGAAAGTGATGGAGAAAAAGGACTCCAGCAACCATCCCAGGGTGTAGCCCTAACAGCTAAACGCTGAAACCCTCGTTGGCTGGTTCTGAATCTTCCTGGGGTGGCCTGAGATGGAAGAAGGAGGAGATGGCTGTGTAGGGCAGGGCAGGAGGCACGAGCAGGACAGTGGCTGCTTACCTTGGGCACCTCTATTTCCCACACAAGGACATTGGACTGCCGGGACTTTTTCTTTCGGCGCCGGTTCTGGCGACTCACTGTCTGCCCCTCGAGACCTTCTGTGTCCTCCAAGTCCGTGTGAGTCACACTGAAACCTGCCAGAAAGGCACCATGTCAGCATTCAGACAGCCCACACAACGCAGCTCCCACACACCAGCCCAGGAGAAGAGATCCTTTGGCAGAGAGATGCCACTGAGCACTTGCTCCGCATTCTGTTGGGATGCTCCTGCCTCAGGTTCCCCAGGATGTCAGAAAGGGTCAAGTCCCATCACACAGAGCCCACTGAAAGCTTCCCTTGATGCCTGGGGACCACCCAGCCCAGCTCTGGGAATGCCAGCACAGGAGGCCCGAGTCGAGCAGCAGCCCTTCACACAGCGTCAGCCCTTCCCCAGCACACACCATCTAGGATCTGGAAGCCAAGAGCCAAAGAGCCCAACGGGGCCGAGCAGCCCTTACCTGGCGCGCGCTCCACTTCGCTGCCCGCCGGCATCCAGCCGCCAGCAAACCTCCTGGCAGCCGTGTGCTGAGCGGCGGGGAAGGGGCTGCGTGTGCCACAGCCGGCAACGGCCCCGCTCGCAGCCCGGGGCTGTGCCTGCGGGGATGGCGGCAGCGCAGCGGCGCTCTGGGCACGGCTCGGCTCCGGCGGGGTCCCGCACACGCTGCTGGCGCTGCCGGCGCTGCTGCCGGCCGCGGGGCTGGGTTGGCAGCTCAGCCTCAGCCCTGCCTGGGACACTGCGCTCTCAGGGAGCGGGAGGGCACAACAGCCAGCGGGGACGGCGGCTGCTGCTTCGGGCCGGGATTCCTCCTCTAGCCCTCGTTCCTCCTGCGCTTCCTCAGCGCCTGTGGCCGCTTCCCCGGGAGCGCTCTGGGCACCGCTCGGCTCCTGCCCGGCTCCCACACGCGCTGCTGGCGCTGCTCTGCGTCGGCGCCTGAGCCTGAGCCCTGTGCGGGGCTGGCTGCAGCGCTGCCGGGACACTGTGCTCTGCACGGGGACACAAACAGCAGCAGGGACGCCGCTCTCCTCTGCACATCCTCCTGTCTCTGCTCCTGCCGTGCCACCCTCAGCAGTGCTGGGCTCAGCTCTTGGTGCTGACACATCCCGAAGGTCGGGCTCTGGGGGTTCCTCTGCTGCTGACAAAGGCAGTTCCTGAGGGACACAGGCTTCCCTTTGGGGCGATGATTCCTCCTCTGTCCCTCCTCTCTGCTGCGCTTCCTCAGCAGCTGCTGCCGCTTCAGCACCAGCTCTGGGCTGCTCTTTGCTGTGGGAGTAGAGCCACCAGCAGCCCAGCAGTGCCAGCGCTCCAGGCACGGCGTAGGGGATCACGCTGGCCAAGCAAAGAGCCATTGCACAGAACCACAGCAGCATCTAGCAGGAGAAACAGACAGCATGGTCAAGTCGTCCCAGGGAAGGGAACAGCAATAGCTTGAGCTATTGCTCTGTGCTCTCAACCCTCATGTTTTGGCCCAAAGCATTGCTTTTAGCTTCCAAAGCCTCATCTTGAGGCCCACAGAAGAATCACCAGACAGCAACACTACCCATAGCCTTGGCCAGGCTCTGGAGGTGGAAGAGCCCAGCATCGAAATGGACTGCGAGGTGCAGAGCAGCCTCTCCTGTCAGCCCTGTCTACATCCTCTTCCCTGTCCTGAGAGTTTGGGTCATCCTTACCTTTGGAAGAGGATGGAAGTTGAGGAGAAGTGGTCAGCAAACGAGAAATGGCTGTAAGCAAGCAAGAAGGCAAGTAGCCAAAGAAGGAGCTGAGTCCTCTTGAGGACAGCTCAGCCCAACTGGCTCTGGCTGTCCCGCTGGGAGAATTTATAGTCCCTGGCCAGGTGAGGTCACAAATGCCGGGTGGGGTCTGGAACAGCCCCTGTGTGACATCAGCAGCACCCAATGTTCTCTGTCTCCCTTGGTGACGGCCACAGCGCTGCCCCTCCCCTGGGATGGCCTCTGGAATCATCAAAGGGTCAAGGATAAAACCTTTGCACACACACTCACACACTGGTTATGGAACATTTCCCACAGACACACACTGGCTGTCAAAGCAGTGGGGTTGCACAGGATGGTCTCTAAAGGTCCCTTCCAGCCCCCACCATTCTGTGATTCTATGATTCTATGAACATGTCCAGGTGGCTTTTGAAGACCTCCAGAGGAGGAGATCTCCTCTCCCTGATCACTTTGAATGGTTCATTAATAAATCAAACCTTTTCTCCCCACGCTGAGTCTGTTTTGCCCCAGACACTAATTGCTGAGGGATCTCCCTGTCCTTACCTTGCCTCACAAACCTCTTGTTTTATTTCTCTCTCCCCTGTCCAGCTGAGGAGGGGAAGGGATAGAGCGACTTGGTGGGCACCTGGCACCCAGCCAGGGCTAAAGCACCACACCAAAACCACAAGGTGCAGCCAAGCTGTAGTCCCAGGCAAGGGAACAGGAATAGCTTGAGCTATAACTAGGAGCAGGTTTCCGGCTGCTCCTTCCATTCACAGCTCTGCTCTACCAGCTCTGTGCTCTAAACCCTCATGATTGGGCCCAAAGCATTCCTTTTAGCTTCCAAAGCCTCATCTTGAGGTCAACCGAAGAATCACCAGACAGCAACACTACCCATAGCCTTGGCCAGGCTCTGGAGGTAGAAGGGCTCAGCATGGAAATGGACTGGGAGGTGCAGAGTAGCCTCTCCTGTCATCCCTGTCTACATTCTCTTCCCTGTCCTGAGAGTTTAGGGCATCCTTACCTTTGGAAGAGGATGGAAATTGAGGAGAAGTGGGCAGCAAATGAGAAACAGGTAGAAGCAAGCAGGAAGGCAAGTAGCCAAAGAAGGAGCCGAGTTGTCCCGAGGGCAGCTCAGCCCAACTGGCTCTGGCTGTCCCGCTGGGAGGCTTTATAGACTCTGGTCAGGTGAGGTCACAAACGCCGGGTGGGGTCTGGAAAAGTCCCTGTGTGACATCAGCAGCGCACAACTTTCTCCCTCTCCCTTGGTGACGGTCACAGCGCTGCCCCTTCCCTGGGATGGCCTCTGGAATAATTCCTGGCAATAATTTAGAACTTCAACTTCTACTAAAGGCACAGCACTGTTCACACTGTCAGGAAAAGTCTGACACTGAGCAGGGCTGCAGGGAGGAGGCAGCTGGGGAGCAAGAAATCCGCTTCACAGTGGCTCCCTGGGACACCAGCACAGAGGCTGGGACAGAGCAGAGACTGCGTGGGCAAGTCCTGTGAGCTCTTGCAGAAGAAGGGAGCTGCAGGGTACTGTGGAACTCACAAGCTGTATGTTTGTGATGCCAGGAAAGTGCCAATCAGGACTCAGCAGCCAATGTGACTGTCAAGCAGGCCTTTCTGGCAGCGCTGGGCACACAGGGGATGGCTCCACCAAGTGTGTGCCCTGCTTAGAGCAAAACTTTCCACATGTCCCAGACTAGATCTGCATATTCATTGCACTTCTGCATGAGTTCCCCTCATTGTCCTGCCGCAGTCTGCCCAGGCCACAGCTCCCTCAAACCTCTTTAGCATGGCCTCAGGGGCCATTGAGGATGAAGATCTGAGTCTTCCTCACAGTGTGTTTTTCACCTTTGTTTGGCCAAACCACAGGACAGACTTGAGCAGTTTCTGATTCATTTCCCTCACTCTGATTGGCCCAAGATAAGTTCTTTTCTTGCCAGATAACAACAGGAGTGAGATGTGCTGCAGTGATGGCTTCTTGTGACTCTCCAAGATCAGCAATGTCCTGAAGCTTGTACTGCCACAAGGGAACAAGTTCCTAAGGCCAATATTTCAGATACCAAACACTTACAAATGTGTTCTTGCAGATTTCTGGCTGAATGACGCTTCTGTGCTCTGAGGCTTCTGTAACATCTGCAGTTCATTTGACACCTGGGCCAACAGCCTGTCATTGTCTGAAAAAACGCTGAGTTTTGGGTGAACTTTGCTCATTAGACTCTGATTATAACACCGAAACACAGCTCCATCCCAAAGCCCACACAGCTCCAAGGTACCATCAGCCCTCACTGAGCATGTGCTCTGCATTCTCCTCACCCCACACCTTTAAAAGCAAAGCGAGAGCATTACACAGCAATCCAGATGAACTTGTGTGTGACTAGATTCACTCCAGCCCCACTTTGAAGGGAAAGAGAGTGTAAAAATGGCTTAAGAAAGGGGCTGTTGGGGAAGACACCATCGTGAATCCGTCAGGGAAGGTTCCATCTCAGGCTGCCTCTGACTCCTGGGAGCAGCAGACGGCTGCACCTCTCTGCACCTCTCTGCCCCCACAGGGACACCTCTGGCTCAGAGCTGGTTGTGCCAAGGGCTGGCTGAGGAAGCTCAGAAATCCCTCTGCACAGTCGCTTCTCTGATCTCCTGCTGCACTATTCGCAGCCTCAACATCTGCACGAGCTTTGGCAGATGCTGTGTCCATCCCCAGCAGCCCACCAGCACCTGGGGAACCTGTTGCTGCCAGCAACTGCACCGTGGCTTCAGCTGGGTGTGAGAGTCCCAGCGAAGCTGGGGAAGGGTCATGAGAACAGGTCTGATGAGGAGAGGCTCAGGGAGCTGGGGATGTTGAGCCCAGAGGAGAGGAGACTGAGAGGAGACAGGATCACTCTCTACAGCTGCCTGAAGGGGGTTGTAGTGAGGTGGGGGTCGAGCTCTTCTCTCCTGTACTGAGTAACAGAACATGAGGAAATGGGTTTAAGCTGCACCAGGGCAGGTTCAGATTGGACATCAGGAAGAAGTTTGTCACTCACAGGGTTGTGAAGCACTGGGACGGGCCCCTGGAGATATTCACAAGTCGTGCAGATGAAGCGCTGAGGGATGTGGTTCAGCGATGGGCCTGGCAGTGTGAGGTGAGGGCTTGGACTCGATCATCTGAGAGGCCTTTTCCAACCATAACAATTCCATGGTTGTATGACAGAGGTAGGAAAGCTGCGGCTGGGTTCTTCCTTGTGTGCCTCAGTGCCCACCCCATCTCTCTGGCCTGCGCCCTGCATTTGTTCATCTGGGCTGAGCAGACGAACTGCACACGACTGAGGGCAGCTCCCACACCTAAAGGGCTGGGAAGGTAGAACGTGGCTGGCTCAGTCCTCGCTCTGGAGCCAAGACCTCCTGGTTGGCATCCAAAACCTCATTTTTAGCTTCCAAAGTGGTACTTTTGGAACAAATCCTTATTTTCACCATCCAAAGCAAAAGGCTTTGCTTCCAAACCCTCCTCTGGGGTCCCAAACCCTCCTTTTTAGCTTCCAATGCCTTATTTTGAGGCCTAGGCCACCATGCAAATCTTTCAAACCTCACTTGGTGACCCAAACTCTAATTTTTGCTCCCAAAGCCCGATTGTCAGATTCCAAACCTTGGGTTTAGATTTCAAATCATCCTCTTCTAGGTCCAAACCAGCACCTTTCTTTTCAAAGTCTCATTTTTCTGCTCAAACCCTCATTTCTTAGCTTCCAAACACTCAATTTTAACCTCAAAAGGCACAGCGGGTGCCAAGGGGGGACACACATAGGTGCCCCCCCCCCGCCATCATCCCGAGGGCCACAATGCCGCCCCCCCCCCCCCCCCCGCCTTAAATCTCTTGATCTACACAATGAATACGGCGGGGGGCGGCTCAGGCGCGGGGGAGGCAGCGGCGGGGCCAGGCCGGGGGGGCACAGGCAGCGGAACGAGCCCGCGGTGTTGAGGCAGCGGCCGGGCTGGCAGCGGGGGGGCCCGAACACTCGTCCACGTCTGGGGAGGGCGGCGGCACAGAAGGGGTTAATGGGGTATTGGGGGGGGATGGGATGGGGGGTGGGGATGGGGAGGGCTCAGGGTGCTGGGGAGGGGGTTTGGGTGCTGGGGAAGGAGTTTTGGAGGCGGATTGGGTGCTGAGGAGGGCCCTGGGAGCTAGGGAGGGGATTTGGGTGCTGGGGAGGGGATTTGGGTGCTGGGGAGGGGATCAGGGTGCTGGGGAGGGGGTTTGGGTGCTGAATGAGGGGGTTTGGGTGCTGGGTTGGGCTCAGGGTGCTGGGGAGGGGGATAGGGAGGGGCTTTGGGTGCTGGGGAAGGAGTTTGGGAGGGGGCTTGGGTGCTGGGGAGGGGTTTTGGGTACTGGGGGAAGGGCTCAGGGTGCTGGGGAGGGGGTTTGGGTGCTGGGGAAGGAGTTTTGGAGGGGGGCTGGGTGCTGGGGAGGGCTCTGGGTGCTGAGGGAGGGGGTTTGGATGCTGGGGGAGGGGGTTTGGGTGCTGGGGAAGGAGCTAGGGAGGGGGTTGGGTGCTGAGGGAGGGGATCAGGGTGCTGGGGACGGGGAGTTGGGTGCTGGGGAGGGCTGGGTGCTGGGGAAGGAGTTTGGGAGGGGGTTTGGGTGCTGGAGGAGGGCTCAGGGTGCTGGGGAGGGGGATAGGGAGGGAATTTGGGTGCCGAGGAGGGAATCTGGGAGGGGGTTGGGTGCTGGGGCAGGGCTCTGGGTGCTGGGGCGGGCTCAGTCTTGAAAGGGGGCTCCTGGTGTTGGGGGGTGGTCAGGGTGCTGGAGGAGGGGTCAGTCTGGTTGGGGGGTTCAGACTGAAAGTGGGCTCAGGCTGATTTGAGGGAGTCAGGCTGGTTTGGGGGCTCAGGCTGGTGTGGGGGTGTCTGTTTTGGGGGGCTCAATCTGGTGTGGGGGTGTCTGTGTTTTGGGGGGCTCAGGCTGCTTTGGGGGGCTCAGGCTGGTGTGGGGGTGTCTAGGGTGCTGGAGAGGGGGTTGGGGTGGGGGTTTGGGTGATGGGGAGGGGATTTGGGTGCTGGAGGTGGGCTCAGGGTGCTGGGGAGGGGGTTTGGGTGCTGGGGAGGGGGTTGGGAGAGATCAGGGTGCCTGGGAGGGGGTTGGGAGGGCTTGGGATGCTGGGGAGAGGGTTTAGGTGTTGGGGGTGGGCTCAGGGTGCTGGGGAGGAGGTTGGGGAGGGGGTCTGGGTGCTGGGGGTGGGCTCAGGGGATCTGGGTGCTGGGAGGGGGTTTTGGGGGACAGGGTGCTGGGGAGGGGGTTTGGGTACTGGGGGAGGGCTCTGGGTGCTATGGAGGGGGTTGGGGAGGGGGTTTGGGTGCTGGAGGTGGGCTCTGGGTGCTGGGGAGGGGGTCTGGGCACTGGGGTGGGCTCTGGGTGCTGGGAGGGGAGTCAGGGTGCTGAGGGGGAGGGGGATTGGTGCTGGGGGGATAAAAACCCTCAAACACCCCATTTATCTCCTCAAAACTCCCCCAAAACCCTCCTTTTTCCCCCTCAAAACCTCTCTTATCCCTTAAGACCCCAAAACCTCCCCATTTTCTCCTCAAAACCCCCTTTATCCCCTCAACCCCCCCGTTTTCGACTCAAACCCCTCTTTTATCCCTTAAGACCCCAAAACCCCCTTTTTCCCCTCAAAACCCCCCTTTTAACCCTTAAGACTCCAAAACTCTCCCTTTTTCCCCTCTAAAGTCTCCTTTTATCCCTTAAGACCCCAAAATCTCCCCTTTATGCCCTCAAAACCCTTTTTCCCTTCAAAACCTACTTTTTCCCTCAAAACACCACCAAAACTCCCTTTTCCCCTCAAAACTCCCACTTTTGCCTCAAAACTTCACCAAAACCTCACTTTTTGGCTCAAAACTCCCCCCAAACCCCCCTTTTTCCCCTCAAAAGCCCCCTTTTATTCCTTAAGACCCCCAAACCCCCCTTTATCCCCTCAAAATCTCCGTTTTTCCCCTCAATGCCCCCTTTTTCCCTTCAAAACCTCTCTTTTATCCCTTAAGATCCCCAAACCTCCCTTTTTTCACCTCAAAACCTTTTTGTCCCTTAAGATCCTAAAACTCCCCCTTTTTTGCCCTCAAATCTTGCCTTTTATCCCCTAAGACCCCAAACCTTCCTTTTTCCCCTCAAAAACGACCTTTTATCCCTTAAGATCCCCAATCTCCCCCCCTTTCCCCTCAAAACCCCCCTTTTATCCTTTAAGACTCCACAACTCTCCCTTTTTCCCCCAAAACTCTCCTTTTATCCCTTAAGACCACAAAATCTCCCCTTCTTCCCCTCAAAACCCTTTTTCCCCTCAAATCCTTCGTTTTTCCCCTCACCCCAGCCCTTTTTCCCTCAAACTCAACTTTTTCCCTCAAAACTCCACCAAAACTCCCCTTTTCCCCTCAAAACTCCTCTAAACTCCCACTTTTGCCTCAAAACTTCACCAAACCTCGCGTTTTGGCTCAAAACTCCCCCCAAACCCCCCTTTTTCCCCTCAATACCCCACTTTTGCCCCTCAAGACCCTCAAACACCCCATTTATCTCCTCAAAACTCCCCCAAAACCTCCCTTTTCCCCCCTCAAAACCTCTCTTATCCCTTAAGACCCCAAAACCTCCCCATTTTCTCCTCAAAACCCCCTTTATCCCCTCAAAACCCCCCTTTTCGACTCGACCCCCCTTTTATCACTTAAGACCCCAAAACCCCCTTTTTCCCCTCAAAACCCCTCTTTTATCCCTTAAGACCCCAAAAGCCCTTTTTCCCCTCAAAGCCTCCATTTTTCCCCTCAAACCCCCCCTTTTCCTCTCAAAACCCCTCTTTTATCCCTTAAGACCCCAAAACCCCTTTTTCCCCTCAAAACCCCCTTTTTCCCGCCTTTAGACCCAAAACCGCCCCTTTTCCCCTCAGCGCCAGGCCCCGCCCCTCCCCTCGGCCCGTCCATTTCTCACGGGGGCGGGTGCGAAACAAACCCCCCTCATTTTATACAGAACCTCGTCCACGTCTGGGGAGGGCGGCGGCACAGAAGGGGTTAATGGGGTATTGGGGGGGGATGGGATGGGGGGTGGGGATGGGGAGGGCTCAGGGTGCTGGGGAGGGGGTTTGGGTGCTGAGGAAGGGGTTTTGGAGGGGGTTTGGGTGCTGAGGGAGGGGGTTTGGGTGCTGAGGAGGGCCCTGGGAGCTAGGGAGGGGATTTGGGTGCTCGGGAGGGGATTTGGGTGCTGGGGAGGAGGATAGGGAGGGGGTTTGGATGCTGAGGGAGGGGGTTTGGGAGGGGGCCTGGGTGCTGAGGGAGGGGGTTTGGGTGCTGGGGAGGACTCTGGGTGCTGGGGAAGGGGACTCTGGGTGCTGGGGAGGGGATCAGGGTGCTGGGGAGGGGGTTTGGGTGCTGAATGAGGGGGTTTGGGTGCTGGGTTGGGCTCAGGGTGCTGGGGAGGAGGATAGGGAGGGGCTTTGGGTGCTGGGGAAGGAGTTCGGGAGGGGGTTTGGGTGCTGGGGAGGGGTTTTGGGTACTGGGGGAAGGGCTCAGGGTGCTGGGGAGGGGGTTTGGGTGCTGAGGGAGGGGGATAGGGAGGGAATTTGGGTGCCGAGGAGGAAATTTGGGAGGGGGTTGGGTGCTGGGGCAGGGCTCTGGGTGCTGGGGCGGGCTCAGTCTTGAAAGGGGGCTCCTGGTGTTGGGGGGTGGTCAGGGTGCTGGGGGAGGGGTCAGTCTGGTTGGGGGGGGGGTCAGACTGAAAGGGGGCTCAGGCTGATTTGAGGGAGTCAGGCTGGTTTGTGGGCTCAGGCTGGTGTGGAGGTGTCTGTTTTGGGGGGCTCAATCTGGTGTGGGGGTGTCTGTGTTTTGGGGGGCTCAGACTGGTTTGGGGGGTTCAGGCTGGTTTGGGGGTGTCTGTGTTTTGGAGGGCTCAGGCTAGTTTTGGGGGGCTCAGGCTGGTGTGGGGGTGTCTATGTTTTGGGGGCTCAATCTGGTGTGGGGGTGTCTGTGTTTTGGGGGGCTCAGGCTGGTTTGGGGGCTCAGTGTGTTTTGAGGGGCTCAGTCTGGTTTGGGGGCTCAGTGTGGTTTGGGGGGCTCAGGCTAGTTTGGGGGCTCAGGCTGGTTTGAGGGCTCAGTCTGATTTGGGGGTGTCAGTGTGTTTTGGGGAGCTCAGTCTGGTTTGGGGGCTCAGGTTGGTTTTGGGGGGCTCAGTCTGGTCTGGGGGGCTCAGTGTGTTTTGGGGGCCTCAGGCTGGTGTGGGGGTGTCTGTATTTTGGGGGGCTCAGGCTTGTTTGGGGTGCTCAGGCTGGTGTGGGGGTGTCTGTGTTTTGGGGGGCTCAGGCTGGTTTTAGGGGACAGTGTGTTTTGGGGGGCTCAGGCTGGTGTGGGGGTGTCTGTGTTTTGGGGGGCTCAGACTGGTTTTGGGGGATAGTGTGTTTTGGGGGGCTCAGGCTGGTGTGGGAGTGTCTGTGTTTTGGGGGACTCAGGCTAGTTTTGGGGGGCTCAGGCTGGTGTGGGGGTGTCTGTGTTTTGGGGGGCTCAGGCTGGTTTTGGGGGACAGTGTGTTTTGGGGGGCTCAGGCTGGTTTTGAGGGACAGTGTGTTTTGGGGGCTAAGGCTGGTGTGGGGGTGTCTGTGTTTTGGGGGGCTCAGGCTGGTGTGGGGGTGTCTCACCGACACAGTCGAGCTGCGCCGGGTCCAGCCGGTAGCCGGGGTCGCAGCTGCAGGTGAAGCCGTCGGGGAGCCGGACGCAGCGCCCGTGGTGGCACCCAGTGAGCACCCCACACTCCTCCCCTGGGGCTGGGGGGGTCAGGCTGGGGGTCAGCACCCCAAAATCCACCTCCCCTCCACCCCACCCCCTCCCCAAACTCACCCTCCTCCTCTTCCTTCTCCTCTTCCTCCTCCACCAAGGCTCCGTGGGCTTGGTAGGACCAGGCGTGGGGGTCGGGGTGGGGGTCAGGGTGGGGGTCGGGGGGTTCATAACGGGGTCCCCGAGGTCGGTGAGGGATGAAAGGTAAAGGGGGAGCCTCAAAATCATCCCCCTCGTACCGGGGGGGGGCGTAAAGAGGATCGTGAGCGCCGATGCCGCCAAGCCCCGCCCCGAAGGAGTAAGGGTCGTATTCGGAACGGGGGGGCAGAGTGGAGGGGGCGAGGTGGGACCCCCCCGAAATAGTTGGGGCTGTAAGGTGGGGGTGGGGGGGGCGTAAAGGGGGGGGGTGCTCGAAGGGGGGCGCGGCGTAGCCCAGGGGGTGCAGAACGTTGCACAGGAACTCGAAGTCGTCTGGGGAGGGGGGAGGGGAGAGAGAGGAGAGAGGGGGGTTATGGGGGACCCCCACACACAGTAAACGGGAATGGGAGGGGGTTGGGGGGCTGGGGGGGGGGGTTGGGGTGGGGGTTTGGGTGCTGGGGAGGGGGTTTGGGTGCTGGGGGAGGACTCTGGGTGCTGTGGAGGGGATTGGGGAGGGAGTTTGGGTGCTGGGGAGGGGGTTTAGGTGTTGGAGGTGGGCTCAGGGTGCTGGGGAGGGGGTTGGGGAGGGGGTTTGGGTGCTGGGGAGGGAGTTTAGGTGTTGGAGGTGGGCTCAGGGTGCTGTGGAGGGGGTTGGGAGAGATCAGGGTGCTGGGGAGGGGGTTGGGAGGGCTTGGGATGCTGGGGAAGAGGGTTATGTGTTGGGGGTTTGGGTGCTGGGGGTGGGCTCAGGGGGTCTGGGTGCTGGGAGGGGGTTGTGGGGGACAGGGTGCTGGGGAGGGGATTTGGGTGCTGGGGGAGGGCTCTGGGTGCTATGGAGGGGGTTGGGGAGGGGGTTTGGGTGCTGGGGAGGGGGTTTGAGTGCTGGGGGTGGGCTCTGGGTGCTGGGAGGGGGTTTGGGTGCTGAGGGGGAGGGGGATTGGTGCTGGGGGGATAAAAACGGCCCCCAAAGGGGTCCTGAGATGGGGGGGTGGGGGGCTACGCGCGACCTTCTTAGTGAGGCACTTGGGGTCCCATCATGGGGGTGCATGGAGGGGTCAGCTGGATCCCTCCCATCGCCACGGGGTGAGCGGGGGATGTTGAGGGGTCCCTGTGTTAGCGGGGGGGTGCCCCGAGGCTCCCACCTGAGCGGCGCTCGGGGCACAGGGCGCAGTCCACGCCCCAGGCGTGTCCGTACAGGCAGCAGCACTCGCTGTACGGCACCTGCCCGTCCCGCCGCGGCCGCCCGCACACCAGGTCCGGCCGCAGCTCCTGCCAGCACACGGCCCGCGCCGCCGCTGCGCGGGGGGCAGCCGTCACGCGCCGCGACCACCCCCCGCACAGCGCCACACACCCCCAGATCCGCGCTGGCCCCGCCGAATGCGCTTGGGGACTCCAAAGACTCCCCCAAAAACACCCCAAAACTCCCCCTTTTGTCCCTCGGAACTCCACCAAAATGCAACTTTTTCACTCAAAACTCCACCAAAACTCCCCTTTTCCCCTCAAATCTCCTCTAAACTCCCACTTTTGCCTCAAAGCTTCACCAAACCTCACTTTTTGCCCTCAAAAGTCCCCTCAAACCCCCCTTTTATCCCTTAAGACCTCAAAACCCCTCCTTTTCCCCTCAAAAGTCCTCTAAACTCCCATCTCTTTCCTCAAAACTCCCCCAACACTCACTTTTTGGCTCCAAACTCCCCCAAAACCTCATTTTTCCTCTCAAAACCCCCCTTTTATCCTTTAAGACACCAAATCTCCCCCTTTTCCCCTCAGAACTCCTCCAAAACCCAACTTTTCCCCTCAAATTTCCTCTAAGCTCCCACTTTTGCCTCAAAACTTCACCAAACCTCACTTTTGGACTCAACCCCCCGCCCCCAAAACCCCCCTTTTCCCCCTCAAGACCCCCAAACTCCCCATTTATCCCCTCAAAACTCCCCCAACCCGCACTTTTTGACTCACCCCCCCCAAACCCCCCCTTTTTTCCCTCAAAACCCAACTTTTGCCCCTCAAGACCCCAAGACTACCCCTTTTCCCCTGAAAACTGCCCCCAAACCCCCCTTTTTCCCCTCAAAACCCCAAATTCCCCATTTATCCCCTCAAAACTCCGCCAGCCCTCACTTTTGGACTCAAAACTCCCCCAAAACCCCCCTTTTATCCTTTAAGGTCCTTGAAACTTCCCCTTTTCCCCTCAAAACCCCACTTTTCCCCTCAAATCTCCACTAAACTCCCACTTTCTCCTCAAAACTTCTTAAAAACCCCACTTTTTCCCCACAAAACCCCCAAAGCCCCACTTTTCCCCTCAAAACTCTAACAAACACTTTTTCCTCTAAATTCCAAGAAATCCTTTTTTTCCCACAATACTCCACCAAAATCCTACTTTTTCCCTCAAAACTCCTTCAAGACATGACTTTTTCCCTCCAAAACACCACAAAAACCCCACTTTTTCCTCAAAACCTCTCTTTTATCCCTTAAGATCCCCAAACCTCCCTTTTTTTCACCTCAAAACCCTTTTTTATCCCTTAAGATCCCCAAATCTCCTGTTTTTCCCCTCAAAACCCCCTTTTTCCCCTCAAAACCCCTCTTTTATCCCTTTAGACCCCAAACCCTCCCATTTTCCCCTCAAAACCTCCATTTTTCCCCTCAACCCCCCCCTTTTCCTCTCAAAACCCCTCTTTTATCCCTTAAGACCCCAAAACCCCTTTTTCCCCTCAAAAACCCCCTTTTTCCCGCCTTTAGACCCAAAGCCGCCCCTTTTCCCCTCAGCGCCAGGCCCCGCCCCTCCCCTCGGCCCGTCCATTTCTCACGAGGGGGGGTGCGAAACAAACCCCCCTCATTTTATACAGAACCTTTATTCTGTAACAGTGTGTGTTGGGGTGGGGGGTCCCCCAAATCTCCCCCCCGCGACCCCCCAACACTGAGAGGGGGGAGCACAGCGGGTGCCAAGGGGGGACACACATAGGTGCCCCCCCCCCCCGCCATCATCCCGAGGGCCACAATGCCGCCCCCTCCCCCCGCCTTAAATCTCCTGATCTACACAATGAATACGGCGGGGGGCGGCTCAGGCGCGGGGGAGGCAGCGGCGGGGCCAGGCCGGGGGGGCACAGGCAGCGGAACGAGCCCGCGGTGTTGAGGCAGCGGCCGGGCTGGCAGCGGGGAGGGCCGAACACTCGTCCACGTCTGGGGAGGGCGGCGGCACAGAAGGGGTTAATGGGGTATTGGGGGGGGGGGGGGATGGGATGGGGGGTGGGGATGGGGAGGGCTCAGGGTGCTGGGGAGGGGGTTTGGGTGCTGAGGAAGGAGTTTTGGAGGGGGGCTGGGTGCTGAGGGAGGGGGTTTGGGTGCTGAGGAGGGCCCTGGGAGCTAGGGAGGGGATTTGGGTGCTGGGGAGGGGGATAGGGAGGGAATTTGGGTGCCGAGGAGGAAATTTGGGAGGGGGTTGGGTGCTGGGGCAGGGCTCTGGGTGCTGGGGCGGACTCAGTCTTGAAAGGGGGCTCCTGGTGTTGGGGAGTGGTCAGGGTGCTGGGGGAGGGGTCAGTCTGGTTGGGGGGGTTCAGACTGAAAGGAGGCTCAGGCTGATTTGAGGGAGTCAGGCTGGTTTGGGGGCTCAGGCTGGTGTGGGGGTGTCTGTGTTTTGGGGGGCTCAATCTGGTGTGGGGGTGTCTGTGTTTTGGGGGGCTCAGGCTGGTTTGAGGGGTTCAGGCTGGTTTGGGGGTGTCTGTGTTTTGGAGGGCTCAGGCTAATTTTGGGGGGCTCAGGCTGGTGTGGGGGTGTCTATGTTTTGGGGACTCAATCTGGTGTGGGGGTGTCTGTGTTTTGGGGGGCTCAGGCTGGTTTGGGGGCTCAGTGTGTTTTGGGGGGCTCAGGCTAGTTTGGGGGCTCAGGCTGGTTTGAGGGCTCAGTCTGATTTGGGGGTGTCAGTGTGTTTTGGGCTCAGTCTGGTTTGGGGGCTCAGGTTGGTTTTGGGGGGCTCAGTCTGGTCTGGGGGGCTCAGTGTGTTTTGGGGGCCTCAGGCTGGTGTGGGGGTGTTTGTGGTTTGGGGGCTCAGGCTTGTTTGGGGGGCTCAGGCTGGTGTGGGGGTGTCTGTGTTTTGAGGGGCTCAGGCTTGTTTGGGGGGCTCAGGCTGGTGTGGGGGGCTCAGACTGGTTTTGGGGGCCTCAGGCTGGTGTGGGGGTGTCTGTGTTTTGAGGGGCTCAGGCTTGTTTGGGGGGCTCAGGCTGGTGTGGATGTGTCTGTGTTTTGGGGGGCTCAGGCTGGTTTTGGGGGACAGTGTGTTTTGGAGGGCTCAGGCTGGTGTGGGGGTGTCTGTGTTTTGGGGGGCTCAGACTGGTTTTGGGGTATAGTGTGTTTTGGGGGGCTCAGGCTGGTGTGGGAGTGTCTGTGTTTTGGGGGGCTCAGGCTTGTTTGGGGGGCTCAGGCTGGTGTGGGGGTGTCTCACCGACACAGTCGAGCTGCGCCGGGTCCAGCCGGTAGCCGGGGTCGCAGCTGCAGGTGAAGCCGTCGGGGAGCCGGACGCAGCGCCCGTGGTGGCACCCAGTGAGCACCCCACACTCCTCCCCTGGGGCTGGGGGGGTCAGGCTGGAGGTCAGCACCCCAAAATACATTCCCTAAGGAATACATTGACCAGGGTCTTGTAGTTCAGGTAACAGCCAAGGTAACCTAAGGAATACGTTGACCAGGGTCTTGTGGCTAAGGTAACACGTCCCCATCAGGTGTGGTATGTAACTCTTGCAGTTTGATCCTTATGTGATTCAAAGGAATACTTACTTAATCCATAGGTGTGTGAGTTATTTGAAGTGCTGAGCTAACTGATTGGTCTCTTACTAACTAGGTGCTTAACAAGTACTTCTGGTGGTGATAAGTGGTTCACTAAAATAATTGTGTGTGTGCAACAAGAAGGGACCTTTAGAGATGATCTAGTCCAACCTCCCATGGCAAAGCAGGTCCACCTAGATCAGGTCACACAGGAACATGTCCAGGTGTGTTGGGAAGCCCTCCAGAGAAGGCTACTCCCCACCCTCCCTGGGCAGCCTGTGCCCATTCTCCGTCACCCTGACAGTGAACTAGTTTTTCCTTAGGGTTAAATCATAGAATGATAGAATGGTAGGGGTTGGAAGGGAGCTTTCCCCTTCTCCTTGGCTCCTTGACCACTTGTGAGAGTTGGTTGTCACGAGCACTGTGCAGGAAGCTCCTGGCCTGTGTGTGCTTGGCTGAGTGGCTTTGCCAGCAAATATCAGGGGTGTTGAGGTCCCCGTGAGGACCGGGGATGAGGATTGTGAGGCAGCTCTGAGCTCTCAGCATCTGAGACTCGATGTGTGCCTCGAGGAGACTGAACCTTGTGGACAAGTAACGTGTGATGTGAGCTGTGTGTTGTAGGAAGCACCGCAGCAGGAACAGGCTGAGCTGATGAAGAACGAGGTGTGGAGGCTCGTTGGCGCCCCGCAGCCTCCATTTCCCATCACCCCCAGCGCCTCGCTGCCGGCCAAAGCTGCGGGCGGGAGCCGCGGTGCCTGCCGGGAGTTGTAGTTGTGCGGCGGCGCCTGGCAGGAGGCGCCGTGCGGCGGGGGGGGGGGGGGGGGGGGGGCCTCGGGTTCCCAGCGTGCCCCGCGCGGAGCCCGCGCTCGTGCCCTGCTCGCGTGCCGGCTCCTCCTCCTCCTCCCTCGGGCTCCTCTTTGTCCTCGGGGTCTCTGTGAAAGGATTCTCGCCCTGGAAAGAGAAGATTCACAGTGCTCAGCGGACCGGGGATGATGATTGTGAGGCAGCTCTGAGCCGTTTCTTCGAAGGCCCGATGCACTTCTTCTTCCTGCTCAGGTGGCCTAGAGTAAAGTGCCATAGTAGGATCACCCACACTAGCCTGCCCCTTTGTTTTCACCCAGAAGCACTCACCCCAGCCCTCATCCCCACCCAGGCAGAGCTCAATGTGCTCTAACTGCTCTCTCACCTAGAGAACAACTCCAGCCCCTCGGCCCAGTTGCCTGTGTTTCCTAAACAGCACGTAGCCATGGCTGGCTGTGCTCCAGCCCCGTGAGCTGGCCCAGCACGTCCGTGTCACTGGCGTGAGATCATGGGCGCCCTATCTCTGCACCCACATCTCTAGTTCCCCCTGCTCACTCCCCAGGCTGTGTGCGTTGGTGTACAGGCAACACGGGCTCCCTCCAGCAGATGGGTTTCCCTGGCCCCTGGCAGGCCACACCTTTCCCCACTCCTTGTCCCATCTGCGGACGGGTGTCTCGATGCCTCTTCACAGTGAGTCACCCCCAAGGAGCAGCCCTTGCTTTTTACAGGGCCTGTTGCCAGGGGCACAGTTGGTGGTGTATTGGTTGTTGAGATTTCCCCACCCAGACCGTGTTCATTCATGACCACATTTATTAGAGCTACAAAGGTATAATTTATTGGAACACGGGAGGGAGGGTCACGAAGGGGAGAGGGTCGTGTACCAGAGAGTGGCAAAGCGGAGAGGGGAGAGGGTCGCGATGCGGAGAGAGTCTTGAAGTGGAGAGGGACGTGGAGAGTGTCATGAACATAGAGAGCGTCCTGAAGCTGGAGTCCTGAAGCTGGAGTCCTGAAGCTGGAGTCCTGAAGCGGGGAGTCTTGAAGCTGGAGTCCTGAAGCTGGAGTCCTGAAGCGGTGAGTCCTGAAGCTGGAGTCCTGAAGCGGGGAGTCCTGAAGCTGGAGTCCTGAAGCGGGGAGTCATGAAGCTGGAGTCCTGAAGCTGGAGTCCTGAAGCTGGAGTCCTGAAGCGGTGAGTCCTCAAGCTGGAGTCCTGAAGTGGGGAGTCTTGAAGTGGAGAGGGTCACATAGTAGAGAAGTCGTGAAGTGTAGAGGGTCGTGGAGGGGGTCGTGAACTGGAGGGTCTTGAAGTGGAGAGGGTCGTTAAGCGTGAGTCGTGGAGACAGTCTTAAAGTGGAGAAAGTTGTAAAGCTGCAAGGCTCTTGGAGAGGGTCTTGAAGTGGTGAGTCATGAAGCGCAGAGTTGTGGAGGGTGCCCGAAGTGCAGAGTCTTGAAGTGGAAAGGGTCATGAAGCAGAGAGTCGTGACCTTGAGATGTTTGTGAACTATGGAGTGTCGAGAAGCAGAGAGTCGTGAAGTAGAGAGGGTCGTGAAACTGAAAGGATCGTGGAGAAGGTCCTGAAGTGGTGAGTGGTGGAGGGTCGTGGAGAGGGTCGGAAGCATCGAGTCTTGGAAGTGGAGAGGGTCGTGAAGTGGAGAGTTGTGAAGTTGAGAAGTTTGAGAAGTGTAGAGAGTCTTGGAGAGTCGTGAAGTGCAGGTGGTGGGAAGCACAGAGTGGTGAAGTGGAGAGGGATGCGAAGCGGAGAGTGGTGGAGACAGTCATGAAGCTGAAATAGTGAAGAGGGTCGCGAAGCGGAGAGTGGTGGAGAGAGTCATGTACCTTAGAGTCCCAAAGTGGGGAGTGGGGAAGTGGGGAGGGTCGTTTACCTTAGAGTCATGAAGTGGGGAGTCGGGAAGTGGGGAGGGTCGTAAAGCAGAGAGGGTCATGAAGTGGAGGGTCCAAGGTCTTGTGCTGCAATGGATTCTGACACTAGAGTGGCACTCTGACATCAATATTTCCGTGGTGTTGCAAAGAGGAGCCTTGGCATTCGTTTGTAGTGCCGGGACCCATACTGTGGTGGATCGACCTCCATGGGCTCTTCCTGATCCTGAGGTGGATCCACCTCCATGGGCTCCTCCTGATCCTTTGGTGGATCCACTTCCATTGGCTCCACCCTGTCAGCTGCTGGAGGAAAAGCCATTGCAGCAGGAGCAAGAAGAGTTGCGGGAGGAGGAAAAAATGGTGCGGGAGGAGGAAAAAATGGTGCGGGAGGAGGAAAAAATGGTGCGGGAGGAGGAAAAGGGAGGGGAAAGGCAGCCATCGGTGCAGGGGGGCAAGTCGTTGTTGCAGGCATTGCTGGAGGAAAGGCAGGAGGTGCTGGAGGAGGAAAGGTGAACGTTGGTGGTACAGGAAAAGCCATTGGTGCAGGGGGAAAAGCTGGCGGAAAGGCAGGTGCTGCTGGAGGAGGAAAGGCAGGTGTTGCTGCTGCTTTGTTGATCTTGAGAAGTCTCTGAAGCCACATCTTCACCGTCCTGAACTTCTTCCCTTCTTGGCCAGGCAGAGATGAGCAACTGCTGTCTTTGGTGCTAAGGATCCCTGTCCAAGTGCGTGGAGGTCACGACGCCAGGAGCTCTGCAGCTGAGAGTCAAGTGCCGTGTGTCGGTTGGTATGCTAATAGGGTTAACGGACATGGCAGGAGACAGCGTGATGTCAGCAGCACACGCTGGGGTGAATGCAAATGTCCACGCGGACGACTGTGATTGGCTCCTGTGTGTGTTGGCTTGGCAGCGTGAGCTTAGGACTAGATGATGGTCAAGGCCTTTTCCAAGCAAACTAATGCTATGATTTGATGAAAGGTAGCGTGGTGTGGGAGGAAGAGGAGGGCTGTGAAGGGGCAGAGGGCCCCTTCCTGGGAGTGTCCCCTCTGTGTCCATTGCTAAAGGAGGGCCGTAGCAGGGATTGGGTCTGACCTGTGGTTTCTGGGTGTTAAGTAGGAGAAACACAGCACGTCACAAGGCAAGGCTGCTGCGGCTTTCAAAGCTACCCTTGAACTGGATTTGTGACTTAGGCACCTTGATCTTGTAGAGAGGGCTTGGATGGGATTGCCGAGTGGGTGGCCTCCACAGTGCTCCAAAATATGCCTTTCTTGGCTGCTGAGAAGTGCCAGTGGGCTGATGCTTCTTGTCCAAGTGGTGCTTTGCAGCCCTACTTTCCTGACTTTGGGCCAGAGCCCTTCCGAGTGGGCTTGTCAAGCCCCAGAAGTGCCTTCTAAGCTGCACTGGATCTCGTGGATGTGAAGCCGTGCCGTTGGTTGCCTTCTCTCCTTTGGCACTTAGTGCAGGGAGGTTTGGCTGCTTGTCTGTCAGCATCAGGATGTTGTGAGTTCAAGGCTCCTGCCTTCCATTGGCTGCATCCTGTTGGCTCTGCAGACTGGGAGCAGGCTGGCATTTTTCAGGCAGGAGCAAGGTAGTTCTGATCCTCTGGCACTATCAGAAAGCATCAGTGTTTGTGCTGTAGCAAGACTGAAAAGAGTCCCCCGCAGAGAGTGACTGGGAAGAACAGGCAAGCTGCTGCTGCCAAGGAAGGCTACGTCTTTCTGTCCAGCAAAGGCTTTCACGTTTATTGCCAAGGCATAAGGTGCCCGTCATGCGCAAACAGTTGCAAGGTGTCTTTGGAAGGCAGCAAAACCTGTTGCTTCCTGATCTCGCTTCACATCTCCAACGTTGCTCTGCATGAAGCATCTGAAGGGTGGAGAGGAGTGGGTTGGTATCTAAAAATCAATCCTCGTTTTGCTTTAATTCTAAAGCAAAGATATCCTTGTGTCCTCTCATCTTGAGAAAGAGGATCCTGTGTGTAGTCAAGCACATAGTTAAATACCTTTATCTGGTAAGGCCATTGTTGCTGCCTGCAAGAAGATAATGTGCCCAGAGCTGCTGGAGGTGGGATTTGAACTCCTTCTCTTGTTGCAGATGGCGGAAGCTGTGCAGACTCAAGATCAACCAATGGAGGAGGAGGTGGAGACCTTTGCCTTCCAGGCAGAGATTGCTCAGTTGATGTCTCTGATGATCAACACTTTCTATTCCAATCAGGAAATCTTTCTGAGGGAGCTGATTTCCAACTGATCAGAGGTAAGTCCTTTAAGGTCTGCCCTCATTCATGTCAATAAAGCTGCTAGAATGTTAAAAACCGGGCAATGCTAAAGCCTGCGTCTTCTTTTAAAGGCTCTGGACAAGATAAGGTACGAGAGCTTGACAGACCCAAGCAAGCGGGATTCTGGAAAAGACCTGAAAATTGACTTGGTTCCAAACAAGCACGATCGCCCACTGTGGATACAGGCATAGGGATGACCAAAGCTGACCTGGTCAACAACCTTGGTACTATTGCCAAATGTGGTACTAAGGCTTTCATGGAAGCACTGCAGGCAGGAGCTGATATGTCCATGATTGGGCGGTTTGGTGTTGCTTTCTACTCGGCCTACTTGATTGCAGAAAAAGTGCCAGTGATCACCAAGCACAATGATGATGAGCAGGACGCTTGGGAGTGGTCAGCTGGAGGATCTTTCACTGTCAGACTTGATAATGGTGAGTATGAAATGTCTCTGCTCAAGTATGCTTTCTAGAAGGTTTTTGGTACTCGGATACCTAATGTATTCATTGAAAATGAAAGGAATTGGGACTAGTCATGTGTCAGGTGAAGCCCAGGCCCAGTTGTTCTCATACCATACCTGTTTGAGTAGCTGTTGGTACCAAAGGGAATGCTTCATAATGAACAGTAAGCTTTCAAAGCTTGTAGATATCAATATTTCTGTAGGTTCCTACGGTTTATCTACAGAAACTTGAAAGAGACCATGTGAGTAGATGAATGAGTTTCAAATCTCTTAGACTTGCCTGAAGTACCTTCTAGGTACGGTCAGCCCGAGGAAGTGTCTGTGAGGCTGTTCCTGTGCCCAGAAGTTTCCCTTCTCCCAGTAAAGATACTGCAGGACTTAGTCAAAGAAAATCTGCTTTAATATTCATTCCAAAGTCAAAGTGTAGGCTTCTGCTGCACAAATTAAAGCCGTCAACACCGTTCTAGGTGAACCTTTGGGCCCTGGAACAAAAGTCATCCTGCATCTGAAGGAAGATCAGACTGAATACCTGGAAGAGCGGCAAATCAAGGAGATTGTGAAGAAGCACTCTCAGTTCATTGGCTACCCCATCACACTCTTTGTACGTACCTTGCTTCAAGTTTTTACAAGGCTATTAATACATTTCACAAGATCTAGGTAAGTCACGTCATTTTAAGGGTTGGAAGGGACCTGGAAAGCTCATCCAGTGCAACCCCCCTGCCAGAGCAGGACCACCTAGAGTAGGTCACACAGGAACTGATCCAGATG
This sequence comes from Colius striatus, assembly GCF_028858725.1. NCBI lineage: Eukaryota > Metazoa > Chordata > Aves > Coliiformes > Coliidae > Colius > Colius striatus. The sequence goes on from NC_084779.1 coordinate 1,546,060, forward strand.
GGTTTGGAATGTTTCCAGAGGAGAGTCAGCCCATCTGGGCAGCCCCTGCCAGTGCGGCCTCACCTGAACACTGAAGAGGTGTGTTTCTTTGGAAGCTCTTACGTTCCAGCTTGTACCCATTGCCCCTTGTCCTAGAGCACAGCCTGGCTCTATCCTCCTCACACGCAGCCTTTACGGCTTTGTCAACATGAATGAGGTCACTGCTCAGTCTCCTCCAAGCTCAAGAGCCCCAGCTCCCTCAGCCTTTCATCACAAGGGTGATGCTCCACTCCATCATCTCTGTGGCCCTGTGCTGAACTGTCTCCAGGAGCTCCCTGTCCTTCTGGAACTAAGGAGCCTAGAACTGTGCTGCCCGTTCCCAAAGGAAAACACAAAACAACCGAGGTCGTTTCATGCGGTGCTTTATTGAGGGCCCTGGGGACCTGAGGACTAGTGTCCAAAGTCAGAGCCCCCACTAACAGAAAATTTCACAGAGTTTATATACTTTCCACAAATGATTACTTCATCAGGTGCCCGTGATGTTTACCAGTTTTCTTAGACTTTAGGATTATGTTGTGCTCTTTCATGTAGTTACTTGAGACAACGCTTATCTGAATCCACAACCAGAAATTTCCATAGATAACAAACAGGTAAACATTTGAGATAACGATTTCTTTGAGAAAAAGAAGATTCAGGTTCAGCATTCTTCACTAATCTCTTTGCTTTGTTTAAGCAAGAATGCACAAGCTCAGCATGCCCCACTAGTTCCCTAGACTGCTAGGTTACATCAACATCCCACACTGCTCACTAGGCCTCGATACAGACCTTAGCCTAACTGCTTCTAACTTTCCATATACAGTAATGCTAACAAGTCCCCCCTTTTGAGCATTCTTCTATCTTGCAAGGATGCTCAACATCATCTGTTTCTATTGTCCGTGTCTCAAGTAGTGGTTTCCTTATATGATGGAGGAGGAGACCCATTTCCAGTTCCATTTCTGGTCATCGCATTCATTAATCTGCAGGTGTTGAGCTTTTCTCTGGTAATGGTTCCTAAAATACACTTGTAAACTATATAAATTATCATCAGTAGTATAACAAACATAATTACATATTGGATGACTGAGGAAATCCACCCAGAGACCTGGAGCCCCAATGAATCAAATATTGCTCCTATCCAATTATGTTGAGCTTCTTCTTCAATTTCTTTGGCTTCGGTTTCAACCTTCTCCAATTGTAAAATATCTTTTTCTACTTCGATTGTCATGTTTGGAATATGGATACAGCAGTGATCAATTCTTTTGCTCAGGTAACCACAGACCCCATGTTCCCGCAGCAGCAACATGTCTAAGGCCATTCTATTCTGCAAAGTCATTCTGCTAGTTGCCTGTAGCTGCAAATTCATATCCTTAAACCCTTTCTTGGTGGCTGCTGCTAATCTTTTAGTTTGGCCCAGTAGCTTATACAACATTTCCCTATTACGGTAAGATGCAACTTGTGCAAACAAAGACTCTAAAGCCCAGCCAAAGTTTACTCCATCACTTGGTTCATGCCACTCATCTTCTACCTTGATATCATCACCTATTTCCCTTTTCTTCCGAGCTATCCTTGTTTCTAATTTAGATTGTCTCCAAAATGGGCATCATGTGGGAACTCCCAAGGTTATTTGAGTTACTGGACCATCAAATGGTAAATGGGTGGTCCATTGCCCATGACCCATAACCCAAACTAAGTTTCCTGGACTTCTGATTGTGGTGGATTTACAATTAATGACCCTTTTTCCATACATCCTTTTCTCATGTACATCTCCCTTTATTTTGTCTTTAATCGTATGATTGTATCCCCGACATTCACACCCCCATTTCAGCAGAACTCTAACAGGGACTAAACCTATCTGACTCTCTGGGGAGTCATAAATAAAAACTTTCGTACAGTTCCATATTTCTTTCTGATCTCTGGATGGTCTCACGGAGGTGTATGTAGCCATCACACCATCGTGAGTCTGATCTTTCTCCCCTGTCCGTTGTGTACACCATTGTACTGGACCTAGGTAACTATATGATTCCAACAAACCAGGTCCCCATACTGTGTCCCATTCATCTTCCAAAGTTTGTTGTTGTGTAACATTCTGGTAGATCTCTTCATTCCTAATCTTTTCAACTTTTATTTTTGTGCTACTACACCAATATCCAATTATTGGAATAGTACCATCTACTGTACAGCGACCTTTAATACTGCCACCTCTCCCATAAGGACCTGTTCTAACCCATCTATAATACCCCGACAATGATCTACACTCCTTTTCCGTTAAATCCCACTGTATTAAACACCCATTTGTCCACTCTTCATACTTTATTGATACTTGCCTGCAGTTCCAAGTAAAATTAACAGAGGTTTCTGGCATGCTTGTTAATGGAATAATTCCCCAGAGTATAGGTTCACCTGCAGCCTGAGGTAGTGGCAAACATGCTGTAATCTTAGATACATTCTGAATCATTCCAAAATCTCTAATCAACCCGACCACTAAGTTTTCCCGTCCTTCATCTCGATGGAAGTTTATTGTCCCATTTCCTAGATCCCGTATTCTCCTTCGGCTATATTTGCCTCTAATTAATGATACTAACATCCTAGAGTGGGCCCACCACGCACCCCTGGCCATCCAACACCAATACATCCCTTCATCATCTGACTGTACGTCATTTATTATTAATACTATGGTGCCGCCTAACCTCTTCTCTATCCGATATTTCCTTCCAGGCTGTATACTGCTATCTCCAAACCACCACCCAAAATCTGAAAAACTCATTCTGGGATTCACTTTATATGTTAAAATAACTATTTTCCCTTCGTTGGCCCGATACACCCCTTGTGTGGCCCTAATTCCTTGATTCAAATGAGGTCGGCCCTGCACATTTCTTTTTCCATAATTAGAGTAGGGTCCACATACAACTACACATAGATATTGTCCATCCACCTTACCCAACAGAGGTTGAGTATAATTCAGCCATCCTATCCCTCTGTTCCCTACATTCCACCAACTGATTCCTTCCTCGATCCTATCCCACAATCCTTGAGGTCCCATTTTCCACCATTTAACTGGAACCGGGGCTTCACATTCTCTTTGTGAAGTAAAAGCACAGTTTATCCTCAAGGGTGGGCCATCCCACATATCCATTGAAGCTATTTTTGGTATTACTTCTACTCCCTCCTAAATCGGGGACCAAGGTACTACTCTCAAATCTATTCGCTTATAATCAAAATTCTCCCGAATTAACACCAAACACATGTATACTCCTGCTTCTCCTGACGTTAAATTAGTCAATTGCAAGGTAACACTTCCTTTTTGGGTATCCTTATTCCAAACAGTAACAATACTTGCAGTCAATCTGGTTTGTCCTTGTTTCCAAATCGCAATTATTTCCTCGGCTCCAGCTCCTCGGTCATCAGCAATGTCACAGGTTAAATTGACATCCATCCCTTCCATGACAGTAACCACAGGTTCTATAACAGTGACAAATACAAATCCATTGACCGATACCATTTTCAATAATATCAACAGTACAACAGTTAAGAATGCGGTTTGGCTCGAAATATCATTCGAGTGGGGGATACCACTTGGGTTTCCCATTCGGTTGGAACCTTCTTGACTCGAGTGTAGTGGATCCAAGCGTCGATTCCCGCTACCTTTATGGCTGTGAAAGTTGTCAAGATCACTTGATGGGGACCGTCCCATGTCTCTCTCAGTGAGTCTGTGAACCAATTCGTCACATAGACCTGATCTCCTGGTTGAATATCATGCACTGGATTTTCCAGCGGGAGCGGCCGATTCCATTGAAGGGCACCCCGTAAGGCGTTGAGAACTCTGTTAAGTGACATAACATAGTTAAAAATCACCTGGTCTCCCGATACATGCGGGTCTCCTTTTAACACGGTGGCATGATAAGGCTTGCCGTACAGTATCTCGTACGGACTTACTCCTATCCTTTCCCTAGGCTTTATCCTAATCCTAAGTAACGCTAACGGCAAAGCTTGGGGCCACTGAAGTTTGGCCTCCTGACATATCCTTTTGATCTGATTTTTCAGTGTTTGGTTCATCCTTTCTACTTGACCACTAGACTGGGGTCTCCATGGAGTGTGTAAATTCCAGGTAATGTCTAGCATCCTAGCCACCTCCTGAACTATCCCTGCCACAAAATGTGGGCCTCTATCTGATGATAATCCCAGTGGTACTCCAAATCTAGGTATTATTTCTTTCAACAAAGTTTTCACCACTTCCTTTGCTTGGTTTGTTCTACAAGGGAAAGCTTCTGGCCACCCCGAAAAGGTGCACACATACACCAACAGGTATTTAATTCCCTGAGCCCTTGGAAGTTCTGAAAAGTCGACTTGCCAACAATCTCCAGGCTCTGGTCCTATTTGTAATTTTCCCAACTGCACCTGTTTCCTTACAATAGGATTATTCTTTAAACAAACTGGGCACATGGCATTCACCCTTTTCGCCAGCGTTAACATTTGGTTGGAAATTATTTCCTTTTTCAAAAATTTTACCAACACCTCTGCTCCCCAATGGCATTTATTGTGTTCAGTCTCTAATATGGACTTCATAACATTTTTGGGCACCACCACTTGTCCCATTGTCGTTACATACCATCCAATTGCATTCTTCTGGGCCTTTAGATATGTCGCCAATTTCTCATCATCGGCAGAATAGCTCGGTCCCCGAATCATATGACGAGAAACAGGGCTCACCTTGGTTGGTATTAAAGCCATCTGAGTCCAAACCTGTCAAGCAGCTTCTTTAGCAGTGATGTCTGCTAGTTCATTCCCTCGATATATCTTTCCTTCTTCTTTACAATGTCCCCTGATGTGCATTACTGCTACCTTTTCTGGTTTATGTACCGCATCCAACAGGGTGAGAACTTCCAATCTATGTTTTATCATAGTCCCTTGTGATTTTAACAGTCCCCGTTCTTTCCACAAGGCACCATGAACATGTACAACTCCAAAGGCATATTTCGAGTCAGTCCATACATTTACCTTTTTTCCAGTACTCAAAATTAATGCACCGGTAAGTCCAATTATCTCTACCTTTTGAGCAGATGTCCCAGGGGCTAAAGCCTTTGCTTCAATCACTTGTGCAGCTGTGACCACCGCATATCCCGCATACCTGGTTCCATTTTACGCAAAGCTAGATTCATCGGTAAAGAGATCCCAATCTGAATCTTCTATCGGTGTGTCCTTTAGGTCTGCTCGGCTCGCATACACCTGTTCAATTGTTTCTACACAGTCATGAACCAGCTCCCCTTCTTCCTGTTTGCTGTGAAGAAATTCTGCTGGGTTGATATGGTTAGTTATCTTAAGTTCCACATCATCTTGTTCTCTTAATATAGCTTGATATTGTAACATTCTGCTGGATGATAACCAGTGACCCCCCCTTTTGTTCCAGGACAGCCAAGACCATATGGGGCACAAAGACCTCCATTTTCCTTCCCAAAGTCAGTTTTCGGGCTTCCTGTATGAGGATCACTGTGGCCGTAACTGCCCTCAAGCATGACGGCCACCCAGCACTAACATTGTCCAGTTGTTTTGAAAAATATCCCACTGGGCGTTTCCATGACCCTGTTTTCTGGGTCAACACTCCCAGAGCCAGATTCTGCCTTTCATTTACATAAAGCTGAAAATCCTTATTTAAGTCCGGCAACCCTAAGGCAGGCGCTTCTTTCAGAGCTTGTTTTAGCTCCTGAAAGGCTCTTTTCCTTTGTGGACTCCATTCCAATTGGGGCTCCTTCAAAGCCTCATACAAGGGTCTGGCTAACAATCCGAAATTTAGAATCCACAGTCTACACCAACCAACCATTCCTAAAAATGATCTCAGTTCCTGCTGATTCCTTGGAAGGGGTATGGCACATATTGCCTCAATTCTGTTTGTGCCCAATCGTCTCTGACCTTGCATTAATTCACATCCCAGATAAAGAACACTCTCTTTGAGGAGCTGGGCCTTTTCCTTAGATACTCGATATCCTGCTTGTCCCAGCATATTCAGTAAGGCAATTCTAAGCTTGAGGCAAACTTCCTTTTCCTCAGTTGCCAACAGAATATCATCCACATACTGCAAAATCACATAAGAGAATGGAGATTCTCTTACCTGTTCGGTCTTCCATTCCTCCAACTCTTTGGCTAATTGATTTCCGAAAATAGTGGGGCTGTTTTTGACACCCTGTGGAAGCCGTGTCCATGTCAGTTGTTTCTTCCGTCCCAAATTTGGATCTTCCCATTCAAATGCAAAATACTTCCTACTTGGTAATGCCAGCGGGATGCAGAAGAAGGCACCTTTCAAATCAATTACTGTAAACCATTTAGACCTTTCCGACACAGATGTTAACAGAGTATAAGGGTTAGCAACCACTGGGTGAATGTCCTTTACAATTTCATTTATGGCCCTTAAATCTTGCACTAGCCTATATTTACCATTAGGCTTACTTACAGGAAAAATAGGAGTGTTATACTCAGATTCACATTCCTGTAAAATTCCTTGAATCACAAATTGGGTTATCAGTGGAGCCACTCCCTTCCTAGCCTCCAACTTAATTGGATATTGTCTAACCCTAACCGGCTGGGCTCCTTCCTTCAGTTCTACAACAACAGGCTGGGCAGCTTTTGACTTTCCTGGGGTCCCTGTTTCCCATACCCAGGGTACAACTGCCTGATCTATTTCTTCTGGAATGGGAGTAGGTTCTATTTCCTTTATTACAAAAATTTTCCCAATTTCTTCATTTGGAATCTCCAATTTTACTCTCCCATTTTCAAATATTATTTTCACGTTTAACAAAGACAATAAATCCCTCCCAAACAGGGGCTTGGGACAATTGGGCATATAAAAAAATTGATGATCCAATTCCTTTCCCCCAAATTTCAAATTTAGAGGCTGCAAAAATGGTCTTTCTTCCAGCTGACCCATAGCCCCTACCACCTGTACGGTGGTATCACTTATTGGTCCCAGTCTTTTGTTGAGAACTGAATAAGTAGCTCCTGTATCATCTGTGAATTCCTGTTCTTTACCATTTATTTCTAACCTTACCTTTAACCCTTGCTCTAGTCAGCTCTGATTTTGGTAATTCCCCAAAACCAGGGCTTGGGCGACATCTGCCGGAGGCATAGGATAACTACCCATTGTCCCGGTGCCACCCCCCATTCCATTTTTCACAGGACATTCATTTTTCCAATGTCCTATCTATCGACAAAAAGCACACTGATTAGAACCTAGCTTTCCTTGGTTAAGGTTTCCCATTCGAAATCCTCCTCTTCCCTGACCATAACCACCTCTTCCTTGGGCAGGGCCTCCCCTACCACGACCTCGGCCCCTTTGTCCTCCTGATTGCTGAATTACAGCCAGTATACCTGCTTGTTGCCGCTTAGCTGATTCTTTTCCCCCTACTATTATAAACCTTCCACGCAACTTCTAACATTTTATCCAAGTTCCTGGTGTCCTCATCTTCATCCTCTTCTTCCTCCTCATTATCATCGTCCTCACTATCCTGTTCCATCTGAGGTGGAACATAGGGTGGAGCAGAGGGACCCTGTCCACTATGAGCAACTAATAACGATAAATCTTCCTCTGGACCAGAGGAGGCAGCTAAACACTTAACACACATAGAGTTCTTCTTCCATTCACTACACCCTAATTCCTTTGTTTCCAAAACTAAAATACCACATTCCTTCTGCCAATCCAGTTTTCGCCCCAAATAATAAAACAAATCCAAATACGGGATCTCATCCCATTTCTCATTGTCCCGTAAATACTGCATCAAAGGCGATACAATACCCGCATCGACAGTACCGTTTAGGGGCCACGCAGGTCCCCCTTCTGACTCATATAAAGGCCACCAATGATTACAATAGTTTATCGTTTTACCCTTATTCAAATCCTGATGAAATCCAGCACTCCTCCATCTTCCCAGCAAACATCCTAATGGGGTGTTTCCTGGCATTTTACTATTAGACTGAACTAACGCCTTAAAAGTTTTAAGCGGCATCATTTCAAGTATTCACGAAACAAAATAACAGCAGACAAAATAACAGCAAACACAAACACTGTAACAATACAAACAAAAACCACAAAACCAATACCCAGTACCAAACCAACTTGCCACTTCTCGACGCCGCGAGGGGCAAGTGCCGGACCTGCGCAGCTTTCGCCGCGTCTTACAGCCGGCGCCTGGGCATCCACCAAGACGTCTTAGCCCAACTCAGCGAGGATCGCCGCCTCGTCTTATGAGCAGGCACCCATACCAGAAAATAAAGCACCTATGGGCTTACCTTATAGCAGTCGGCCGCCAGGTGCGGGGGTCGGGCACGAACCGATGACTCCCCGAGAATCTCTCGGCGCCGGCGTGGAGTAAATCAGCACGCGAACCGCCCCAGCCACCCTCGGAGTCCTGCCGCGGCCGCCAGAAAACTGCTGCCCGTTCCCAAAGGAAAACACAAAACAACCGAGGTCGTTTCATGCGGTGCTTTATTGAGGGCCCTGGGGACCTGAGGACTAGTGTCCAAAGTCAGAGCCCCCACTAACAGAAAATTTCACAGAGTTTATATACTTTCCACAAATGATTACTTCATCAGGTCCCCGTGATGTTTACCAGTTTTCTTAGACTTTAGGATTATGTCGTGCTCTTTCATGTAGTTACTTGAGACAACGCTTATCTGAATCCACAACCAGAAATTTCCATAGATAACAAACAGGTAAACATTCGAGATAACGATTTCTTTGAGAAAACAAGATTCAGGTTCAGCATTCTTCACTAATCTCTTTGCTTTGTTTAAGCAAGAATGCACAAGCTCAGCATGCCCCACTAGTTCCCTAGACTGCTAGGTTACATCAACATCCCACACTGCTCACTAGGCCTCGATACAGACCTTAGCCTAACTGCTTCTAACTTTCCATATACAGTAATGCTAACAAGGGGACTGGAGCATCTTTCATATGAGGAGAGGCTGCGGGACCTGGGGCTGTTTAGTCTGGAGAAGAGGAGACTGAGGAGAGATCTTATGAATATTGACAACTGTCTCAATGGTGGGTGTCAGGACGCTGGGGCAGCACTTTTTCCCATGGTATCTAGCAACAGGACAAGGGGTGATGGGATCAAGCTGGAACACAAAAAGTTCCATTTCAACATAGGAAAAAACTCTTCCAGTGTTTCAGTGAGGGAGCCCTGGCTCAGGCTGCCCAGGGACGGTGTGGATGCCCCGTGCTGGGAGGTCATCAAGACCCGCCTGGACACGTTCCTGTGTGACCTGATCTAGGTGGGAGCTGCTTCTGCACTTGGGTGGTTGACAGCAGAGCTTCAACTGACCGTCCTGGTCCTGCCCAAACAAAACCCCTGCACGCTGTGGGAGGAGAAGAGGTCCCTGGAGTGCAGCCAGGGCAGTGGCTGGGGAAGGCAGGATGGGCTGCAGCTCCCGTGGGAAAGGGCAAACCCACTGGTGGGATGGTCTGTGCCCAGGAGCCTGGCTGTGCTTGGTGGGTGATGAGAAAGGATGGGGAGACTCGATGTGTGCCTCGAGGAGACTGAACCTTGTGGACAAGTAACGTGTGATGTGAGCTGTGTGTTGTAGGAAGCACCGCAGCAGGAACAGGCTGAGCTGATGAAGAACGAGGTGCGGAGGCTCGTTGGCGCCCCGCAGACTCCATTTCCCATCACCCCCAGCGCCTCGCTGCCGGCCAAAGCTGCGGGCGGGAGCCGCGGTGCCTGCCGGGAGTTGTAGTTGTGCGGCGGCGCCTGGCAGGAGGCGCCGTGCGGCGGGGGGGGGGGGGGGCTCGGGTTCCCAGCGTGCCCCGCGCGGAGCCCGCGCTCGTGCCCTGCTCGCGTGCCGGCTCCTCCTCCTCCTCCCTCGGGCTCCTCTTTGTCCTCGGGGTCTCTGTGAGAGGATTCTCGCCCTGGAAAGAGAAGATTCACAGTGCTCAGCGGCACAGAGCCCAGTGTGCGGCCTGTGGGCAGCGGAGTTCCGCAGGGATGGGCGCTGGGGCCGCTCTGGTTCAACAGCTCCGTCAGGGAGCTGGGGGAGGGCCCAGAGGGACCCTCAGCGAGTTCCCTGCTGGCACCACACTGGGAGCACTGGCTGAGTGCCCAGAGCCTGAGCTGCCCGGCAGGGAGAGCTGGGCACAGAGGAACCTGCTGAGGGGCAGCAAGGGCAGAGTAGTGCAGCTGGGCAGGAACAAGCCCAGCACCAGCCCAGGCTGGGGCTGAGCTGCTGGAGAGCAGCTCCAGGAGAGGGACCTGGCAGTGCTGGGGGAGAACAAACCAGCCCCGAGCAGCAGCTTGTCCTGTTGCTACGTACCATAGGAAAAGGGATGTCCCGACCTCCTGACACCCAGCAGTGAGGTATTTGTAAATGTTAATGAGCTCTCCCCTCAGTCTCCTCCAGACTAAACAGCCCCAGTTCCCGCAGCCTTTCCTCGTATGGAAGATGTTCCAGTCCCCTGAGCATCTTGGTGGCCCTGCGCTGGCCACTCTCCACAAGTTCTGTGTCTCTTTTGTGCTGATGACAGGTTGCTCCTAAAATTTCTTGTGATTCCAACACACCAACTTTAATGCAGCTGTAAATGAGCCCAGCTCCACAGGGACTGAGCGATGGACTGAGGCACAACGTGCTGTGCAAACAGCTTTATTGACTACACTAAGTCTCCTTCAGCCTTTGTGTGTGCTGAGAGGAGCGTGGGGAGGACAGAGCAAGTGTGGGACACAGGGGCTGCCCTTGGAGCAGCGGGCAGTGCCCCAGGGGGAAATGGTGGTGGCACAGCGCAGCCTGCGCTGGGTCCTGGCCACGCTGCTGCTCAAGCCCCTCTTCCCATCAGGAACCGCAGGAGCCCCCGCAGCAAACTGAGGAACTTCAACGCCTTCCGGCATGCAAAGGCACAGGACGTGGAGCTGCCTGGTTGTGTTGCACCTGGCCTTGGTGTCTGAGAGGGGGCTGAGGTGGACACAGGCTGTGACAGTGGAGGAGCTGCTGCCTCTTCTTGGTGCCGTCCCATGTGCTCCAGGATCCAGTTATAAAAGTGCTGAGTGCTGGTGTAGATGCCAGGCTGTTTTTCTCTTGCACAGCCTTTCCCCCAGCTGGTCAGTCCAACGACCCAGTAGTAGTCAGCGTGGCTGTCTTGGCAGGCGAGGGGACCACCACTGTCACCCTACAGCAGAGCAGAGAGGAGGAAGGGAGTGTTGGGTGGCTGCTGTCAGCACAGGGATGCTGGATGTGTGGAAGACAGAGGTTCTAGCACTGGGCTCTGGACCTAAGGGCTGCCAATTACACGCGATGGGTGTGTGGGACAAGGCAAGGGGCCCTGGGCAAGGAGATGATGATGGGGAAGGGGAGGGAAGCCCCAGCAGTGTTGGGACAGGGCTGTGGGTGCTGCAGGGGGTGACTCGTAGCTGCTCCTACCTGGCAGGTGTCGATACCACCCTGTGGGTACCCGGCACACAGGTTGTAGCTGTGCACAGCCCCTGTGTACCACTGGCTGCTGTTACAGAGCTTGGTATCGATGAGGTGAACCTTGGCCTCCTGCAGCACATCGGATATTTCTGGCTCTGTGGCTGTGAGCACAGCAAGGAATTAGCCCCCAGCAGCTCTGGGCCACTTGCCCTCCCCTGTCTGGGAAAGCCCTTCCCTGGGCCTCGGCTTTGCACCTACCCATAGACACACCAGACACGTCTTTCCCTTCAGTCTGGCTTTGGACAGTGGCTCAGACCCCCGTCTGCAGCCTGATGTCCCCACAGCCTGACTGTGGCTCTCGCCTTGGCTCTCCTCACGCCCAACCCGTCTCCCCAGCGTGCCAGGCCTCGGGACACAAATGCTTTTACAAGGGGAACTCACATCGTGCAACTGTGGATCCCCAACCAGCCACCTGGCAGTTTTTCAGCTCCGACAGCTTCACGTCATCGGGTTGAGGCAAACAGGCCAGCTGGACGTGCTCATTGCACTGGATGGGCTGGTCCAGTTCCAGCACAGCAATGTCATTCTCAGCTGTGGCCTGCCAGTAGGCCTCGTGACGCAGCAGCCGCTTGATGCGTCGCACTTGGGCCTCGGGGCCCAGCTGAGACAACTTTGTGGTCCCGATCACCACGCGCCACTTGGCGATTTTCCTGGAGGGCAGATGGAGAGCAGAGGGCTCAGAGGGAGCACTTGCCTGCCTCCTGCTCACCAAGGGCTCCAGGAATGGCCAGCCCCAGGCCGCTGGCGAGCAGCAGCACCAGCCCAGCGTGTGCCGAGCACGGCTCTGTGCTGGGCTGGGCAGCGCCCCGGCGCTGGCTGCTGCGTGGGAACGGGACGGGAGCGGCAGCAGTGGTGTAGGGATGCCCCTTCCCTGCTCCTCCTCACCTGAACTTGTCAAAGCAGTGGGCTGCTGTGAGCACCCACTGTGGGTTGATGAGGGACCCTCCACAGAAATGCTTGGTGCGTTTTCCCCAGGGGCGCTGGAGGCTGACGATCCAGGGCCAGGTCCCCGGAGCTGCATTTGTGCCACCCACGACGCGCAACGGCCCAGAGGAAGAAGCCTTGAGCTGGCGCCCACAGCTCGCCCTGGAAGCAGAAAGTCACGAGTGTCCTGCTCCAGGGCTCGCTGCTGCTCGGGCTGCAGGGCAGCCGTCTGCCCTCCACACCGGGTGCTGCGTGGACAGCGGGGCAGGGAGCCCTTAGCCCTGGCTCCTGCCTTAGCCCCGTAGCCTGGCTCCCTCACCGTGGGCTTTGGGGAGCTGTGGCTTGGCCACGGGGCACCAGTGGACGCTGTAAGGGCTGCCCAAGCTCCCTCCTAGAGCCACTTACCCACAGCCTTCCCATGAGCCGCTTGCAGGCCTGCAGTACAGAGCCAGCAGGGTGAGGATGAGCAGGAGCTTCATCATGTCTAGTAGCACGTGGCCAGAAAGTGCTGGTGACCACCAACAGCGGGGCCGATGCTGTGCCTGCAGTGCTCACGCTGCCCACAGCACCTGGGCCCCGGGGCTGATGTCACAGAGCCGCTGGTTACGGATGCTGGGCGTGGGGGATTCCGTGTGGGGCACCAAGGGGGAGTCCAGCTAAAGGGGGGGTGTGGCATGATTACTGAAGTGCCGTGGAAATGAAAACTTACATTGAAACTGGTATTAAAGCACACATTAAACATCAGCATTGCTCACCAGTTAAGGAAAGGGATAAAATGAAGAAGGCTCACAGGGTGGATACAGCTGCTCCTGGTCAGTGAGGAATCCACAACACAGTAATTCCCTGCAAATACTCCATGGAGTGTGGAGCAGAGGGGAGGCTCTGTGGTCAGACTCTGCGGTGATACATGGGAAGGAGATGCTCCTCTAGAGCTGATAAGCAGCATTTTAGTACCCTGAGCCAAAGGTCTGTCAAACCTGCCCTTTGGGTGCACTTTGCTCATGATAATGTCATTATAATACCAAAATACACCTCTGTCCTGAAGGCCACCGGCCTCTGAGGTGCCACCACTCCTTGAGCCTGTGCCCTGAATTCTTTGTAACTCACAGCTTTAAATGCAAGGCAAGAGAATTTTACACCAATCCTAATAAGCTTTGGAGGTTATTGTGTGTTTATGTGACTAAAGTCACTCAAACTCCACCTTGAAGGTGAAGAAAAAGCATCCTGGGATGCACCAAGGAGAGTGTGGGCAGCAGGTCAAGGTTCTTCTCCCTCTCTACTCTTCCCTGGGGAGGCCTCATCTGGAGTCCTGTGTCCAGTTCTGGGCTCCTCAGCTTAAGAGGGACAGAGAACAGCTGGAGAGAGGCCAGTGCAGGGCCACCAAGATGATCAGGGGAATGGAACATCTTTCATATGAGGAAAGGCTGTGGGACCTGGGGCTGTTTAGTCTGGAGAAGAGGAGACTGAGGGGAGACCTTATTAACATTTATACATATCTAAAGGGTGGGTGTCAGGAGGCTGGGACATCCCTCGTTTCTATAGTAGATAGTAACAGGACAAGGGGTGATGGGATGAAGCTGGAACACAAAAAGTTCCATTGAGACATACGAAAAAATTATATTACAGTGAGGTGAGGGAGCCCTGGCTCAGGCTGCCCAGGGACCGTGTGGATGCCCCTTGCTGGGAGGTCATCAAGACCCGCCTGGACACGTTCCTGTGTGACCTGATCTAGGTGGGAGCTGCTTCTGCAGGGGGTTGGACTGGATGAGCTCTAAAGGTCCCTTCCAAACCCCCACCATTCTGTGATTCCATGATTCTCTGTGCAGAGCACTGGGCAATGGGGCATGGGAGCAGTGGGATAAAAATGTAGCAGAAGCCACTTGGGTGGTTAACAGCAGAGCTTCAACTGACCGTCCTGGTCCTGCCGTGCGGCGCCGTGCGGCGGAGGGGGCAGGGCCTCGGCTTCCCAGCGTGCCCCGCGGGAGCCCGCGCTCGTGCCCTGCTCGCGCTGTCGCTCGCGCTCGCGGGGGTCGTTCGGTCACCCCAAAACTTCGTGTCCTGCTCCAACCCCCCCCGGGAAGAGGGGAGCGAGTCCAGCCCCAGAGAGGGGTGACAGCAGCTCGAAGGGCTCCTGGAGCCCTCCCGGCTCAGGAATTGCTGCGGCAGGGCCGGGTCCCTCTCTCCTGCTGCTGACTTGGGCCTTGCTGCTGGAGCCGTCTCTGCGCAGGGGACGGTGGCTGCAGCTCAGGAGGGAGCCGCGGGGCTGTGGGGCGGCTGCCTCTGGCCTGGCTTCCTTCTGGGGCGGGACGTTGCCACTTTGGCTCCGTGTCTCTGCTGCTTCTCCCTCACGGGTGGTGTGAGCACGTCTGGGAGGAGCAAACGCAGAGCTGTGGTGCAGAGTTGGGAGCCCCACGGGTTGTCATCTGAGTCGGGTGTTTTTTAGTGGTATAAAGGGCTTTGGATTCCCTACAGGAGGCCCCGTGAGGGCCATCAGTGGGAGGGGGCTCTTGGTCAGTGCTGTCTGCTCCTTGGGTTCACATGGTGGGCTCAGCTCTTTGCTCCTCTTCACACTGGGTTTGGTTGACCGTGTCCTACCCTCACCTCTTTCTGTCCTGCTGCCCTCTGAACTCCTTCCGTTGGGGTTTAGAGTAGTTTTGCCTGGGCCAGGTTTTTTGGTAGGGGGAGAGGTACAGGGGTGGCTTCTTTAAACACAAAGAGTTGCCAGAAGCTTCCCCTGTAGCTCACAGGGTTGGGGCTAGTGAACTGCTTTACCAACAGCAAGGCCAGTTAGGCTGGTGCATTCAGTAGCCTTAATTCCCGCTGAACAGCATTCTCAACAATGTGTTTTAAAGAGGCCATCAATACATCACAGTGGGGGGCAGACTTCTCCTCTGCTGTATCTGCAACTGACGCAACGGCAGCCACAACTTCACACGGGACATGCTGGGGCGGAAAAGCTTCTCTAAAGCTCCCTTGGCTTCCAGAGGTGTTTTTGGACAATATCTGACTTTATTCTGGAGGATATTTACAGGGTTGCTAGATACAGAAAAACATCAGCTGCAGCTGGGCTTGGCAGGATTTGCTCCTGTCTGCCTCTGTAGAGACTTGCGGAGCCATCCGGGACACGGCTGGTAGTCCAGCCACTGAGCAAATCCTCTTTCCACCAGCGCTCTGTGGAAACAGAACCCATAAGCCCAGAACTGCCCCATGCCCTGAGGCAGCAGATGTCCAACAGCAGCTCGCAGGGAATCACTAATATACATGAGTTCTGGTAAAAAGAAACTGCAGAGCCCAAGGGATCAGAAGCTCCAATGAAAAACCCACCCTTAGACTCCTGTTCTGTCTGTGATACCGTCTTTGAGGAACGCGAAGGAAAAGGACAGCTGCAAAGACTCTCAGCTGTCTGGGGACTTGGCTGCACTATATGTGAGCTAGAGATGATTTAGCTGACAAAAATTTACATTAAGGTGGCTTCCTCTGGCAACATGTCCAGGGTGCTAATCATAAGGTGTTTGTGGCTTACTGTAAACACGAGCTATATGGTGCTATTCTGTATACTCAAGAGAAGTCTGCCTTTGCTAAAATCACCTCTAGGTTGACATTTTAGCACCTTTCATGTTTTGGAGTTTTTAGACTCATGAAAACGTTTGCCACATGGATAATTCCCAGAAGTAATTGTAGAAGAATCAGAGTTCTCAGTAGAATTTTCTTGTATTAACACTTCCTTGGGACTGGACACATTCTCTGCACCAGCTACATCCTCCTTCATGCTTCTGAACACCAAAGAGACAATTTTTAAAGAAATGGTTTAAATACGTTTGGCATCACAGAAACAAGAGCTTTAACTAACTTGCCCAGCTCTGAGACAGCCCGGCGAGGCCCATGCTGGTACTCCAGGGACCTTTTTTGTGTATGAAACAACACTTACTCTTTGAAAGAGCACAGTTGAGATTTCTCTCTTCCTTGTAAATATTAGAAAACAAACCCTTGGTCACAGACATTGAAATGATATTTCCAAGGACAGATTGTCAAACTGAAAATTGTCTAAAAAGCCTCCTGAACAAGGTGCCACTCATCAGAGGCCAGAACAAAACACCTACAGATGTCTGGCTCATAAGCACTTTAAATCAAGGGTGCTAGGATCCAGAGACAAACCCCAGTGAGACGTGTGCTTCCACTACACTGGGTATTTCCTCAGTTCTGAAAGTTGACAAGGTGTCCTGGTTTTGGCTGGGGTAGTTAAATTCCTCCCTAGTAGCTGGTACAAGGTTGTGTTTTGGATTTTGTTTGAGAATGATGTTGATAACACAATGATGGTTTAGTTGTTGCTCAGTAGCACTTTTCTTAAGTCCTTTCCAGTTTAGCCTGCTGTGCCAGCAAGGGAATGCACAACAAGCTGGAAGGGAGGACAGCCGATCTGAACTAGCCAAAGGGCTACTCCATACTGTAGGATGCTGTGCCGGGAAGGACAGATTGCAGCGTGGGCATCAGTCAGCGGGTAGTGAGCAGCTGCTTTGAGCACCTGCACTTGTCTTTCTTGGGTTTCCTTCTTTTTGTTATATTCTTTTTCATTACAATATGAATTTAGTCTAGTTAGAGTTTAGTCTAGAAAAGAGGAGACTAGGGGGGAATCTTCTTAATATTTACAAATATCTCAAGGGTGGGTGTCAGGAGGCTGGGACATCCCTTTTTTCTATAGTAGCCAGCAACAGGACAAGGGGTGATGGGATGAAGCTGGAACACAAACAGTTCCACTTAAACATACGAAAAAGCTATTTCCCTGTTCAGGTGAGGGAGCCCTGGCACAGGCTGCCCAGAGGGGTTGTGGAGGCTCCTTCCTTGGAGGTCTTCAAGACCCTCCTGGACATGTTCCTATGCAACCTGATCTAGGTGGACCTGCTTCTGCAGGGGGGTTGGACTGGATGAGCTCTGAACGTCCCTTCCAAACCCCATCAATCTACGATTCTATGAATATGCTCTGCTGTACTGCCTGGTGCGATGCACCTAGTGGTAAGCATTCAAAAAAGCCAAAGATCACAATACAAGGTGACACAGTTTGAATTTGGGCTCCATCTTTTTATCATAAACTTGGCTACCTGCATCTAATACTAGTTTAACATCTTCTAGAGTTGGTATTTTTCTCTGTGACGGTCACAGGAAAGCAGACATATTACAAACACTATTGTTTCTGTGTTCAAACGAAACACACAGTCAGTAATATCAATCATGAAAACATCTCCTTAATTGTAGCATTCTTTTTTCATAAAGTGTATGCTCAAAAAACCTTGTAAACTCTTACAAGGGCTCCAAGTTTGCTGCATGATCCAATATGTTCATGTGGCTGCACAGCTTCTGAAGTTGTGTTCTGTGTTCTGCATTGTCAGTTCCCAGACCTGTAGGCAAAACCTCAGATCAAACGTCGTATTCATTGACTGACATCTTCAAGTCTGGAAGCCTGGTAACCCGGACCTTGGATTACAAAACACACCAAGTTGAAACCATAACTCATCAGTAGTCTAACTCTAAGCTGCTCTAAGTGAAGCTTTAAACATGTACCCATTTATTGATACCTGTAAGTAATTGGTTTTCTCCCAATGTCCCAACAGGCACGTTCCCATGTTTAATTCTTCTCCAGATATTGCCATCTCTTTCATCATAATAGTGTCGTAAGGAACTCGTAGTCAACTCCATGGAACACAACCAAGAGAGCAACCAAGTAAACAATCTGAGCCCTGATTACACAAGTTACAACTGAAATACACACCACACAGAATAACTTCCCAGACCAAAATAGAAGAAGAAAACTGCTGGGGGAACACAGTTAGAAAAACTCTAAACAAGAACAAAAGCAGAGCAATCAGAAAAAGGCTGAGATGTGCCATATAGAAAAGGAAGCTGCTAAAGAGAATTACTTCCAGGAATTCCCCGTTTCCACTTTATTTTTCATCTGAAATTGACTGAATGCTCAGATGGAATACAGCATCACACATTCCAAAACACTAACTAACTGTACTCTTGGACAGGACCAAGCAGCCACAAGAGGCACGTCACGATCCTGAGATGGAGGGGTGGCCTTTCTGATGAACTTGTCCAGACAATTAAAAAATAACCAACTCTTTAAGCAAAACTCATCTCTAAGTCAATCTCCTACCAACAAGGTTTTGGGAGAATAGGAGAATGCTGAGAGGAAACACTCACTGCACGGAGGGCTGTTACCTTCTAGTCAGTCTTACCCAGAAGAATATTTGCCAGTGCCTTTATTACAGGCCAGGGAACTGACAGAACAATACAAACATGGCACTGACTGTAATATTTTCATTTCAGGAAAACCTGAAGAGTTGACTCTGAGAAAACCAATAATTGAAACAATTTCATCCCATGCCTGAGATTATTGCCATGAGAAGTTATCTCAGTTTACCACAGAATGGCTGTGGCTGGAATGGCCCTCTGGAGATCATTTCATCCAAACTCCCTGCTCAAGCAGGGACACCTAGAATCATGTGCCCAGGACCACATCCTGGTTGCTTCTGCTTATTTCCAAAGACAGAGAATCTACAGTCTCTGAGAAATCTGTTCCAGGGGTCAGATGCCACCACAGTAAATTATCCAACGGTATTACCTGAATACCGTGTGGAATCAAATTGAACTTGGAACGGACAGAAGCAAAGAAAAGAAGAGGTGCTCTTGGTAAAGGAGTTTAGATACAAATATTCGGTAAAAGGGCCAAAAGTTTCATAGAAGCAGAAACATCTTGTCTTACTTGGAGCTGCGTGAGCCAATTTCAGTGGTCCCTTACAGCCTCAGTGAGTCTGTTTCTTGCTTTTTTCCTTTTGTCTCTTCCGCTGCATTTTTTTTTGCCCTTCATATTTTCACAGAGGCACCATCAACTTTGCTGGCTTGCTGACCTTTGGTCTGGTCTTGTTGCTGATGTGGCTGGATTCAGTCCCTGATGTCCCTCCACAGAGTCCCTCCACAATGACCACTCTTGTAGCCTCAACACTACCCACACCTTCCACATATATGACACACGTTTGCAGAGGTTTAAATGGAAGTTATATCCTGGAATTACCTCTTGCTCAGTTTCAGTTCTATGTGTGTTCAAAGGATCAGAATTTAAGCATGGCTGAAGCCTGAGAAATATACAAATATTAAATTCAATGGAAATGCAAAAGGAAAGTGTAATCGATAAATATCACCAATATTTCTAAATGGCACGAAACAGTTCACCTACAAAATATCTCTGATGTATTACCTGTGCCAACAAAAACCCTCAAATATGACAGAAGAAATCAAAAAGTACCATTTTGGATGTAAAATTTACTATTAGTTTTTAGGTATCTGAAAATAACCCAAAGGTTTTTTTAACCAAGACAATTGGTGGGTTCCTCAACTTCAGAAGAAAATCAGATGGGACTGCAGGAAAAAGGTTTCTTACAGTTGCAAAAACATGAAACAAAGTATCTTTGCAACAGTTAAAACTTGAATTAAAAACACCCCTCAGCTTGTTTACATATGCAGCAAGTGATTTGCAGCATAACAAAAGCCTTGCACAAGTCAACTCAGTCAGATTTCATTCAGCTGGAAAACTTTATCAATCACACTAAGAATAAAAGAAGGCAACTGAATATGCTGAGTGTGCAGAAACGTACTGCCTCATCACAGCCTTGTTTAGAAAGAATTGCTATTTTTACTGTGGTCTGGATAAGTATCAGCAGCTTCTAATGGCCTCCTTCCCCAATACCATGTGCACACATCTGGTCTTACCCTCTGCCCTTTTAGCTGTCTAAGAAGAGTAACTGGAAACATACTACAGCTCCTAATTATCTGGCTACACAATTGGTTCAAATATGTAACATACTGTACCATACCTGTCTGTGTGAACTGCTGGATTTTCCTTGAAAGGCAATCCTGGGATTGTTTTGACAATCTATCAAGAAAAGACAAACCCTTTTCTGGCAGTAAAATACTGTTTAAGAGCAACATTTTAGAAAAAAAAGATCAAGGTGGTTTTCTTACCTAACCGAATTTTCTTCAATAAGAATCAAGCATGCAACAAGAACATCAACCACACAGGAGAATCAGTTCATGTTCACAGCTCAAGCTATAGCTTCTGGCAGCTCTTTCTTTGAAGAATCTACCCCTGTATTCCCCCAACAACTACCAAAAGCTGGCCACACAAAACCACTACACATCTTCACAGCAAGAGCAAGTGAGCACAAAAGGAGACACAATCTGTTCAAAGTCCATCGTTGCAATCTAAAAAACCAAAACCACCAGAACCACAAACTTGAAGGACAACGTTCTCTTTTAACTAGATCAAGAGTTAGTCCCAGATTTCTTACATAAAAGGACATGATAGCTGACTACAGTATTCCTAATCTGCCTTACAGATGCTTCACTTAATTCATTCTGACATTTGAATAGAAAATCTAACACTTACAGATGTGGTAGTTTCACTGTCATCTGTGTTGGAGCTTTGGCATGTCTTTTCAAGAACAGAACCAGATACAGCAAGATCTAGAAAGACAATTTTAAAAGATGCAGAAACACGTTTGTGATTATCTGAATCTATGAAAGGCCAGTGTTTTTACAGTTGGTTGCAACTGACTTCTTTCTCTGCCTGTCTCATTTTCTAATGGCAAAAAGAACAACCAAAAGACAGTTGTATTTACATAAAGATATGCAAATGAACCGAGGGAACAAGGACAGAGGATATTTATAGTGATCCAAGTCTGTTTTAAACAAGACAACTCACAGAAAACATTCAAGTTACCTCTGTGTAGAGAAATCCCTCTGAACTCAAATCAAACAGTAAGGTATCACTGATCAATGCTACAAGTTATTTCAACAGTATCTAATGCTTTTCAGCATATCAACAAATGACCCTGCAACTCACCCTTTGTCTTATCAAGGACAAAATGCTTTAGAATATTCCTGCATCTGCTGATTTGATTGCTCTTTGTAAAGTCTGATACATAGGCAGTGTTTGTTAGGATACCTTTTGTTCCACTTGTTGGATTCCAACTGATACAGTAGTTCAATATATCCAGGTAAAGACAAATGATGCACTGCATGAATGATTGCTGCCAACACACACGGTTCCCACTTGTTTCAGGATCTGTTGATACCTTCTGCTGGAGCAGCACTGTCCTCAAATCAAGTGCAGGATTAACAACTTTCATTGGAAGAGAGTCAAGATTTAATGATGTTTGGGTCTCCTGATAATCTGCTGAACTCACTGCATTCTCTTCAGCTTGCTCAAAATGAGCAAAGCTGCTTAAGACGAGATCATCATTAATGCATACCTAAAAAACCCAAGTCTTTGACTGACCAGAATCAACAAGCAAGTCACCATCACATACTGCTTTAGAATTTATTTGAAGCTGGAGACAACAGGAAGACATATTTAGTATGTACAAATGCTTTCTGAAGAGTACTCATTCCAGGGCAGGAAAGTTGGTCGTATCTTCCTCTATGTTCTCCAAACAGGTGTTACTTACCAGTTTCATGCTTTTGCCTAAAATTCTGTGCTCAGTTTTCTATCAGCTTTAAACATTTTTAGAAAAACTATCTTAGTTTTATGTCCCTTTGATTCAGAGTGCATCCAAACCTGGCAGGAAAAAACAATATTCAACTTAAAAGTTCTTACTGGCTCAGAGAGAAGTGACACTTGCCAACTGTGATTCTGAACAGAGAAGGTATTCAAATTAAGATGTAATCCAAGTTATTGTCTACAGTGAAGACCACAGCTCTAATGTTAAAAGTCTTGGTAAAATACTCCAAATGGCAGCAGTTTTCAAACACATTTATTTTTGTCTACTAGGCAGCTGCTTAAGTCTGACAGTAGGTGCAGCAGAGATTTAGCAGGAGTTACGCACTTTGGTAAGTGCAACGAGCTTTCTTCCTTTCTCCCAGCTGTTTGGGAATTCAGCCTTATGCACATATGAACTTGTATTTATTTTCATAACACCATGCAACTGCCTTCTTGAAATATCTTTAAGTGTATCACAAAGAAGGACAAGAGTACAGTAAATTCACATAGTTGTTCATCTGAAGTACTTGGGGGACTTCATTTGCTTGTCAATACCTTCCAAAGCGGTTCACAAGTTTCCACCTCACAGAATTCATTCCAAAGTTCACAAACAACAGATTTAGAAAATAAATCTTCTAATAAGTTAATGATTTCACTTCTACTGTATATGGCAAATTACAAAATTCACTTGCAAATAACACTTTTCGGTCTTAAATTTGTCACAAAGTTATAACTTCTATAGCAGAGTGCACAAAGAGGTTTGTAGACAGAAAAATATCTTACCTTTTCACCTTTCAAAACTCCTCCAAAATCCTTGTTTTTCTCTCAGAATTGCACAAAAACCTCATTTTATCCCTCACAACACCCCCAAACCCCACTTTTTGTCCTCAAAACGCTTCCAAAACTCCACTTTTTCCCTCAAGATGGCACTTTTTTACCCAGCAGTTCCCAAAAATCCCACTTTTTCCCTCAGAATAGAACCCAAAACCCACTTTTCCTCTGAAAATACCTCCAAAACCTCACTTTTTCATTCAGAACTCCACCAAAACACCACTTTTTCCCCTCAAAACACCACCAAAACACTTGTTTTTCCAAAAATCCAACCAAACCCCACTTTTCCACTCAAAACTCCACCCAAATCCCACCTTTTCCCCTCAGAATTGCACCAAAGCCTCATTTTATCCCACAACTCCACTGCTTTTGGCCCTCAGAAATCTACTCCATCCCCACTTTGCCTCTCAAAACTCTTTCAAACTACACTTTTCCCTGCAAAGCTGCACCAAAACCCACTTTTTCTCCTAAAACTCCAACAAAACCTCACTTTTGCTCTCAGAAATAAACAAAAACTCTACTTTTTCCCTCAGAATTGCTCAAAAACACCGCTTTTCCTCTATTAAATTCCACCCAAATCCTAACTGTTTTCCTGTAAAATGCCACCCAAACCTCACTTTTCCCCTCAGATTTGCCCCCACACCTCATGTTATCCCTCAGAACTCCCACAAACCCTCACTTTTCCCCTCTAAATCCCAACAGAAAACAACTTGTTCCTTCAATCCTCCAGCCAAACCCCCACCTTGGACCTCAGATAGTTACCAAAACCTTCCTTTTTTTCTCACAACTCCACCCAGACCTCACACTTTCCCCTCAGGATTTCCCCAAAAGCTCACCTTTCCTCTCAATACTCTACCAAATCAAACACTTTTCCCCACAGAAATACCCTCAAAACCCCACTTTTGCCGCCTCAGAAAACCACCAAAACCCCCACTTTTCCCCTCAGACATGCCCAAAAACCTCCTTTCATCCCTCACAACTCCACTGAAACCACACTTTTGCTCTCAGAATTGCGCCAAAACCTTATTTTATCCCTCCAAACACCCCTCAAACCCTACTTTTCTTCTCAAAACTCTACTAAAACCCCACTTTTTGCCACCTAAGTTACCCAAAAACCCATTTTCCCACTCAAAACGCCACCCAAACCTCACTTGACTTCAGAATTGCCCCCAACCTCATTTTATCTCTCAGAACTCCCCTAAACCCTCACTTTTCCCCTCAAAACCCCAACAAAAACACACTTTTTCCTTGCAAACTCCACACAAACCCACACTTTTGCTCTCAGAATTGAAACAAAACCCCCTTTTAGCCCACAACTCCACCGCTCTTTGCCCTCGCAAATGTACTCAATCCCAGCTTTCCCCTGCAAAACTGCACCAAAGCCCCACTTTTTCTCCCAAAACTCCAACAAAACCCCACTTCTCCGCTCAGAAATAAACCAAAACCCCACTATGCCCCTCAGAATTGCTCCAAAACCCCACTTTTCCTCTCAAAACTACACCCAAATCCCAATTGCTTTCCCTCACAATTACCCCAAAACCTCTTTTGATCCCTCAGAACTCCCCCAAAACCCCACTTGGTCCTTCAAAACTCACACAAAAACCCTTTTCTCCTCACATCTTCCCCAAAGTCTCTTTTCCCCTCAGAACTACTCCAAAACCTCACTTTTTCCATCCAAACTCCACCTAAATCCCACTTTTGCTCTCAGAAATTTACCAAAACCCTGCTTTTTCCCTCAAAACACCACCCAAATGCCACTTTTCTTTCTCAGAAATGTACTCAAACCCCACTTTACATCCTCAAAACTCCTCCACAATCCTTTTCTTCCTCTCAGAACTGCACCAACACCTCATTTTATCCCTCAGAACTCCCCCAAACCCCACTTTTCCTGTCAAAACCCAACCATCTCCCCCCTTTTTTGCATTCAAAATACACCCAAACCCCACTTTTTCCCCTCAAAATGCTTCCAAAACTCCACTTTTTCCCTTAAGATGGCACTTTTTTACCCAGCAGTTCCCAAAAATCCCACTTTCCCTCAGAATAGCACCCAAAACCCACTTTTCCTCTGAAAAGACCTCCAAAACCTCGCTTTTTTACTCAGAACTCCACCAAAACACCACTGTTTCCCTCAAAACTGCACCAAAACCCCGCTTCTTCCCCTAGAAGTTCCCCAAAACTGCACCTTTCCCCTCAAAACTCTACCAAACCCCAGTTTTTCCCCTCAAAACTCCAACAAAACCCCATTTTCCCCCTTAAAACTCCACCCAAACTCCACTTTTACCCTCAGAATTTCCACAAAACCCCACTTTTCCCCTCAAAACCCCACCAAAACATTTGGTTTTTTCAAAACTCCACCCAAACCCCACTTTTTCCCTTTAAAAATTTACCAAAACCCCACTTTTTCCCTCAAAACTCCACCAAAATCCCACCTTTTCCCACAGAAATACCCAAAAGTCTCATCTTTTCCCTGAAAACTCCACCCAAATCCCACCTTTTCCCTCAGAAATGCCACCCAAACCTCACTTTTCCCCTCAGATTTGCCCCCACACCTCATGTCATCCCTCACAACTCCCACAAACCCGCACTTTTCCCCTCTAAATCCCAACAGAAAACAACTTGTTCTGAAAGAATAAAATGAAATAAAACGGAGCCGGTGAGGCTCAGTCACAGCAAGGCCGACTAGGCCACGAGAAAGGATGATGAAACCAACCCCGGCCATTGCATCAGAAACCGCAGGGGCTGAGAAACATTTCTCAGAGAATTGGATCCATTGTCCCCACCGTGCCAGCAGGGCACCTGGGTTAAGGGGAAGTTGTGTGCGTGTGTTGGAATTTTCCGTCCCTCATCCCCAGCATATATAAACCCCTACCTGCAAAGCCTCGGGGCCGCCTCCTCTGTCTCCTGCGTGAGATACGAGACGGCCCGGAGCTCCGCAATAAAGCTCAGCTCTTGCTTTTGCAACAAGCCGGTCTCTCGTCTTCCTTGGGGTGTTCGCCGTCCGGGCTCGGAGCGAAAGCCTGCAGCTTTCAACATCACGACCAGCAGTTTTTACACTCGCTGAGGCGAGGGACTGAGGATGGAAAGGACGAGCCCAGCGGTCCGTGAGGGCCGGGGCCGGCGGTGTCGGCGCGATGTGTGTGGGGGGCTCCGGAGACACCGACCGGGCGCGGGAAGCGGCTGCGCGGCGGCGGCTGCGGATGGAAGGGGCGGGGGGGGTCTGGCTCACTCCGTGCCGGCCCCGGCGCCGGCGGCGCAGCCGCTGTTACTCTCTCCCGTGTTTTCTTTGTCTCCCCTCACATGCCCGATGGTGTCGAGTGTAACACGGGGTCGCGCTCCCCCACTCTCCTCTGATCATCCTGCGCCGCACCCCGGCCCGACTCCGCCCGCTCGGCATTCCCCTGCGAGTCGCCCCAGGGGGAACTCGGCGGGCTGGGCTCGAATGGGAAGCAGCTCTCCCGCGGGGGCTCTGCTCTGAAGCCCCTTCGCCTCTCTGACTTTGTAAATACTCTTGTGTAGAGAAGAGGCTCATACATATTGCAAAAGCTAAGCTCATCATTGGTTCCCAGTTAGGTGCAAACCTCGCCCTTGTTTCAACATACTCCAGATACGTGTGGCTGCTTAACCCAAACTAAGCTCCTGCTTTCTCATCCTGTTCTCATACAGCTCTCTTGCTCTCACGGCCTTGAGCAGGAGTCCACTATCTTATCGCTTAATGCTTACTGCCTAACCAGCTGTATTCTATCATGTCCTCTTTTCTCTAGCCAAGTCTCCACAAAACTCCCCACATAGGTGGGATTTTTCTTCCTGCTTTCTTGTAGCTCCCATACGCAGTGCTGTAACTTAACCGACAACATGTATTTTTTCAATGGGAGCTGAGCAGTCCAAAGGAGTGGGACTGAAGATAGCTCCCACAGGAAAGCAGCTGCAAATGGGACACAGTGCTGGCTGATAGTCTACAATGGGACCTACGTACAACTGTAGCTGGGGTCTTCCTTCCTGCTTTCTAGTAGCTCTCATACGCAGTGGTATAACTTCTACCGACAGTTTGTATTTTTTCAATGGGAGTTGAGGTTAATTATGGACGGATAAAGTTGTGATGGACCGGCTTGCACCTCCTCGTCCACATCCATAGCAAGCTTGAGCAAGGGGAAAACCGAAACAGCAGATTGTAACAGAAACAAGGTCAAAGCAAGAAGATAGGACAGGACATTAAACCAAGCGTTGTTAGAGGACTGAATATAGCATTCAATTTAGCATTGTATGATTGACTGTACTTGACTAATAAATGGTAACATATGTAAGGTAACATATGTAACTAACAATAATATAAAGGTAACTAAACGTAAGGTAAGCATAACCATAGTGTGAGAGAAAACTAACTGAAGGCCGAACAGATGGGGTGATATTTTAGACACAATAAGGCTGATGTTTTAAGCACAATAAGGATGGTGTTTAAACACAGTGAGGTTGGTGTTTAAGTCGTTACCAAAATGAAACTTTGAGGCCTTATGCATAGTGCGTGATGCTTAGTGTTAACTATTTGCCATGAATTGTGGCACGTACAAAGCATTTGGAAAAGGTATAGAAGTGATGATGATGTGACAATAAATTGGAGCTGATGCACATCAGATTGGTGTCTGGTCACTCCCATTTCGCACAACAAAGAAGAACCCCTGCACAAAGAAAAAGAAACCCTGCAGAACAGGCTGCCCAGAGGGCTTGTGGAGTCTCCTTCCTTGGAGGATTTCAGCACAAGCCTGGACACTTTCTTGTGCGACCTGATCTAGGTGACCTGAATTCTGGGGGAGGGGGTTGCTCTAGATGATCTCTAATGGTCCCTTCCAACCCCTACCATTCTAGGATTCTATGATGTCACACAGTCTAGATGCAGTACCCAGATGTGCTGTGATGTCACAGAGCACTGTTGCACTGCCTAGTACTAGGACGTCGCAGAACCCCACGGCAGTGTCTGGATGTGATGTGATGTGAAACACTCTTGTCACAGTGCCCAGATTTTCTGTGATGTCCTACAGCCCCGTTCCAGTGCCTAGATATGCTATGATGTCACGGGGCAGTGTAGCACTGCCCAGATGTGCTGTGATGCGACGCACACCGCACATCCTCTGCAATGCCCACATGTACTGCTGTGCCACACAGTCCTGTTGTAGTGCCTAGATGTTCTCTGATTTCACACACCCCCTTGTAATGCCCAGATGTGCTGTGATGTCACACAGCCCTGTTGCAGGGCCCAGATGTGCTATGATGTCACAGAGCACTGTTGCAGTGCCCAGATGTGCTGTGATGTCACAGAGTACCACTGCAGTTCCCACTTGTGCTGTGATCTCACAGGCACTGTAGCAATGTCCTCTTGTGATAGGATGTTTCAGAGCACTGTTGCAGTGCCCACGTCTGCTGTGATGACAGAGTCTCGTTTCAGTGCCCAGATACTACGTGAAGTCTCAGAGCACTGTGTGTCCAGTGCCCAGACGTCCTGTGATGTCACAGAGCACTACTGGAGTGCCCAGATGTGCTGTAAGGTCACACAGTCCTGCTGCAAAGCCCAGATGTGCTGTTGTGTTACACAGTCCTGTTGCACTGTGCACATGTTCTGTGATGTCACAGAGCACTGCTGCCTTTCCCAGATGTGCTGTGATGTCACAGAGCACCGTGCCAGTGCCTAGTGATGCTGTTATATATCACAGCAGTGATTGAGTGCTCAGATGTCTTGTAATGTCACAGAGCACTGTAGCAGTGTGCAGTTGAGATAAGATGTTCTAGAGCACTGTTGCAGTGCCCAGATGTGCTGTGATGTCAGAGAGTCCTGTTTTAGTGCCCAGATATGATGTGAAGCCTTAGAGCACTGCTACAGTGCCCAGACGTCCTGTGATGTCACACAGCACTGTTGCTGTGCCCAGTGGTGATGTGACGTCACAGAATACTGCCGCAGTGTCCGGATGTGATGTGATGTCACAGAGCCCCATTCCAGTGCCTAGATAAGCAATGATGTCACAGAGCAGTGTAGTGGTGCCCAGATGTGCTGTGATGCAATACACACAGCACAACCTCTGCAATGCCCACATCTCCTGCAGTGTCACACAGCCATGTTGCAGTACCTAGTTGTGCTGTGATGTCACAGAGCACTGTTGCAGTGACAACGTCTGCTGTGATGCCACAGAAACCCGTTTCAGTGCCCAGATATGATGTGAAGTCTTAGAGCACTGCTACAGTGCCCAAAAGTGCTGTCATGTCACACAGTGCCGCTGCAAAGCCCAGATGGGCTGTTGTATTACACACTCCTGTTGCAGTGCGCACCTGTGCTGTGATGTCACAGAGCACTCTCGCAGTGTTCAGTTGTGCTGTGATGTCAAACATCCGCGGAAGAGGAAGACGGAGCACTGGAACCGGTTGCCCACAGGGCTTGTGGAGTCTCCTTCCTTGGAGGATTTCAGCATAAGCCTGGACACGTTCCTGTGTGACCTGATCTAGGTGAACGTGATTCTGGAGGAGGGGGTTGGTCTAGATGATATCTAATGGTCCGTTCCAACCCCTACCATTCTAGGATTCGATGATGTCACACAGCCTGGATGCAGTACCCACATGTGCTGTGATGTCACAGAGCACTGTTAGAGTGTCCAGAGGTGATGTGATGTTATAGAGCACTTTTGCCATGCCCACGTCTGCTGTGCTGTCACAGAGTCTCTCTGCAATTGCCACATGTGCGGCAATGTCACTGAACCCCATTGCAGTGCCCACGTGTGCTGTGATGTCCCCATGTAGTCTATCAGCCAGCACTGTGTCACATTTGCAGCTGCTTTCCTGAGGGAACTATCTCCATTCCCACTCACTGGGACTCCTCAGCTCCCATTGAAATAACACATGTTGTCAGTTAAGCTCTACCACTGAGTATGGGAGCTACAAGAAAGCAGGAAGGCAGACTCCACCTAGAGTGGTAAGTAGGTCCCATTGTAGTCTATCATCTTGCACTGTGTCACATTTGCAGCTGCTTTCCTGTGGGACTTATCTCCAATCCTCTGCACTTGGGCTGCTCAGTTCCCATTGAAAACACACAGGCTGCCAGTAGAAGTTATGCCACTGCGTGTGGGCACTACAAGAAAGCAGGTACACAGACCCCAACTACAGTGGTAAGTGGGTGTGGTAGTTTGAGCCTGGCTGGATGCCAGGTGCCCACCACACCACTCTGTCCCCCACCTCCTCAGCAAGCCAGGGAAGGGGAGAAAATAAGATGGGAGTCTCGTGGGTTGAGATAAAAGCAGTTTAATAAAGAAGCAGCAAAGCCGCGCGCGGGAAGCAAAGCAGAAGCAGATAAAGCTGTTCCTCTCCACTTCCCATCAGCAGCGATGTCCGGCCACCTCCCGAGAAGCAGGGCTGCGGTACGCGTAGCGGTTGCTTTGGGAAGGCCAGAAATGAATCTCGCCTCCCCTTCCTGCTCCTCTCCCCCAGTTTATATTACTGAGCTGATGTCATAGGGTATGGAATATCTCCTTGGTCAGTCTGGGTCAGCTGTCCTGGCCATAGTCCCTCCCAAGATCATGCCCACCCACAGCTATTGGTGAAAGTGGGGGAAGGAGTGCTGGAGGGACAGCCCTGATGCTGTGTGAGCGTTAGTCATAATATTGATATCAACAGTAAGCACAGCACTGCAGGAGCTGCTGTGGAAAGTCACTACCATCCCAGACCCACTACAGACAGTCACAGGAATGCAGACATATTACAAACACTATTGTTTCTGTGTTCAAACGAAACACACAGTCAGTAATATCAATCATGAAAACATCTCCTTAATTGTAGCATTCTTTTTTCATAAAGTGTATGCTCAAAAAACCTTGTAAACTCTTACAAGGGCTCCAAGTTTGCTGCATGTCCAATATGTTCATGTGGCTGCACAGCTTCTGAAGTTGTGTTCTATGTTCTGCATTGTCAGCTCCCAGACCTGTAGGCAAAACCTCAGATCAAACGTCGTATTCGTTAACTGACATCTTCAAGTCTGGAAGCCTGGTAACCCGGACCTTGGATGACAAAACACACCAAGTTGAAACCATAACTCATCAGTAGTCTAACTCTAAGCTACTCTAAGTGAAGCTTTAAACATGTACCCATTTATTGATACCTGTAAGTAATTGGTTTTCTCCCAATGTCCCAACAGGCACGTTCCCATGTTTAATTCTTCTCCAGATATTGCCATCTCTTTCATCATAATAGTGTTGTAAGGAACTCGTAGTTAACTCCACGTAACACAACCAAGAGAGCAACCAAGTAAACAATCTGAGCCCTGATTACACAAGTTACAGCTGAAATACACACCACACAGAATAACTTCCCAGACCAAAATAGAAGAAGAAAACTGCTGGGGGGACACAGTTAGAAAAACTCTAAACAAGAACAAAAGCAGAGCAATCAGAAAAAGGCTGAGATGTGCCATATAGAAGAGGAAGCTGCTAAAGAGAATTACTTCCAGTAATTCCCCGTTTCCACTTTATTTTTCGTCTGAAATTGACTGAATGCTCAGATGGAAAACAGCATCACACGTTCCAAAACACTAACTAACTGTACTCTTGGACAGGACCAAGCAGCCACAAGAGGCACGTCACGATCCTGAGATGGAGGAGTGGCCTTTCTGATGAACTTGTCCAGACAATTAAAAAATAACCAACTCTTTAAGCAAAACTCATCTCTAAGTCAATCTCCTACCAACAAGGTTTTGGGAGAACAGGAGAATGCTGAGAGGAAACACTCACTGCACGGAGGGCTGTTACCTTCTAGTCAGTCTTACCCAGAAGAATATTTGCCAGTGTCTTTATTACAGGCCAGGGAACTGACAGAACAATACAAACATGGCACTGACTAATATTTTCTTTTCAGGAAAACCTGAAGAGTTGACTCTGAGAAAACCAATAATTAAAACAATTTCATCCCATGCCTGAGATTATTGCCATGGGAAGTTATCTCAGTTTACCACAGAATGGCTGTGGCTGGAATGGCCCTCTGGAGATCATTTCATCCAAACTCCCTGCTCAAGCAGGGACACCTAGAATCATGTGCCCAGGACCACATCCTGGTTGCTTCTGCTTATTTCCAAGGACAGAGACTCTACAGTCTCTGAGAAACCTGTTCCAGGGGTCAGACACCTCCACAGTAAATTATCCAACAGTATTACCTGAATACCGTGTGGAATCAAATTGAACTTGGAACGGACAGAAGCAAAGAAAAGAACAGGTGCTCTTGGTAAAGGAGTTTAGATACAAATATTTTGTAATGCTGCAATTCTATACCTCCCATTGGGTCAATCCCAGTTGTGTTTCCCAAGGTCAGTACTACTTTTGCTTTGTGTAGTTCTCCTTTAACTGTTTGATGAATAGAATTAGTTACCTAAGGAAAAAAAGTCATTGCACTTGAGGTGAATTCCAACATAACTTTACAATAACTGTAATGAAACAAATCTTCCAAGTTTAAACATGACATGAGTATTAAACAAATAAAACCAGATTTTGTTACTCATTAAGGAAGGAGCTTCCTGAATGGGACGGTACTCAAACACAGTTTCATTTACAGAGGCTACCCTTCCCCCGTTGAATCCCCACAGATGCAAAAGCAGCAATAACGTTTTCTGGAAGAAGATACTGAATTCAGAAGAATTGAAGAAAAAAAATCGCATAAATCTCACTTGATTTTGCAGGAAAACAAAACAAGAAAGCTGACTTCTCAGAATCTGGCCCAATAGTAGATATTTCTTGTCAATACTAATGAGGAGTTAAATTAGAAAACTAAGTTTGCAGTTCATTACTGCTTTCTTACAGAAAATAACACACAAAGAGAAATAAAAGAACATACCACTGAAAATCTGATAAATATTACCTTTGGGTTCCACTCCAGTTCATTACCAATGGGTGTCACTCTACAAATTCCCCAGCCTGAGGTGGCAGACACTGAAACTTGGCAGGTGAGTGAAGCAGCTGGTAACTTTGGACTTGACATGTTCTGCCTTCTACTATATAGTTAATTTTGACACTACAGAACATATTTTCCTTCTCTTTTGGGGAAATATCTAGCACCTGAGCCCTTCAGAGTTGGAGAGGAAACAAAGAATTATTACAGTTGTAAAGTTTCTTCACCTCCTTGTGTCTAAAAAAGATTAAACTTTCACAGCACAATGTTCAGTGGTGTGTATGTGGAGCCATTCTGGCTTCCCTTCAGCACAGGCAGCATGGGAGAGCTTTTTAAAAACAATTTGTACAGCAGAGATTTTTTTGCTAGTTTTCATGGTGGGTTAACTTTAACTGAGCAGTAAAAGTTCTAAACTACTTTGTATTAAAAAGTGCACATGAATAATTTAAACCAAAACAAATCCACATTTTTACCTGTGAACAACTGTTTTCTGACATAAACCATGAAATGCCAGCTTCTCCACATTTTTAACAGCAATCTTATTACCAGGTTCCTTAAAATACCCAATAATTCCTTCAGCAAGAATTGTATATTGGTCCTTCTGCTGGTCTACTATTTGACCAAAGTAGTTTGTTGCATTTACAACGTGGAGAGGCAGAATCTGAAAGCATAAAATACGTTACAAAGACAACTGATGGTTTCTTAAGTTAATGAGACGTTTTCATATTGAAGATGACCTACCTCTTTCCAGCCTAAAGAGATGACAAATACTGCTGTACACATGCATTTCAGAAGATGATGACCTCTTATTACTCCAAAGATTATGAATAATCCTGAATGAATGAATCCTTATGAATAGTAACTGTCCATAGCCCAGTCCAGACTGGACACAAGTTTATAGAGCAAGATCTATTAGGTCTTGGTGGTATTCCACTTAAATGAACACTAGTGAAGGCATTTCACATCATCCAAGCTTAATTTTAAGTGGTCTCCAACCTTACAATGAGATTTAGAAGAACTGACTGGGGAAGCGTGATGCCTTCCCTCTTTTTGCACGGAAAATGCTTGACATAAGCTATCAAGAACACCAATTCACAAAATGCTGGGTGCATTTCATCCAAAGGCTCATGCTAGGCACAAGTACTGAGATACAGATGAGTGTATGAGGCCAGACAGAAAAGACCACCAGAAAGGTAATTTCCACTTACTAAAACCCTAAAACTCTCACAGTGCAACTAGAGATTCTTAAAGGAAAGCAACATGATACCGAGTTCTAAACAAAAGAGACAGTGAACACTTATCCAATTGACAACTGATTTGTAAGACATATATCCAGGCTCTGCAGTCAGCAGAAGCAGAACTAGATGAGGAAAGAGGCCACAACTGCTGTCTTGAGCGCACAAAAGGGAAGTACAAGTTTATAACAGGAGTATTATGAAATCTGTCCAGGTTTCAAGCACTCAAACTGTATCTATAGGTTATCAATGAGTTTCAACTACCAGCTGCCAACAAAAGCTTATTTATTAGGCAGAAATGGAGTGACACCAAGGAATCCACCCAGTTTTTATATTCTGTTCTCACAACCTATGATTTTTGGGAATGGGGAACACCCATTGATTGCATGACTTGAGCGCACCTGAATTCTAGCAAAAGACAGGACAGGAAGAAAGTGTAAGCAGCTCATCCAAAAAGGAAAGCACCCAGCAGTTCTCAGATCCAAGTACTAACCTTGAAAGGAAGCACCAGTGTCTACACACCTGCCCTCAGTAATCATTATCCAAGGTGGAGGTGAGACAGACTCTACAGTACTGCTGTACAGGAAGACTCTCTAGTAAAGTCGGGACTGAAAAGCCAAGTGAAGGGAGTTTTGACATACAAACTGTTACTGAGATGTGAAGAACCACTATAGCAAAGTCAAACCAGTAACCAGGAAGGTTTCATGACTATTTAACTACTAAAAATGGCAGTCTGAATGTAACAGGATTCTATCAAAACTGTTTTCAAAACCACAATGACACCTTAGTAGGAAGCAACTGCTCCATCTAGAAGAGAGAATTTATATCCCATGTCTATGGACAGTGCAAATAGAGAAAATATTTGGTTCAATTGACAAGGCCAGAATATACTCATTTTTCAGGAAGTCTGCATCAAAATGACAGAGAAGGAAAAATCCTCCCTTCAACTCTTGTTAAACAGGCATGATCTTCCACTGCAACGTTTCTTCACTCCAGAGGATTGTGTTTGCTCTACTACAGAAATAATGACATTTACAGGACCTTTAATCTTTGCCTATTTTGGTTTATGTTCTAAATAGATAGAGGAAAGGAATAAACAGAACAAATGCCCTCTTCCCATAGAACACAAGCCTCCAATGCAGGAGAAAACCTAAGGTAAACTCAGAACCACCTACAAAACAATTTTAGGTCAAGCTAAAGATTAAGGGAAAATCTGACACACACCTAAGCAACAGAGAAACTAAAAAAGCTAAAAATCTCCCAAATACCCAAGAGATGTGGGATATGTACTACATTAACATGAAGGTAATATGCTAAGGAGGTATTTAAGATGTGTTCTTGGTACACCAAACCAAGGGAAAAAGCAATAACTGTAACTTACCATCAGATATCCAGGTGTTTGTGTCACTGTATCTGGGATATGCTGGGGCACATCTATTTGTAAATTAACTTGATGACGATCCAGACACACTGTTCTGTTTCTACATATTTAAAAACTGGTTTTAGAACAAAGCCCTTTTACTTGTAAACTATTTTTGATGTGGCTTACAACATCTTTTAACACTAACATTTCATCAGCCCGCAGTATTCAATCTCTGTTTCAAGTAGCACCAATGACTGGAGATTAGACAGAAGTGGCCAAAAAGCTCTTGTTGGAAAAGTTTATACAACAAAACCAAAAACCACCAGGAAACTAGTTCCACAATAAAACAAATACTAACACTGAATTTTGTGTTACTTGCAACAAGGGTCATCCACACTAGAAGGTATATCTGAGGGCTTCATCCAAGGCCCTGTTAGAATCCAGTTTAGACACAGCTCAGAGAAGTCATCTACTTACCTAATCTGGAGGGACAGAAGACAACAGAGGAGAGAGCAAAGCATAAGCCTTGGGCAATTATGGGCTAGAATACTAATCAAAAAAGAGCCTGAAGTTCCCTCAAGAACACTTGGGCAGGAATGACAATGAATTATGATATCCTGTCAGGCTACATGAGATTGGTCTGCAGAAAATGTTGGTATTTTGATTTTCGTAGCAGTATCTAAGAAGAGTGAAACTGATGCAAAAGTAACCACAAGAAAAAGAGTCATGAGCAAAAAATGGTTTCATGAAAGTATCCAACAGGAAAATTGAGCAAGAAAACAGAAGCAGCCCTGATTGAGGCATATACCACCTTCCTACACCAGTATGGGTGGTAAGAAAGCTTGGCAATTCCTTACCTGCAAGTCGCAAATGTTTTAAGATGGGTACACAGTGGCCTTGACAATCTCTGGTATTCTTCATCTTTTAGCACCTTGGCAGTCAAACCAGGCAGTTCTGGGGGAACTTCAGCTTCTGCCTGCTGCAAATAGCGGAGGATCCCAAGTGCATCACACTCGTTGTTTTCTGTTAACAGAACGACTGACTGTGCCTTTGTGATCTCTTGGTCTACAGAAGAATCCTAAAACAAATACACACGTATTTTTAACAGCTTCTGTGTATCCACTACTTTGTGATCAAATGCAGTATGAACCTGGTAACGGTTTGTCAAACCTTTATCGCATTACAGAAGTTGTCAGGCATGCTGTGTACACGATGAGCAAAGATTCTTGGAGAGGAAAACTGAAACGTGTCACACAAGTGGCATCTGTAGCTTCCAAAGACTGCATGCATTCATCTGTTAAAGCTAAGCACACGGTTTATACACACTTGTAAGTGTACTACTCGAAGCATGTGAAGTGTGACATCACTTTAACAGTGGCTGTTTCCATCTCTCCATCCACTGATTTAAGCATTAAGAAAAAAGGTCCTTCCCAAACCACTTTGTCATGGTTTGCCATGACAGCCTTTTCTGGTGAGGGGGAAGGGGCTGTAAAGGTGGCTTCTGGAAGAAGTTGCTCACAGCTCTCCCCAGTTCTGAGCCAGACCCACTGCTGGGGCTGAGCCAATGAGACACCTCCACCATCACTTTGTAACAAGAAGCCTGAAGAGGAGGTTTCTTCCTCCATTCTTCTTTCTTCTGCCCTTTCTTCTTCTGGCTGGTGGTGGTGCAAGGAGTAGGAACAGTGAGAGAAACAACCATGCAGACTCCAAGGTCAGCGATGAAAGAGAGGAGGAGCTGTGCTGGAGCAGAGACTCCCCTGCATTCTATGGAGAGAACTGGGGAAGCTGAGGTTTGTTTGCATTTCTTTAAAGACCCTGCAGCAGCGGTAGAGACTCATTTTGCTAAAGCTGGCCTCAGTCCAGGGGCAGCGATTCACTTCATTATTGGCCCCGAGCCAGGGGCAGTGATTTCCTTCTTTATCACTATGGCCAGAGCAGGCCGTGTCCCGAAGGAGGGACCCAATATCCACAGCTGTAACTGTGGGGAGGAACCATATTGGGATTTATCAAAATGAGACAGAACATAGTTAAAAATGTCATCATGAATGCATTCTGTGTCAGACATTCCTGTCAGCCTTTCTTCTAGCTGGCAGAAGGGCAGGGTTTGGGCTATTTTTAGCAGAAGTAGTTAAATTCCAAATTCACAAACCTCCTTTATTCTTAGAAGTCAAGATATTTTAGTTTGTTATATCTTAATAATTAAAAACCTCACTTACCTGTGTAAAATGATGCTCACCTGATGAACCATTTCTGCCTCATCTCCTGAATTAGTGAATGTCAGCACCTTCTGAAGATTACTGTGGGTAAAAGCCAGTATTTTGAGTAACACAGCGGTTCTTTCACTGTCCATACAAGGCTGTACAACCTAAAGGTGGATACAAACCAGAGGGCTGGTAATTCATGTAATCTAGACATGCTTTACTGTGTATTTCTTCTTTTAAGAAGCACGAAGCATTGTTATATGCCAAAGAACATTGGTAAATCCTAAATCTTCTGTTAAACATATAACATACAATATACAATTCTCACAAAGGGTGTGAATTTCTGACAGCTTCCAGAAGCAAAATTAAAACCCACCACAATCAAAATCTCACATCGGTATTTTCTTACACGTGTGATTTTTGGTGATTTGTCAGTGTTGAAGTTTCTCACTGAAGTACCACTGAAGAAGTTTCACACTCCATAAGCACAGTGCACTACCTCAGATTGTCTTAAAAAAAGCCCCAAAACATGGACATTTGCAGTGCTGCCAAATCACTAGACTTTTCACAAAAAGTGATGTTTTTCCAGTTCCATGTCATGCTCAGAATGTCTGGTCTTAGAGACTTACCAACATTTTCAATCCCCAAATGATTATGTTTTGAGTCACTGAAGAATTCAGATCATCCTTGTAACATTTTATACAATTGTTCAGGTCTATACCACACTGACTGGAAGTTCCATGAGAAGGCACCTCAGGATATACAGTAGCTTTCTCAAAATATTAGGTCAAATCAATTTCTGCACTGTGTGGCACAGAGCAGTCAAACAAGCATTTTACTAGCTCTGTCTTTGGAAAACTCACTTGTAGTTCTGCCACTCAATCGACAACCACAAAAACATTCTGAACATTCTGGTCACAAACAACTAAGACAGCCTACATTGCATTCAAGTGTCATTCAGACGACAGAAGTATTCTTACTTCCTCAGATTTTCACACTTTTAGCTGCTTCTTTGTTCTGCCCAAGTATTAACAACATTGGATGAAGCTGTCTGGAGCATCTCTGGTATGTTTTCAGTAGCTCAAAAACAAGTTGTGTCTTCTTCCACCCAGGACACAAGATAAGTGCTAGTGGCTAGGTGTGTATGTACAAAAGAGTTACAGTAGAGCATGAGACAACTGTTTAGAATCTTAGTCATTGTACTATTTCAGAATTTAGGGCAAAACTAAAATCTGCAAAACAGGCCTTTCAATGCTTCAAACAGAAGCTTTTAACACCATATCACCTCTTCAATGCAGATGGTACAGGCCCAAGGAACCGTGCACCAAGCTGGAGACAAATGGATGTGCAGCAAAACACAGTGAAAGGTCCAAAAGTTTCATAGAAGCAGAAACATCTTGTCTTACTTGGAGCTGTGTGAGCCATTTTCAGTGGTCCCTTACAGCCTCAGTGAGTCTATGTTTCTGTGATCTAATGCATTAGAAAATGAATGACAATGTTTTAAAAATCAAACCAGACATTTCCATTTCACTATGTAACAGCCCCTTAAAAATCAAGCTTCATCGAGTATCAAAGTGATATGACATTAACCACTTGTTAGATATTACTTGATAAATAAGTTACAGACTCCCACACTCATGCAGTCCATCTCTGTCAATGTCTAAGCAGATGGCCTAAATAACCTGGGAAGCATCATGAAGATACTCTAAGATGACATCAGATGCACCCATTCTCAACATGCACTACCTTTTGGATCATTCATTGACATTTGCACCTTAGAACACAAAACCTGCAGTACTCTAATATATACATCCTCCACTCCTGTTTCTCAAGGTTTGTAGCAACTGCTCAACTGCAAAAGTATAAGAACTGGTGGAATATACAAGAAAGGATTATTTCCCTGATATGAGATGGCAACTACATCACATCCTTGAGCTATTGGTGGCCAACAGTAAGATTCAGTGGAGTTAGGGCCTAAAACTTTTTTCCAAGTAAGTTCCTACAGAAAGAGAAATAAAGAGTTCTACCTGAAAATCGTGTGCTTGAAACACCAACAAGGCAACACAAAGCACTGAGCAATTTAAAAGCCTTTGACCCACTGCATAATACATTTCCTTAACACACAATATGATAAGAGTTCTTCTGGGATGAGGAGTTAAATTCTTACATCTAATTCAAATGCCATCATTTGTATCAGTGGTTGATGGATCAGATGAAACTGTACAATTCTACAGTCTCTCTGAAGCATAATTTACTCAACCGTATGAACAACCTCCTACACATTCCTCAATCAAAATTAGCTACTATAGTATTTAGTATCTGAAAGTTAAGGTATGATACTAGTCTTAAAAATACTAAATGTAATGTATTACATTAGCATTACCCTTTCCAGATCTTCAAGAAGTGGTGCTGTTTCCAGAATTGATGGTGGCTTCATTTTCTTGCCAAGAAAGACAAAGTTTCTTTCTTCA
Source organism: Colius striatus (assembly GCF_028858725.1). Classification (NCBI taxonomy): domain Eukaryota; kingdom Metazoa; phylum Chordata; class Aves; order Coliiformes; family Coliidae; genus Colius; species Colius striatus. Next base: position 1,585,980 of record NC_084779.1, read on the forward strand.
AGATTTTGAAAACTCTGAAACCATGTGAAATAGATGACAAAGGCAATACTTAGTAGATGGGTTTGAGCTTACATCCAACTTAAAAACTATTTTTTTGAGAAGAATTAGCCAAAGAAATGCTAAACACAAATGAAGTACAACTCACACACACGTCACACAGAACAGAGCTGAGACTCCTACTGTCCCCTGACTTGGCCATTGCCTCTGTTTCTTGCTTTTTTTCCTTTTGTCTCTTCCCCTGCATTTTTTTTTGCCCTTCATATTTTCACAGAGGCACCACCAACTTTGCTGGCTTGCTGAGCTTTGGTCTGGTCTTGTTGCTGATGTGGCTGGATTCAGTCCCTGATGTCCCTCCACAGAGTCCCTCCACAATGACCACTCTTGTAGCCTCAACACTACCCACACCTTCCACATATATGACACACGTTTGCAGAGGTTTAAATGGAAGTTATATCCTGGAATTACCTGTTGCTCATTTTCAGTTCTATGTGTGTTCAAAGGATCAGAATTTAAGCACTGCTGAAGCCTGAGAAATATACAAATATTAAATTCAATGGAAATGCAAAAGGAAAGTGTAATCGATAAATATCACCAATATTTCTAAATGGCACGAAACAGTTCACCTACAAAATATCTCTGATGTATTACCTGTGCCAACAAAAACCCTCAAATATGACAGAAGAAATCAAAAAGTACCATTTTGGATGTAAAATTTACTATTAGGTTTTAGGTATCTGAAAATAACCCAAAGGATTTTTTAACCAAGACAATTGGTGGGTTCCCCAGCTTCAGAAGAAAATCAGATGGGACTGCAGGAAAAAGGTGTCTTACAGTTGCAAAAACATGAAACAATGTATCTTTGCAACAGTTAAAACTTGAATTAAAAACACCCCTCAGGTTGTTTACATATGCAGCAAGTGATCTGCAGCATAATAAAAGCCTTGCACAAGTCAACTCAGTCAGATTTCATTCAGCTGGAAAAGTTTATCAATCACACTAAGAATAAAAGAAGGCAACTGAATATGCTGAGTGTGCAGAAACGTACTGCCTCATCACAGCCTTGTTTTCAAGCTACTGTTTAGAAAGAATTGCTATTTTTACTGTGGTCTGGATAAGTATCAGCAGCTTCTAATGGCCTCCTTCCCCAATACCATGTGCACACATCTGGTCTTACCCTCTGCCCTTTTAGCTGTCTAAGAAGAGTAACTGGAAACATACTACAGCTCCTAATTATCTGGCTACACAATTGGTTCAAATATGTAACATACTGTACCATACCTGTCTGTGTGAACTGCTGGATTTTCCTTGAAAGGCAATCCTGGGATTGTTTTGACAATCTATCAAGAAAAGACAAACCCTTTTCTGGCAGTAAAATACTGTTTAAGAGCAACATTTTAGAAAAAAAAGATTACTGAGCTCAAGGTGGTTTTCTTACCTAACCGAATTTTCTTCATTAAGAATCAAACATGCAACAAGAACATCAACCACACAGGAGAATCAGTTCATGTTCACAGCTCAAGCTATAGCTTCTGGCAGCTCTTTCTTTGAAGAATCCGCCCCTGTATTCCCCCAACAACTACCAAAAGCTGGCCACACAAAACCACTACACATCTTCACAGCACTAGAGCAAGTGAGTGCAAAGGGAGACACAACCTGTTCAAAGTCCATCGTTGCAATCTAAAAAACCAAAACCACCAGAACCACAAACTTGAAGGACAACGTTCTCTTTTAACTAGATCAAGAGTTAGTCCCAGATTTGTTACATAAAAGGACATGATAGCTGACTACAGTATTCCTAATCTGCCTTACAGATGCTTCACTTAATTCATTCTGACATTTGAATAGAAAATCTAACACTTACAGATGTGGTAGTTTCACTGTCATCTGTGTTGGAGCTTTGTCATGTCTTTTCAAGAACAGAACCAGATACAGCAAGATCTAGAAAGACAATTTTAAAAGATGCAGAAACACGTTTGTGATTATCTGAATCTATGAAAGGCCAGTGTTTTTACAGTTGGTTGCAACTGACTTCTTTCTCTGCTTGTCTCATTTTCTAATGGCAAAAAGAACAACCAAAAGACAGTTGTATTTACATAAAGATATGCAAATGAACCGAGGGAACAAGGACAGAGGATATTTATAGTGATTCAAGTCTGTTTTAAACAAGACAACTCACAGAAAACATTCAAGTTACCTCTGTGTAGAGAAATCCCTCTAAACTCAAATCAAACAGTAAGGTATCACTGATCAATGCTACAAGTTATTTCAACAGTATCTAATGCTTTTCAGCATATCAACAAATGACCCTGCAACTCACCCTTTGTCTTATCAAGGACAAAATGCTTCAGAATATTCCTGCATCTGCTGATTTGATTGCTCTTTGTAAAGTCTGATACATAGGCAGTGTTTGTTAGGATACCTTTTGTTCCACTTGTTGGATTCCAACTGATACAGTAGTTCAATATATCCAGGTAAAGACAAATGATGCACTGCATGAATGATTGCTGCCAACACACACGGTTCCCACTTGTTTCAGGATCTGTTGATACCTTCTGCTGGAGCAGCACTGTCCTCAAATCAAGTGCAGGATTAACAACTCTCATTGGAAGAGAGACAAGATTTAATGATGTTTGGGTCTCCTGATAATCTGCTGAACTCACTGCATTCTCTTCAGCTTGCTCAAAATGAGCAAAGCTGCTTAAGACGAGATCATCATTAATGCATACCTAAAAAACCCAAGTCTTTGACTGACCAGAATCAACAAGCAAGTCACCATCACATACTGCTTTAGAATTTACTTGAAGCTGGAGACAACAGGAAGACATATGCAGTATGTACAAATGCTTTCTGAAGAGTACTCATTCCAGGGCAGGAAAGTTGGTCGTATCTTCCTCTATGTTCTCCAAACAGGTGTTACTTACCAGTTTCATGCTTTTGCCTAAAATTCTGTGCTCAGTTTTCTATCAGCTTTCAACATTTTTAGAAAAACTATCTTAGTTTTATGTCCCTTTGATTCAGAGTGCATCCAAACCTGGCAGGAAAAAACAATATTCAACTTCAAAGTTCTCTTAAAAGCTCAGAGAGAAGTGACACTTGCCAACTGTGATTCTGAACAGAGAAGGTATTCAAATTAAGATGTAATCCAAGTTATTGTCTACAGTGAAGACCACAGCTCTAATGTTAAAAGTCTTGGTAAAATACTCCAAATGGCAGCAGTTTTCAAACACATTTATTTTTGTCTACTAGGCAGCTGCTTAAGTCTGACAGTAGCTGCAGCAGAGATTTAGCAGGAGTTACGCACTTTGGTAAGTGCAACGAGCTTTCTTCCTTTCTCCCAACTGTTTGGGAATTCAGCCTTATGCACATATGAACTTGTATTTATTTTCATGACACCATGCAACTGCCTTCTTGAAATATCTTTAAGTGTATCACAAAGAAGGACAAGAGTACAGTAAATTCACATAGTTGTTCATCTGAAGTACTTGGGGGACTTCATTTGCTTGTCAATACCTTCCAAAGCGCTTCACAAGTTTCCACCTCACAGAATTCATTCCAAAGTTCACAAACAACAGATTTAGAAAATAAACCTTCTAATAAGTTAATGATTGCACTTCTACTGTATATGGCAAATTACAAAATTCACTTGCAAATAACACTTTTCGGTCTTAAATTTGTCACAAAGTTATAACTTCTACAGCACAGTGCACAAAGAGGTTTGTAGAGAGAAAAATATCTTACCTTTTCACCTTTTATTGTCACATAAAGGAAAACATCAGATGTGGTATCTTCTACAGCACATACTTTGGCTGTCGTCTGGGTAGTAGCAAAACTGAGTGATGGCGTTTCAATGACGCAGCTGCCTGTTCTTTCCTGCTCTTCTCCAGCCCAGTGTTTCCTCACTAACCCAGCATCTGGAAGAGCAAACAATGGGTGTTTTAAAAGTCTCCCTCTCACTGCAGTGGTGACAAGTTTCTGTTGATCTCCTGGGGACTTTACTTTGGGTTTGCTTTGACATTTTGGCCACCTGGACTTGAGAATTCTCCCTCCCTTTTCCACCCCCCTTTTCACATTTGTTGCCTGGGATTCTCCCTTTACAGTTCTTGCTGGACATTTATCCAGACTCTGTGCTCTGCACTTGAAACAACCAGCAGATGATTTCTGATGGAACCTGAGGCTCTCTGCACTGGCCTGATGCAAAGTCAATTTGCATCAAAACTCCTCCAAAATCCTTTTTTTTCTCTCTCAGAATTGCACCAAAACCTCATTTTATCCCTCACAACTCCCCCAAACCCCACTTTTTCCCCTCAAAACGCTTCCAAAACTCCACTTTTTCCCTCAAGATGGCACTTTTTTACCCAGCAGTTCCCAAAAATCCCACTTTTTCCCTCACAATAGCACCCAAAACCCACTTTTCCTCTGAAAATACCTCCAAAACCTCACTTTTTCATTCAGAACTCCACCAAAACACCACTTTTTCCCCTCAAAACACCACCAAAACACTTGTTTTTCCACAAATCCACCCAAACCCCACTTTTCCCCTCATAACTTCACCCAAATCCCACCTTTTCCCCTCAGAATTGCACCAAAGCCTCATTTGATCCCACAACTCCACTGCTTTTGGCCCTCAGAAATCTACTCCATCCCCACTTTTCCTCTCAAAACTCTTCCAAACTACACTTTTCGCTGCAAAGCTGCACCAAAACCCACTTTTTCTCCTAAAACTCCAACAAAACCTCACTTTTGCTCTCAGAAATAAACAAAAAGTCTACTTTTTCCCTCAGAATTGCTCAAAAACACCGCTTTTCCTCTATCAAATTCCACCCAAATCCCAACTGTTTTCCTGTAAAATGCCACCCAAACCTCACTTTTCCCCTCAGATTTGCCCCCACACCTCATGTTATCCCTCAGAACTCCCACAAACCCTCACTTTTCCCCTCTAAATCCCAACAGAAAACAACTTGTTCCTTCAAACCTCCACCCAAACCCCCACTTCGGACCTCAGATAGTTACCAAAACCTTCCTTTTTTTCTCACAACTCCACCCAGACCTCACACTTTCCCCTCAGGATTTCCCCAAAAGCTCGCTTTTCCTCTCAAAACTCTACCAAATCAAACACTTTTCCCCACAGAAATACCCTCAAAACCCCACTTTTGCCGCCTCAGAAAACCACCAAAACCCCCACTTTTCCCCTCAGACATGCCCAAAAACCTCCTTTCATCCCTCACAACTCCACTGAAACCACACTTTTTCTCTCTCAATTGCGCCAAAACCTTATTTTATCCCTCCAAACACCCCCCAAACCCTACTTTTCTTCTCAAAACTCTACCAAAACCCCACTTTTTGCCACCTAAGTTCCCCAAAAACCCATTTGCCCACTCAAAACGCCACCCAAACCTCACTTGACTTCAGAATTGCCCCCAACCTCATTATCTCTCAGAACTCCCCTAAACCCTCACTTTTCCCCTCAAAACCCCAACAAAAACACACTTTTTCCTTGCAAACTCCACACAAACCCACACTTTTGCTCTCAGAATTGAAACAAAACCCCCTTTTAGCCCACAACTCCACCACTCTTTGCCCTCGCAAATGTACTCAATCCCAGCTTTCCCCTGCAAAACTGCACCAAAGCCCCACTTTTTCTCCCAAAACGCCAACAAAACCCCACTTCTCCTTTCAGAAATAAACCAAAACACCACTTTGCCCCTCAGAATTGCTCCAAAACCCCACTTTTCCCCTCAAAACTACACCCAAATCCCAATTGCTTTCCCTCACAATTACCCCAAAACCTCTTTTGATCCCTCAGAACTCCCCCAAAACCCCACTTGGTCCTTCAAAACTCACACAAAACCCCTTTTCTCTTCACATCTTCCCCAAAGGCCCTCTTTTCACCTCAGAATTACTCCAAAACCTCACTTTTTCCATCCAAACTCTACCTAAACCCCACTTTTGCTCTCAGAAATTTACCAAAACCCTGCTTTTTCCCTCAAAACACCACCCAAATCCCACCTTTTCCCTCAGAAATGCCCCAAAACCTCATCTTTGCCCTCAAAACTCCACCCAAATGCCACTTTTCTTTCTCAGAAATGTACTCAAACCCCACTTTACATCCTCAAAACTCCTCCAAAATCCTTGTTTTTCTCTCAGAATTGCACCAAAACCTCATTTTATCCCTCAGAATTCCCCCAAACCCCACTTTTGCCCCTCAAAACGCTTCCAAAACTCCACTTTTTCCCTCAAGATGGCACTTTTTTACCCAGCAGTTCCCAAAAATCCCACTTTTTCCCTCAGAATAGCACCCAAGACCCACTTTTCCTCTGAAAATACCTCCAAAACCTCACTTTTTCACTCAGAACTCCACCAAAACACCACTGTTTCCCTCAAAACTGCACCAAAACCCCATTTCTTCCCCCAGAAGTTCCCCAAAACTGCACCTTTCCCCTCAAAACTCCAACAAAACCCCATTTTCCCCCTCAAAACTCCACCACTCACACTCCACTTTTACCCTCAGAATTTCCCCAAAACCCCACCAAAACACTTGTTTTTTCAAAAATCCACACAAACCCCACTTTTTCCCTTTAAAAATTTACCAAAACCCCACTTTTTCCCTCAAAACTCCACCCAAATCCCACCTTTTCCCCTCAGAATTGCACCAAAACCTCATTTTATCCCACAACTCCACTGCTTTTGGCCCTCAGAAATCTACTCCATCCCCACTTTTCCCCTCAAAACTCTTCCAAACTACACTTTTCTGTGCAAAGCTGCACCAAAACCCACTTTTTCTCCTAAAACTCCAACAAAACCTCACTTTTCTTCTCAGAAATTGTCCTGGTTTAGGCCCATCAGGGAACAAAGACCACGATTAGCCCCGAGTACCCAAGTGGCTGAGAATTGCTCAAGGGCAGGGAGAGCTTAATTGCCGCTGAAGGTTCAGGACAAAGCAGACCAGGCCACTCGGTTTGGGGAAGAAAACAGAGAAACAATTTAATGCAACATCAACTAAAACATACCCCCAAAAACCCAAAACATAACCAAAATGAAACAACACGGAGCAATACATCAATGAAGAGTCCAACCAGCCTTTTGAAGAACACCTTCTTGCCACCCCTCCCCTCTTCCCGGGCTCAGAGCCCTGATCCCGGGGTTTTTACCTTGCCCCCCCTGAACGGTTCGGGGGGGCAGGCAGTGGGGGTTTCAGTTAGTCTGTTCCCGATAGCTTCTGCCGTTTGTCCCTCCTCAGGACGGGTGAACCCCACACCAGTCCTCCCTGCGAGTCCGTGGGGTAACTCACACGCATGGCAGCCCTGCACGGGCTGCTCCGATGCCCACTGACTCCAAAGGCTGCAGCTCGTCTCTGCCTCTCGTGTGGGGCTGCTCTGCGGCGTGCAGGCTCTCCAGCACGGCCTGGGCCATGGCCCCTCCCCACACAGTCCCTCTCCCGTCCGGGCTCACTCACACGGAGCTGCTGGGAACTCTCGCTCCTGCCATGGATCTCCAGAGGCTGCAGGGGCACAGCTGCATTCTCGCCACGGCTTGCAGAGGGGTCTCTGGTCTGTTGCTTCTCCTTCCTTCCTCCTTCTCTGGCTGAAGGGTCCGCGTGGTCGCCTCCATCTCGTGTCACTCTTACACCTCCTGCCTCGCATTCCAAATTCCCGTCCCCTAAATAGTGCTGGCAGAGGCGCCAGATTGGCCCAGCCGGGCCGGAGATGGGTGTGAGCCCAGGAGCCGGGGGAGAGTCCGCAAACTCTTTCTCGGGTCTTCACTGCAACCCGCTCCCCCTGGTACTAAGCCAAAAGCTGCTCCTTGCTAAACCAGAACACAAATAAACAAAAACTCTACTTTTCCCTCAGAATTGCTCAAAAACACCGCTTTTCCACTGTCAAATTCCCCTCAGGATTTCCCCAAAAGCTCGCTTTTCCTCTCAAAACTCTACCAAATCAAACACTTTTCCCCGCAGAAATACCCTCAAAACCCTACTTTTGCCGCCTCAGAAAACCACCAAAACCCCCACTTTTCCCCTCAGACATGCCCAAAAACCTCCTTTCATCCCTCACAACTCCACTGAAACCACACTTTTTCTCTCACAATTGTGCCAAAACCTTATTTTATCCCTCCGAACACCCCCCAAACCCTACTTTTCTTCTCAAAACTCTACTAAAACCCCACTTTTTGCCACCTAAGTTCCACCTAAAAACCCATTTTCCCACTCAAAACGCCACCCAAACCTCACTTGACTTCCGAATTGCCCCCAACCTCATTTTATCTCTCAGAACTCCCCTAAATCCTCACTTTTCCCCTCAAAACCCCAACAAAAACACACTTTTTCCTTCCAAACTCCACACAAACCCACACTTTTGCTCTCAGATTTGAAACAAAACCCCATCTTATCCCAGAACTCCACCGCTCTTTGCCCTCGCAAATGTACTCAATCCCAGCTTTCCCCTGCAAAACTGCACCAAAGCCCCACTTTTTCTCCCAAAACTCCAACAAAACCCCACTTCTCCTTTCAGAAATAAACCAAAACACCACTTTGCCCCTCAGAATTGCTCCAAAACCCCACTTTTCAACTCAAAACTACACCCAAATCCCAATTGCTTTCCCTCACAATTACCCCAAAACCTCTTTTGATCCCTCAGAACTCCCCCAAAACCCCACTTGGTCCTTTAAAACTCACACATAACCCCTTTTCCCCTCAGAATTACTCCAAAACCTCACTTTTTCCATCCAAACTCCACCTAAACCCCACTTTTGCTCTCAGAAATTTAACAAAACCCTGCTTTTCCCTCAAAACATCACCCAAATCCCACCTTTTCCCTCAGAAATGCCCCAAAACCTCATCTTTGCCCTCAAAACTCCACCCAAATGCCACTTTTCTTTCTCAGAAATGTACTCACACCCCACTTTACATCCTCAAAACTCCTCCAAAATCCTTTTTTTTCTCTCAGAACTGCACCAAAACCTCATTTTATCCCTCAGAACTCCCCCAAACCCCACTTTTCCCGTCAAAACCCCACCAACTTCCCAATTTTTTTTCATTCAAAATCCACCCAAACCCCACTTTTTCCCCTCAAAACGCTTCCAAAACTCCACTTTTTCCCTCAAGATGGCACTTTTTTACCCAGCAGCTCCCAAAAATCCCACTTTTTCCCTCAGAATAGCACCCAAAACCCACTTTTCCTCTGAAAAGATCTCCAAAACCTCGCTTTTTTACTCAGAACTCCACCAAAACACCACTGTTTCCCTCAAAACTGCACCAAAACCCCGCTTCTTCCCGCAGAAGTTCCCCAAAACTGCACCTTTCCCCGCAAAACTCTACCAAATCCCACTTTTTCCCCTCAAAACTCCAACAAAACCCCATTTTCCCCCTCAAAACACCACCCAAACTCCACTTTTACCCTCAGAAGTTCCACAAAACCCCACTTTTCCCCTCAAAACACCACCAAAACATTTGGTTTTTTCAAAAATCCACCCAAACCCCACTCTTTCCCTTTAAAAATTTACCAAAACCTCACTTTTTCCCTCAAAACTCCACCAAAATCCCACCTTTTCCCACAGAAATACCCAAAACTCTCATCTTTTCCCTCAAAACTCCACCCAAATCCCACCTTTTCCCTCAGAAATGCCACCCAAACCTCACTTTTCCTCTCAGATTTGCCCCCACACCTCATGTCATCCCTCACAACTCCCACAAACCCGCACTTTTCCCCTCTAAATCCCAACAGAAAACAACTTGTTCTGAAAGAATAAAATGAAATAAAATGGAGCCGGTGAGGCTCAGTCACAGCAAGGCCGACTAGGCCACGAGAAAGGATGATGAAACCAACCCTGGCCATTGCATCAGAAACCGCAGGGGCTGAGAAACATTTCTCAGAAAACTGGATCCATGGTCCCCACCGTGCCAGCAGGGCACCTGGGTTAAGGGGAAGTTGTGTGCGTGTGTTGGAATTTTCCGTCCCTCATCCCCAGCATATATAAACCCCTACCTGCAAAGCCTCGGGGCCGCCTCCTCTGTCTCCTGCGTGAGATACGAGACGGCCCGGAGCTCCGCAATAAAGCTCACCTCTTGCTTTTGCAACAAGCCGGTCTCTCGTCTTCCTTGGGGTGTTCGCCGTCCGGGCTTGGAGCGAAAGCCTGCAGCTTTCAACATCACGACCAACAGTTTTTACACTCGTTGAGGCGAGGGACTGAGGATGGAAAGGACGAGCCCAGCGGTCCGTGAGGGCCGGGGCCGGCGGTGTCGGCGCGGTGTGTGTGGGGGGGCTCCGGAGACACCGACCGGGCGCGGGAAGCGGCTGCGCGGCGGCGGCTGCGGATGGAAGGGGCGGGGGGGGTCTGGCTCACTCCGTGCCGGCCCCGGCGCCGGCGGCGCAGCCGCTGTTACTCTCTCCCGTGTTTTCTTTCTCCCCTCACATGCCCGATGGTGCCCAGTCTAACACGGGGTCGCGCTCCCCCACTCTCCTCTGATCATCCTGCGCCGCACCCCGGCCCGACTCCGCCCGCTCGGCATTCCCCTGCGAGTCGTCCCAGGGGTAACTCGGCGGGCTGGGCTCGAATGGGAAGCAGCTCTCCCGCGGGGGCTCTGCTCTGAAGCCCCTTCGCCTCTCTGACTTTGTAAATACTCTTGTGTAGAGAAGAACCTTTTTCTTTTTTCTCGGTATCATCCGCCTCGGCGCCGCTCCCGACACTACTCTCGGTGCTGCTCCCGGCGCTTCTCCCGGCGCTTCTCCCGGCGCTTCTCCCGGCGCCTCTCCCGGCGCTGCTTTCGGCACCTCTCCCGGCACCTCTCCCGGCGCTTCTCCCGGCGCTGCTCTCGGCACCTCTCCCGGCACTACTGTCGGTGCCTCTGCCAGTTCACTCTCTGCCCCAGGGACAGGCTCACTAAGTTGGTGGGGGGGGGGAGGCGGGGGCTCTTTAGGCCGGCACTCTTGTTCCTCGGGAGGGGCTGATGGCTCATATGGTTCTCGTACCCCGTCCGTGCCTCCAGGGTCATTTTCTACACGCGGGGTGGGGAGCATTACTTTTGAGACGGTAGGAGCCAGCGAGGTGGATTGGAACCAGTCACGCTCATCGTTTTTGTTCTTACTCTGTGCTGCTGATGCGTGCTCAGCAGCCTTCTTTTCTGCCTGATGTTGCAACAACTCATTGTGCGCTATCTGCCAAAACTTCCCTAACTTTTCAGCTATCTCATCGTCCTCCAGGGTAGCTTCCCACAGCAAATGCCCAAATCTACGCCATTCGCTCAATTCATGCACTGTCTGTGGATTCTGAAACACTCCCTTAGCATACCCATAAGCTAACAACCCTGGTAGGTCTTTTTGCAGATCTATACCCTTTATCTGCCGCTTCTGCAAGAATGCAGTAAATAAATCATATGCCGCTTGCCTTTCCACACCTATTTGTCAGCGCGCTGCTGCAGCCCTTCAAGGTCCAGCGGCACGTATCGGCCGGGCTCGGCTATACGGTCACCCAGGGCACGGCGTGTTCCCAATTTTCACGCTTATTGCCGTCCTTGCTGCATAGGACCTGAACCCCTTCGTCGCTCCGCCGTGGCGCCCAGTCGGTATATCACGTCCTTCGCGTATCGTGTCGGGGTCACCATTTGCTGAAGACGACGGGAGACAAGCCCACCCTGCACTGCAACAAGTCTCAACTTTATTTGCAAAGATACAACTCTTTTATAGATACAATAATCAGGCTCATACATATTGCAAAAGCTAAGCTCATCATTGGTTCCCAGTTAGGTGCAAACCTCGCCCTTGTTTCAACATACTCCAGATACGTGTGGCTGCTTAACCCAAACTAAGCTCCTGCTTGCTCATCCTGTTCTCATACAGCTCTCTTGCTCTCACGGCCTTGAGCAGGAGTCCAATATCTTATCGCTTAATGCTTACTGCCTAACCAGCTGTATTCTATCATGTCCTCTTTTCTCTAGCCAAGTCTCCACAAAACTCCCCACATAGGTGGGATCTTCCTTCCTGCTTTCTAGTAGCTCTCATACGCAGTGGTATAACTTCTACCGACAGTTTGTATTTTTTCAATGGGAGTTGAGGTTAATTATGGACGGATAAAGTTGTGATGGACCAGGCTGCACCTCCTCGTCCACATCCATAGCAAGCTTGAGCAAGGGGAAAACCGAAACAGCAGATTGTAACAGAAACAAGGTCAAAGCAAGAAGATAGGACAGGACATTAAACCAAGCGTTGTTAGAGGACTGAATATAGCATTCAATTTAGCATTGTATGATTGACTGTACTTGACTAATAAATGGTAACATATGTAACTAACAATAATATAAAGGTAACTAAACGTAAGGTAAGCATAACCATAGTGTGAGAGAAAACTAACTGAAGGCCGAACAGATGGGGTGATATTTTAGACACAATAAGGCTGATGTTTTATGCACAATAAGGATGGTGTTTAAACACAGTGAGGTTGGTGTTTAAGTTGTTACCAAAATGAAACTTTGAGGCCTTATGCATAGTGCGTGATGCTCAGTATTAACTATTTGCCATGAATTGTGGCACGTACACAGCATTTGGAAAAGGTATAGAAGTGATGATGATGTGACAATAAATTGGAGCTGATGCACATCAGATTGGCGTCTGGTCACTCCCGTTTCGCACAACAAAGAAGAACCCCTGCACAAAGAAAAAGAAACCCTGCAGAACAGGCTGCCCAGAGGGCTTGTGGAGTCTCCTTCCTTGGAGGATTTCAGCACAAGCCTGGACACTTTCTTGTGCGACCTGATCTAGGTGAACTGAATTCTGGGGGAGGGGGTTGCTCTAGATGATCTCTAATGGTCCCTTCCAACCCCTACCACTCTAGGATTCTATGATGTCACACAGTCTAGATGCAGTACCCAGATGTGCTGTGATGTCACAGAGCACTGTTGCAGCTTCCAGAGGTGATGTGATGTTATAGAGAACTGTTGCCATGCCCTCGTCTGCTGTGATGTCACAGAGTCTCATTTCAGTGCCCAGATCCTATGTGAAATCTCAGAGCACTGTGTGTCCAGTGTCCAGACGTCCTGTGATGTCACAGAGCACTATTGCAGTGCCCAGATGTGCTGTCATATCACACAGCCGTGCTGCAAAGCCCAGATGTACTGTCGCATTACACAGTCCTATTGCAGTGCACACGTCTTATGATATAACAGAGCACTGTTGCCTTTCCCAGGTGTGCTGTGATGTCACAGAGCACTGTTGCACTGCCTAGTACTAGGACGTCGCAGAACCCCACGGCAGTGTCTGGATGTGATGTGATGTCAAACACTCTTGTTGCAGTGCCCAGATTTTCTGTGATGTCCTACAGCCCCATCCCAGTGCCTAGATATGCTATGATGTCACGGAGCAGTGTAGCACTGCCCAGATGTGCTGTGATGCGACGCACACCGCACATCCTCTGCAATGCCCACATGTACTGCTGTGCCACACAGTCCTGTTGTAGTGCCTAGATGTTCTCTGATTTCACACACCCCCTTGTAATGCCCAGATGTGCTGTGATGTCATACAGCCCTGTTGCAGGGCCCAGATGTGCTATGATGTCACAGAGCACTGTTGCAGTGCCCAGATGTGCTGTGATGTCACAGAGTACCACTGCAGTTCCCACTTGTGCTGTGATCTCACAGGCACTGTAGCAATGTCCTCTTGTGATAGGATGTTTCAGAGCACTGTTGCAGTGCCCACGTCTGCTGTGATGACAGAGTCTCGTTTCAGTGCCCAGATACTATGTGAAGTCTCAGAGCAGTGTGTGTCCAGTGCCCAGACCTCCTGTGATGTCACAGAGCACTATTGGAGTGCCCAGATGTGCTGTAAGGTCACACAGCCCTGCTGCAAAGCCCAGATGTGCTGTTGTGTTACACAGTCCTGTTGCACTGTGCACATGTTCTGTGATGTCACAGAGCACTGCTGCCTTTCCCAGATGTGCTGTGATGTCACAGAGCACCGTGCCAGTGCCTAGTGATGCTGTTATATATCACAGCAGTGATTGAGTGCTCAGATGTCTTGGAATGTCACAGAGCACTGTAGCAGTGTGCAGTTGAGATAAGATGTTATAGAGCACTGTTGCAGTGCCCAGATGTGCTGTGATGTCAGAGAGTCCTGTTTCAGTGCCCAGATATGATGTGAAGCCTTAGAGCACTGCTACAGTGCCCAGACGTCCTGTGATGTCACACAGCACTGTTGCTGTGCCCAAAGGTGATGTGACGTCACAGAATACTGCCGCAGTGTCCGGATGTGATGTGATGTCACAGAGCCCCATTCCAGTGCCTAGATAAGCAATGATGTCACAGAGCAGTGTAGTGGTGCCCAGATGTGCTGTGATGCAATACACACAGCACAACCTCTGCAATGCCCACATCTCCTGCAGTGTCACACAGCCATGTTGCAGTACCTAGTTGTGCTGTGATGTCACAGAGCACTGTTGCAGTGACAACGTCTGCTGTGATGCCACAGAAACCCGTTTCAGTGCCCAGATATGATGTGAAGTCTTAGAGCACTGCTACAGTGCCCAAAAGTGCTGTCATGTCACACAGCGCCGCTGCAAAGCCCAGATGGGCTGTTGTATTACACACTCCTGTTGCAGTGCGCTCCTGTGCTGTGATGTCACAGAGCACTCTTGCAGTGTTCAGTTGTGCTATGATGTCAAACGTCCACAGAAGAGGAAGACGGAGCACTGGAACAGGTTGCCCACAGGGCTTGTGGAGTGTCCTTCCTTGGAGGACTTCAGCATAAGCCTGGACACGTTCCTGTGCGACCTGACCTAGGTGAACTTGATTGTGGGGCAGAGGGTTGGTCTAGATGATCTCTAATGGTCCGTTCCAACCCCTACCATTCTAGGATTCGATGATGTCATACAGCCTGGATGCAGTACCCACATGTGCTGTGATGTCACAGAGCACTGTTAGAGTGTCCAGAGGTGATGTGATGTTATAGAGCACTTTTGCCATGCCCACGTCTGCTGTGATGTCACACAGTCTCTCTGCAATTGCCACATGTGCGGCAATGTCACTGAACCCCATTGCAGTGCCCACGTGTGCTGTGATGTCCCCATGTAGTCTATCAGCCAGCACTGTGTCACATTTGCAGCTGCTTTCCTGAGGGAACTATCTCCATTCCCACTCACTGGGACTCCTCAGCTCCCATTGAAATAACACATGTTGTCGGTGAAGCTCTACCACTGAGTATGGGAGCTACAAGAAAGCAGGAAGGCAGACTCCACCTATAGTGGTAAGTAGGTCCCATTGTAGTCTATCATCTTGCACTGTGTCACATTTGCAGCTGCTTTCGTGTGGGACTTATCTCCAATCCCATGCACTTGGGCTGCTCAGTTCCCATTGAAAACACACAGGCTGCCAGTAGAAGTTATGCCACTGCGTGTGGGCACTACAAGAAAGCAGGTACACAGACCCCAACTACAGTGGTAAGTAGGTGTGGTAGTTTGAGCCTGGCTGGATGACAGGTGCCCACCACACCACTCTGTTCCCCATCTCCTCAGCAAGCCACTAAAGGAGAGAAAAATGAGATGGGAGTCTCGTGGGTTGAGATAAAAGCAGTTTAATAAATAAGCAGCAAAGCCGCGCGCGGGAAGCAAAGCAGAGCAGATAAAGCTGTTCCTCTCCACTTCCCATCAGCAGCGATGTCCGGCCACCTCCCGAGAAGCAGGGCTGCGGTACGCGTAGCGGTTGCTTTGGGAAGGCCAGAAATGCATCTCGCCTCCCCTTCCTGCTCCTCTCCCCCAGTTTATATTACTGAGCTGATGTCATATGGTATGGAATATCTCCTTGGTCAGCCTGGGTCAGCTGTCCTGGCCATAGTCCCTCCCAAGATCATGCCCACCCACAGCTATTGGTGAAGGTGGGGGAAGGAGTGCTGGAGGGACAGCCCTGATGCTGTGCGAGCGTTAGTCATAATATTGATATCAACAGTAAGCACAGCACTGCAGGAGCTGCTGTGGAAAATCACTACCGTCCCAGACCCACTACAGACAGTCACAGGAATGCAGACATATTACAAACACTATTGTTTCTGTGTTCAAACGAAACACACAGTCAGTAATATCAATCATGAAAACATCTCCTTAATTGTAGCATTCTTTTTTCATAAAGTGTATGCTCAAAAAACCTTGTAAACTCTTACAAGGGCTCCAAGTTTGCTGCATGTCCAATATGTTCATGTGGCTGCACAGCTTCTGAAGTTGTGTTCTGTGTTCTGCATTGTCAGTTCCCAGACCTGTAGGCAAAACCTCAGATTGAACGTCGTATTCGTTAACTGACATCTTCAAGTCTGGAAGCCTGGTAACCCGGACCTTGGATGACAAAACACACCAAGTTGAAACCATAACTCATCAGTAGTCTCTCTCTAACTCTAAGCTGCTCTAAGTGAAGCTTTAAACATGTATCCATTTATTGATACCTGTAAGTAATTGGTTTTCTCCCAATGTCCCAACAGGCACGTTCCCATGTTTAATTCTTCTCCAGATATTGCCAACTTTTTCATCATAATAGTGTCGTAAGGAACTCGTAGTTAACTCCATGTAACACAACCAAGAGAGCAACCAAGTAAACAATCTGAGCCCTGATTACACTAATCAAAAAAGAGCCTGAAGTTCCCTCAAGAACACTTGGGCAGGAATGACAATGAATTATGATATCCTGTCAGGCTACATGAGATTGGTCTGCAGAAAATGTTGGTATTTTGATTTTCATAGCAGTACCTAAGAAGAGTGAAACGGATGCAAAAGTAACCACAAGAAAAAGAGTCATGAGCAAAAAATGGTTTCATGAAAGTATCCAACAGGAAAATTGAGCAAGAAAACAGAAGCAGCCATCATTGAGGCATATACCACCTTCCTACACCAGTATGGGTGGTAAGAAAGCTTGGCAATTCCTTACCTGCAAGTCGCAAATGTTTTAAGATGGGTACACAGTGGCCTTGACAATCTCTGGTATTCTTCATCTTTTAGCACCTTGGCAGTCAAACCAGGCAGTTCTGGGGGAACTTCAGCTTCTGCCTGCTGCAAATAGCGGAGGATCCCAAGTGCATCACACTCGTTGTTTTCTGTTAACAGAACGACTGACTGTGCCTTTGTGATCTCTTGGTCTACAGAAGAATCCTAAAACAAATACACACGTATTTTTAACAGCTTCTGTGTATCCACTACTTTGTGATCAAATGCAGTATGAACCTGGTAACGGTTTGTCAAACCTTTATCGCATTACAGAAGTTGTCAGGCATGCTGTGTACACGATGAGCAAAGATTCTTGGAGAGGAAAACTGAAATGTGTCACACAAGTGGCATCTGTAACTTCCAAAGACTGCATGCATTCATCTGTTAAAGCTAAGCACACGGTTTATACACACTTGTAAGTGTACTACTCGAAGCATGTGAAGTGTGACATCACTTTAACAGTGGCTGTTTCCATCTCTCCATCCACTGATTTAAGCATTAAGAAAAAAGGTCCTTCCCAAACCACTTTGTCATGGTTTGCCATGACAGCCTTCTCTGGTGAGGGGGAAGGGGCTGTAAAGATGGCTTCTGGAAGAAGTTGCTCGCAGCTCTCCCCAGCTCTGAGCCAGACCCACTGCTGGGGCTGAGCCAATGAGACACCTCCACCATCACTTTGTAACAAGAAGCCTGAAGAGGAGGTTTCTTCCTCCTTTCTTCTTTCTTCTGCCCTTTCTTCTTCTGGCTGGTGGTGGTGCAAGGAGTAGGAACAGTGAGAGAAACAACCACGCGGGCTCCAAGGTCAGCGATGAAAGAGAGGAGCAGGTGTGCTGGAGCAGAGACTCCCCTGCATTCTATGGAGAGAACTGGGGAAGCTGAGGTTTGTTTGCATTTCTTTAAAGACCCTGCAGCAGCGGTAGAGACTCATTTTGCTAAAGCTGGCCCCAGTCCAGGGGCAGCGATTCACTTCATTGTTGGCCCCGAGCCAGGGGCAGTGATTTCCTTCTTTATCACTATGGCCAGAGCAGGCCGTGTCCCGAAGGAGGGACCCAATATCCACAGCTGTAACTGTGGGGAGGAACCATATTGGGATTTATCAAAATGAGACAGAACATAGTTAAAAATGTCATCATGAATGCATTCTGTGTCAGACATTCCTGTCAGCCTTTCTTCTAGCTGGCAGAAGGGCAGGGTTTGGGCTATTTTTAGCAGAAGTAGTTAAATTACAAATTCACAAACCTCCTTTACTCTTAGAAGTCAAGATATTTTAGTTTGTTATATCTTAATAATTAAAAACCCCACTTACCTGTGTAAAATGATGCTCACCTGATGAACCATTTCTGCCTCATCTCCTGAATTAGTGAATGTCGGCACCTTCTGAAGATTACTGTGGGTAAAAGCCAGTATTTTGAGTAACACAGCGGTTCTTTCACTGTCCATACAAGGCTGTACAACCTAAAGGTGGATACAAACCAGAGGGCTGGTAATTCATGTAATCTAGACATGCTTTACCGTGTGTTTCTTCTTTTAAGAAGCACGAAGCATTGTTATATACCAAAGAACATCGGTACATTGTAAATCTCCTGTTGAACTTATAATGTACAATATACAATTCTCACACAGGGTGTGAATTTCTGACAGCTTCCAGAAGCAAAATTAAAACCCACCACAATCAAATTCCCACATCAATATTTTCTTATACACTTAATTTGTGATGATTTGTCAGTGTTGAAGTTTCTCACTGAAGTACCACTGAAGAAGTTTCACACTCCATAAGCACAGTGCACTACCTCAGACAGTCTTAAAAAAAGCCCCAAAACATGGACATTTGCAGTGCTGCCAAATCACTAGACTTTTCACAAAAAGTGA
Source organism: Colius striatus (assembly GCF_028858725.1). NCBI lineage: Eukaryota > Metazoa > Chordata > Aves > Coliiformes > Coliidae > Colius > Colius striatus. The sequence goes on from NC_084779.1 coordinate 1,604,790, forward strand.
TGTTTTTCCAGTTTCATGTCATGCTCAGAATGTCTGGTCTTAGAGACTTCCCAACATTCTCAATCCCCAAATGATTATGTTTTGAGTCATTGAAGAATTCAGATCATACTTGCAACATTTTATACAATTCTTCAGCTCTATACCACACTGACTGGAAGTTCCATGAGAAGACACCTCAGGATATACAGTAGCTTTCTCAAAATATTAGGTCAAATTAATTTCTGCACTGTGTGGCACAGAGCAGTCAAACAAGCATTTTACTAGCTCTGTCTTTGGAAAACTCACTTGTAGTTCTGCCACTCAATCAACAACCACAAAAACATTCTGAACATACTGGTCACAAACAACAGCATTTGCAAGTACTTGATACCAAACTCAGGCTCATTTGCACTAACAATAAAATACTGGAGAGTGCACCTTCATCTCAGGCTTAAACAAGACCTTCAGCTGGTTCAGTGATTAACTGACACAGGTCTTCCAAGAGTTCCCTCGCTGCACTCGCGGGACGTGCAACTGGACAGTCCATTCAGGCCTGTAGCACTGCTCATGTATACTGACCTCAATCAGTGCAAAGAGTAAAACAGTGTCGTGAACAAAGAGTGACACCATCCCAAACTCTTACCTGTTGCACATTTCCGTAGATGGAAGCTTCTTCAATGGCTGTTACCACATCGCAAGGATCGTTCATGAGCTCCTTTATCTAGTGTGCTGTACGTTTATTCCAATGAGTTCCAACAGCAATAATTTGCTGTGAATACTTCCATTCTTCAGCAATAACGGGTTTCTTGTAACAATCTCATATAGTAAACACCTATCAAGAAAAAGCAGAAGTCAGTTTCTACCCTCTTATCCTGTTCCAACGAGTATGTAGCAGCAGTAAAACGCAAACTGTTTCAGCACACTGTTCTTTCCAGCCACAAAAGATGGAAGTCTCAGGAAAAGGAGCAGTTCAAATCTGAAAAAAAAACCAAACTAAGCCTAGGCAAAAGCAAATCCAAGAGGTCAGAGGCAGACAGCAGACTTGTCAATAAAAAACAAACCCAAGAGCACAAATGGTGTGTGTGCAGCATTAAATTACTTCTAACAAGTGAAACCCACTAAGACAGAACTCACACATTCCTGGTGTACTGCTTACCTAAGTGACGTGCAGTTCAGCTGTGGAACAACAGCAGGATTTTTGGCAAAGCTCTACCACACTTTAAAGTAATATAGAGCTCTGGCACAGTTCTGAGAGATCTTTCTCAACCTGCCACTAAACTTACCCCTAGCTGCAATAACATACCCTTTCTGTAACAATACTTTAGAAGAGCTACAATCAAATCTTTATCAAATAGCTCAAACATTTTCAAATGACCATTTCCCACTGAAAGAGCATCTTTGTTTTTCCTATTCAAGACAGATGTTTTTGAGAAACTGAGAACTACCTTTCCCACAAGTTTAATGTTATATCCACACTCCATCTCAGTGAGTCCAATAGCACAACAGAAAGAGCAGTCTGAAGAGAAAACAGCAATAGCCCACTGGATAAAGAAGACATATCATCTAATGTATGACTTGATATTTGCTGCTACAAAGGCACATTTAACAGCTTCACATGCAGCAAATTGGGCAACCCATTTCCACTAAGGAATTTCTCTAGCTTATCACAGCTAGAAGCACAGCCCTTTAGTCTTATCACCAATTTTTTAACAGATAATATTAGAAGGTTAATGATTTTAAAAAAATCTGATACTGATACATCCTGGTCAACATGGAACTTGATGTTGTTCCTCTTATAAGACTGTGATCAGCTCCTTCTTTTATCTGCACTGTCATTAAGACCCAAGAACGCAAGAAAATACTTCCAAGACTATTTGATCATTCACTTCTGCCTTTCATTCTACTGTTTAAACAGTGCTGGTAAGAGGAAAAATGAAGTTTCTTACAGACAAGACCTTAAAGCGGATTAAAGACCCCTACACTGAAATCACCGCTACCAAATGGAACAAAAAGAAAAGGCAACTGCTTTGGAAACCATCCACAGCAAAAGACAACAGCATAATGGAGCAGTAGCTTAGACCAGGGCAAGACAGGGCTCACTGATTAAAGAAAAATCAAGGCAAAGTCTGCTTTGACTGATTACAACTCCACTTCTCCAATACTTCATTCTGCCAGAAGTATAAAAATGTGGGGTTTTCAAACTTCATTTTCTTTTCAACTCTCCCACTGGGGTTCAGGAAGGTGTTTGTTTTCAGTGGGTGACGCTTTCAAGACACTTGCACAATTGAATAGTATTTTACCATCTGAACATGTAAGCTATTTACCTGTTCAGGAGCATCAGAGAACAGCACCTCAACCTCATCAAGAACAAGATGGCAAAGATTACGAAACAGCGTGTGACGTTCAGACAGTCTCAGGAGGCAATATGGTGCAGGCACTATTACCTCACCTACAAGTCGGTAAAGGACAACTGTTAACATTAATTTACATTCCACATCATGACACACTAGTTTTATGAAGAAGGTCTCAACTGCATTTCAGATGCATCATCTTGAAGTTATAGGAAGGGGTTTTGGGTTGGTTTTGGTGGTAAGGTATTTTTGTTTGGATAATTGTGTGTGTTTGGATTTTTGGTTGGGGTTTTTTTTTTTGTTTTAAATAGGGACCATACAACTCCATGTTCTGACTTCTAGTCAACAGTCATTTTTAGTTCGCTTCTATTTCTTTACCCCTGTGTGTCTTTAAGATCTGAGTAGGCAAAACTGTGTTTCTGAAACACTGAAAAGTCTTTGTTAACAGCTTTACAGAGCAGGATGTCATTTCATTTCCCAACAGGACCATGGTAGAACCAGATCGACAGAAGGTAAATATTTAAACACATTCAAGCATAGCCTTTAGAAGTTTGGTTTTAGCAACAAAATAAAGCCAATAGTCTATCTTCCATATCTACACATGTATGTAAAAATACACACATGTAAAAATAAAACCACTATCGTAAAACCTGCCTCTAAATCAGGAACATCTATGATGAATCTTAATTCAGCATGAACCTCAGCAAACCCCTCCCACTCATTTGACTCAAAAAAGTGGTTATGAGACTTCCAAAAACACAGATCATTTTAACAGCTTTAATACTATTTACTGTTCAATAGCATTAATGAAGCTTCATGCATCACTAGAGTTACAGCATCTAAGAAACAAAATGATCACTTGATAGGAAAAAGTAAAACTTCATTTCTTACAGTTTTGTGCAACTAAGACAGCCTACATTGCATTCAAGTGTCATTCAGACGACAGAAGTATTCTTACTTCCTCAGATTTTCACACTTTTAGCTGCTTCTTTGTTCTGCCCAAGTATTAACAACATTGGATGAAGCTGTCTGGAGCATCTCTGGTATGTTTTCAGTAGCTCAAAAACAAGTTGTGCCTTCCTTCTTCCACCCAGGACACAAGATAAGTGCTAGTGGCTAGGTGTGTATGTACAAAACAGTTACAGTAGAGCATGAGACAACTGTTTAGAATCTTAGTCATTGTACTATTTCAGAATTTAGGGCAAAACTAAAATCCGCAAAACAGGCCTTTCAATGCTTCAAACAGAAGCTTTTAACACCATATCACCTCTTCAATGCAGATGGTACAGGCCCGAGGAACCGTGCACCAAGCTGGAGACAAATGGATGTGCAGCAACACACGGTGAAAGGTCCAAAAGTTTCATAGAAGCAGAAACATCTTGTCTTACTTGGAGCTGTGTGAGCCATTTTCAGTGGTCCCTTACAGCCTCAGTAAGTCTATGTTTCTGTGATCTAATGCATTAGAAAATGAATGACAATGTTTTAAAAATCAAACCAGACATTTCCATTTCACTATGTAACAGCCCCTTAAAAATCAAGCTTCATCGAGCATCAAAGTGATATGACATTAACCACTTGTTAGATATTACTTGATAAATAAGTTACAGACTCCCACACTCATGCAGTCCATCTCTGTCAATGTCTAAGCAGATGGCCTAAATAACCTGGGAAGCATCACGAAGATACTCTAAGATGACATCAGATGCACCCATTCTCAACATGCACTACCTTTTGGATCATTCATTGACATTTGCACCTTAGAACACAAAACCTGCAGTACTCTAATATATACATCCTCCACTCCTGTTTCTCAAGGTTTGTAGCAACTGCTCGACTGCAAAAGTGTAAGAATTGGTGGAATATACAAGAAAGGATTATTTCCCTGATATGAGATGGCAACTACATCACATCCTTGAGCTATTGGTGGCCAACAGTAAGATTCAGTGGAGTCAGGGCCTAAAACTTTTGCCTCTGTTTCTTGCTTTTTTTCTTTTTGTCTCTTCCCCTACATTTTTTTTGCCCTTCATATTTTCACAGAGGCACCACCAACTTTGCTGGCTTGCTGACTTTGGTCTGGTCTTGTTGCTGATGTGGCTGGATTCAGTCCCTGATGTCCCTCCACAGAGTCCCTCCACAAAGACCACTCTTGTAGCCTCAACACTACCCACACCTTCCACATATATGACACACGTTTGCAGAGGTTAAATGGAAGTTATATCCTGGAATTACCTGTTGCTCATTTTCAGTTCTATGTGTGTTCAAAGGATCAGAATTTAAGCACTGCTGAAGCCTGAGAAATATACAAATATTAAATTCAATGGAAATGCAAAAGGAAAGTGTAATCGATAAATATCACCAATATTTCTAAAATGGCACGAAACAGTTCACCTACAAAATATCTCTGATGTATTACCTGTGCCAACAAAAACCCTCAAATATGAAAGAAGAAATCAAAAAGGACCATTTTGGATGTAAAATTTACTATTAGGTTTTAGGTATCTGAAAATAACCCGAAGGTTTTTTTAACCAAGACAATTGGTGGGTTCCTCAACTTCAGAAGAAAATCAGATGGGACTGCAGGAAAAAGGTGTCTTACAGTTGCAAAACCATGAAACAATGTATCTTTGCAACAGTTAAAACTTGAATTAAAAACACTCCTCAGGTTGTTTACATATGCAGCAAGTGATTTGCAGCATAACAAAAGCCTTGCACAAGTCAACTCAGTCAGATTTCATTCAGCTGGAAAACTTTATCAATCACACTAAGAATAAAAGAAGGCAACTGAATATGCTGAGTGTGCAGAAACGTACTGCCTCATCACAGCCTTGTTTAGAAAGAATTGCTATTTTTACTGTGGTCTGGATAAGTATCAGCAGCTTCTAATTGCTTCCTTCCCCAATACCATGTGCACACATCTTGTCTTACCCTCTGCCCTTTTAGCTGTCTAAGAAGAGTAACTGGAAACATACTACAGCTCCTAATTATCTGGCTACACAATTGGTTCAAATATGTAACATACTGTACCATACCTGTCTGTGTGAACTGCTGGATTTTCCTTGAAAGGCAATCCTGGGATTGTTTTGACAATCTATCAAGAAAAGACAAACCCTTTTCTGGCAGTAAAATACTGTTTAAGAGCAACATTTTAGAAAAAAAACATTACTGAGCTCAAGGTGGTTTTCTTACCTAACCAAATTTTCTTCATTAAGAATCAAGCATGCAACAAGAACATCAACCACACAGGAGAATCAGTTCATGTTCACAGCTCAAGCTATAGCTTCTGGCAGCTCTTTCTTTGAAGAATCCGCCCCTGTATTCCCCCAACAACTACCAAAAGCTGGCCACACAAAACCACTACACATCTTCACAGAACTAGACCAAGTGAGTACAAAAGGAGACACAACCTGTTCAAAGTCCATCGTTGCAATCTAAAAAACCAAAACCACCAGAACCACAAACTTGAAGGACAACGTTCTCTTTTAACTAGATCAAGAGTTAGTCCCAGATTTGTTACATAAAAGGACGTGATAGCTGACTACAGTATTCCTAATCTGCCTTACAGATGCTTCACTTAATTCATTCTGACATTTGAATAGAAAATCTAACACTTACAGATGTGGTAGTTTCACTGTCATCTGTGTTGGAGCTTTGTCATGTCTTTTCAAGAACAGAACCAGATACAGCAAGATCTAGAAAGACAATTTTAAAAGATGCAGAAACACGTTTGTGATTATCTGAATCTATGAAAGGCCAGTGTTTTTACAGTTGGTTGCAACTGACTTCTTTCTCTGCTTGTCTCATTTTCTAATGGCAAAAAGAACAACCAAAAGACAGTTGTATTTACATAAAGATATGCAAATGAACCGAGGGAACAAGGACAGAGGATATTTATAGTGATTCAAGTCTGTTTTAAACAAGACAACTCACAGAAAACATTCAAGTTACCTCTGTGTAGAGAAATCCCTCTAAACTCAAATCAAACAGTAAGGTATCACTGATCAATGCTACAAGTTATTTCAACAGTATCTAATGCTTTTCAGCATATCAACAAATGACCCTGCAACTCACCCTTTGTCTTATCAAGGATAAAATGCTTTAGAATATTCCTGCATCTGCTGATTTGATTGCTCTTTGTAAAGTCTGATACATAGGCTGTGTTTGTTAGGATACCTTTTGTTCCACTTGTTGGATTCCAACTGATACAGTAGTTCAATATATCCAGGTAAAGACAAATGATGCACTGCATGAATGATTGCTGCCAACACACACGGTTCCCACTTGTTTCAGGATCTGTTGATACCTTCTGCTGGAGCAGCACTGTCCTCAAATCAAGTGCAGGATTAACAACATTCATTGAAGAGAGTCAAGATTTAATGATGTTTGAGTCTCCTGATAATCTGCTGAACTCACTGCATTCTCTTCAGCTTGCTCAAAATGAGCAAAGCTGCTTAAGACGAGATCATCATTAATGCATACCTAAAAAACCCAAGTATTTGACTGACCAGAATCAACAAGCAAGTCACCATCACGTACTGCTTTAGAATTTACTTGAAGCTGGAGACAACAGGAAGACATATGCAGTATGTACAAATGCTTTCTGAAGAGTACTCATTCCAGGGCAGGAAAGTTGGTCATATCTTCCTCTATGTTCTCCAAACAGGTGTTACTTACCAGTTTCATGCTTTTGCCTAAAATTCTGTGCTCAGTTTTCTATCAGCTTTAAACATTTTTAGAAAAACTATCTTAGTTTTGTGTCCCTTTGATTCAGAGTGCATCCAAACCTGGCAGGAAAAAACAATATTCAACTTCAAAGTTCTTACTGGCTCAGAGAGAAGTGACACTTGCCAACTGTGATTCTGAACAGAGAAGGTATTCAAATTAAGATGTAATCCAAGTTATTGTCTACAGTGAAGACCACAGCTCTAATGTTAAAAGTCTTGGTAAAATACTCGAAATGGCAGCAGGTTTCAAACACATTTATTTTTGTCTACTAGGCAGCTGCTTAAGTCTGACAGTAGCTGCAGCAGAGATTTAGCAGGAGTTACGCACTTTGGTAAGTGCAACGAGCTTTCTTCCTTTCTCCCAACTGTTTGGGAATTCAGCCTTATGCACATATGAACTTGTATTTATTTTCATAACACCATGCAACTGCCTTCATGAAATATCTTTAAGTGTATCACAAAGAAGGACAAGAGTACAGTAAATTCACATAGTTGTTCATCTGAAGTACTTGGGGGACTTCATTTGCTTGTCAATACCTTCCAAAGCGGTTCACAAGTTTCCACCTCACAGAATTCATTCCAAAGTTCACAAACAACAGATTTAGAAAATAAATCTTCTAGTAAGTTAATGATTGCACTTCTACTGTATATGGCAAATTACAAAATTCACTTGCAAATAACACTTTTCGGTCTTAAATTTGTCACAAAGTTATAACTTCTATAGCAGAGTGCACAAAGAGCTTTGTAGAGAGAAAAATATCTTACCTTTTCACCTTTTATTGTCACATAAAGGAAAACATCAGATGTGGTATCTTCTACAGCACATACTTTGGCTGTTGTCTGGGTAGTAGCAAAACTGAGTGATGGTGTTTCAATGACGCAGCTGCCTGTTCTTTCCTGCTCTTCTCCAGCCCAGTGTTTCCTCACTAACCCAGCACCTGGAAGAGCAAACAATGGGTGTTTTAAAAGTCTCCCTCTCACTGTAGTGGTGACAAGTTTCTGTTGATCTCCTGGGGACTTTACTTTGGGTTTGGTTTGACATTTTGGCCACCTGGACTTGAGAATTCTCCCTCCCTTTTCCACCCCCCTTTTCACCATTTCTTGCCTGGGATTCTCCCTTTACAGTTCTTGCTGGACATTTATCCAGACTCTGTGCTCTGCACTTGAAACAACCAGCAGATGATTTCTGATGGAACCTGAGGCTCTCTGCACTGGCCTGATGCAAAGGCAATTTGCATCAAAACTCCTCCAAAATCCTTTTTTTTCTCTCTCAGAATTGCACCAAAACCTCATTTTATCCCTCACAACTCCCCCAAACCCCACTTTTTCCCCTCAAAATGCTTCCAAAACTTCACTTTTTCCCTCAAGATGGCACTTTTTTACCCAGCAGTTCCCAAAAATCCCACTTTTTCCCTCAGAATAGCACCCAAAACCCACTTTTCCTCTGAAAATACCTCCAAAACCTCACTTTTTCATTCAGAACTCCACCAAAACACCACTTTTTCCCCTCAAAAAACGACCAAAACACTTGTTCTTCCACAAATCCACCCAAACCCCTGCTTTTTCCCTCAAAACACCACCCAAACCCCACCTTTTCCCTCAGAAATGCCCCAAAACCTCATTTTATCCCTCACAACTCCCCCAAACCCCACTTTTGCCCCTCAAAACGCTTCCAAAACTCCACTTTTTCCCTCAAGATGGCACTTTTTTACCCAGCAGTTCCCAAAAATCCCACTTTTTCCCTCAGAATAGCACCCAAAACCCACTTTTCCTCTGAAAAGACCTCCAAAACCTCATTTTTTCACTCAGAACTCCACCAAAACACCACTGTTTCTCTCAAAACTGCAACAAAACCCCGCTTCTTCCCCCAGAAGTTCCCCAAAACTGCACCTTTCCCCTCAAAACTCCAACAAAACCCCATTTTCCTCCTCAAAACACCACCCAAACTCCACTTTTACCCTCAGAATTTCCACAAAACCCCAACAAAACACTTGTTTTTTCAAAAATCCACACAAGTCCCACTTTTTCCCATTAAAAATTTACCAAAACCCCACTTTTTCCCTCAGAACTCCACCCAAATCCCACCTTTTCCCCTCAGAATTGCACCAAAACTTCATTTTATCCCACAACTCCACTGCTTTTCGCCCTCAGAAATGTACTCCATCCCCACTTTTCCCCTCAAAACTCTTCCAAACTACACTTTTCCCCTGCAAAACTGCACCAAAACCCACTTTTTCTCCTAAAACTCCAACAAAACCTCGCTTTTGCTCTCAGAAATTGTCCTGGTTTAGGCCCATCAGGGAACAAAGACCACGATTAGCCCCGAGTACCCAAGTGGCTGAGAATTGCTCAAGGGCAGGGAGAGCTTAATTGCCGCTGAAGGTTCAGGACAAAGCAGACCAGGCCACTCGGTTTGGGGAAGAAAACAGAGAAACAGTTTGATGCAACGTCAACTAAAACATACCCCCAAAAACCCAAAACATAACCAAAATGAAACAACACAGAGCAATACATCAATGAAGAGTCCAACCAGCCTTTTGAAGAACACCTTCTTGCCACCCCTCCCCTCTTCCCGGGCTCAGAGCCCTGATCCTGGGGCTTTTACCTTGTCCCCCCCTGAACGGTTCGGGGGGGCAGGCAGTGGGGGTTTCAGTTAGTCTGTTCCCCATAGCTTCTGCCGTTTGTCCCTCCTCAGGACGGGTGAACTCCACACCAGTCCTCCCTGCGAGTCCGTGGGGTAACTCACACGCATGGCAGCCCTGCACGGGCTGCTCCGATGCCCACTGACTCCAAAGGCTGCAGCTCGTCTCTGCCTCTCGTGTGGGGCTGCTCTGCGGCGTGCAGGCTCTCCAGCACGGCCTGGACCATGGCCCCTCCCCACACAGTCCCTCTCCCGTCCGGGCTCACCCACACGGAGCTGCTGGGAACTCTCGCTCCTGCCATGGATCTCCAGAGGCTGCAGGGGCACAGCTGCATTCTCGCCACGGCTTGCAGAGGGGTCTCTGGTCTGTTGCTTCTCCTTCCTTCCTCCTTCTCTGGCTGAAGGGTCCGCGTGGTCGCCTCCATCTCGTGTCACTCTTACACCTCCTGCCTCGCATTCCAAATTCCCGTCCCCTAAATAGTGCTGGCAGAGGCGCCAGATTGGCCCAGCCGGGCCGGAGGTGGGTGTGAGCCCAGGAGCCGGGGGAGAGTCCGCAAACTCTTTCTCGGGTCTTCACTGCAACCCGCTCCCCCTGTTACTAAGCCAAAAGCTGCTCCTTGCTAAACCAGAACACAAATAAACAAAAACTCTACTTTTCCCTCAGAATTGCTCAAAAACACCACTTTTCCTCTATCAAATTCCACCTAAATCCCAACTGTTTTCCTGTAAAATGCCACCCAAACCTCACTTTTCCCCTCAGATTTGCCCCCACACCTCATGTTATCCCTCACAACTCCTACAAACCCTCACTTTTCCCCTCTAAATCCCAACAGAAAACAACTTGTTCCTTCAAACCTCCACCCAAACCCCCACTTCGGACCTCAGATAGTTACCAAAACCTTCCTTTTTTTCTCACAACTCCACCCAGTCCTCACACTTTCCCCTCAGGACTTCCCCAAAAGCTCACTTTTCCTCTCAAAACTCTACCAAATCAAACACTTTTCCCCACAGAAATACCCTCAAAACCCCACTTTTGCCGCCTCAGAAAACCACCAAAACCCCCACTTTTCCCCTCAGACATGCCCAAAAACCTCCTTTCATCCCTCACAACTCCACTGAAACCACACTTTATCTCTCACAATTGCGCCAAAACCTTATTTTATCCCTCCAAACACCCCCCAAACCCTACTTTTCTTCTCAAAACTCTACCAAAACCCCACTTCTTGCCACCTAAGTTCCCCAAAAACCCATTTTCCTACTCAAAACGCCACCCAAACCTCACTTGACTTCAGAATTGCCCCCAACCTCATTTTATCTCTCAGAACTCCCCTAAACCCTCACTTTTCCCCTCAAAACCCCAACAAAAACACACTTTTTCCTTGCAAACTCCACACAAACCCACACTTTTGCTCTCAGAATTGAAACAAAACCCCCTTTTAGCCCACAACTCCACCGCTCTTTGCCCTTGCAAATGTACTCAATCCCAGCTTTCCCCTGCAAAACTGCACCAAAGCCCCACTTTTTCTCCCAAAACTCCAACAAAACCCCACTTCTCCTTTCAGAAATAAACCAAAACCCCACTATGCCCCTCAGAATTGCTCCAAAACCCCACTTTTCCTCTCAAAACTACACCCAAATCCCAATTGCTTTCCCTCACAATTACCCCAAAACCTCTTTTGATCCCTCAGAACTCCCCCAAAACCCCACTTGGTCCTTCAAAACTCACACAAAAACCCTTTTCTCCTCACATCTTCCCCAAAGGCCCTCTTTTCCCCTCAGAATTACTCCAAAACCTCACTTTTTCCATCCAAACTCCACCTAAACCCCACTTTTGCTCTCAGAAATTTAACAAAACCCTGCTTTTTCCCTCAAAACAACAACCAAATCCCACCTTTTCCCTCAGAAATGCCCCAAAACCTCATCTTTGCCCTCAAAACTCCACCCAAATGCCACTTTTCTTTCTCAGAAATGTACTCAAACCCCACTTTACAGCCTCAAAACTCCTCCAAAATCCTTGTTTTTCTCTCAGAATTGCACCAAAACCTCATTTTATCCCTCACAACTCCCCCAAGCCCACTTTTTCCCCTCAAAACGCTTCCAAAACTCCACTTTTTCCCCTCAAGATGGCACTTTTTTACCCAGCAGTTCCCAAAAATCCCACTTTTTCCCTCAGAATAGCACCCAAAACCCACTTTTACTCGGAAAAGACCTCCAAAACCTCACTTTTTCACTCAGAACTCCACCAAAACACCACTGTTTCCCTCAAAACTGCACCAAAACCACGCTTCTTCCCCCAGAAGTTCCCCAAAACTGCACCTTTCCCCTCAAGACTCTACCAAACCCCACTTTTTCCCCTCAAAACTCCACCAAAACCCCATTTTCCCCCCTCAAAACACCACCCAAACTCCACTTTTACCCTCAGAATTTCCACAAAACCCCACTTTTCCCCTCAAAACCCCACCAAAACACTTGGTTTTTTCAAAAATCCACCCAAACACCACTTTTTCCCTTTAAAAATTTACCAAAACCCCACTTTTTCCCTCAAAACTCCACCAAAATCCCACCTTTTCCCCTCAGAATTGCACCAAAACCTCATTTTATCCCACAACTACACAGCTTTTGGCCCTCAGAAATGTACTCCATCCCCACTTTTCCCCTCAAAACTCTTCCAAACTACACTTTTCCCCTGCAAAACTGCACCAAAACCCACTTTTTCTCCTAAAACTCCAACAAAACCTCGCTTTTGCTCTCAGAAATTGTCCTGGTTTAGGCCCATCAGGGAACAAAGACCACGATTAGCCCCGAGTACCCAAGTGGCTGAGAATTGCTCAAGGGCAGGGAGAGCTTAATTGCCGCTGAAGGTTCAGGACAAAGCAGACCAGGCCACTCGGTTTGGGGAAGAAAACAGAGAAACAGTTTGATGCAACGTCAACTAAAACATACCCCCAAAAACCCAAAACATAACCAAAATGAAACAACACGGAGCAATACATCAATGAAGAGTCCAACCAGCCTTTTGAAGAACACCTTCTTGCCACCCCTCCCCTCTTCCCGGGCTCAGAGCCCTGATCCTGGGGCTTTTACCTTGTCCCCCCCTGAACGGTTCGGGGGGGCAGGCAGTGGAGGTCTCAGTTAGTCTGTTCCCGATAGCTTCTGCCGTTTGTCCCTCCTCAGGACGGGTGAACTCCACACCAGCCCTCCCTGCGAGTCCGTGGGGTAACTCACACGCATGGCAGCCCTGCACGGGCTGCTCCGATGCCCACTGACTCCAAAGGCTGCAGCTCGTCTCTGCCTCTCGTGTGGGGCTGCTCTGCGGCGTGCAGGCTCTCCAGCACGGCCTGGGCCATGGCCCCTCCCCACACAGTCCCTCTCCCGTCCGGGCTCACTCACACGGAGCTGCTGGGAACTCTCGCTCCTGCCATGGATCTCCAGAGGCTGCAGGGGCACAGCTGCATTCTCGCCACGGCTTGCAGAGGGGTCTCTGGTCTGTTGCTTCTCCTTCCTTCCTCCTTCTCTGGCTGAAGGGTCCGCGTGGTCGCCTCCATCTCGTGTCACTCTTACACCTCCTGCCTCGCATTCCAAATTCCCGTCCCCTAAATAGTGCTGGCAGAGGCGCCAGATTGCTTTTCCTCTATAAAATTCCACCCAAATCCCTCAGAATTTCCACAAAACCCCAGTGTTTACACTCGTTGAGGCGAGGGACTGAGGATGGAAAGGACGAGCCCAGCGGTCCGTGAGGGCCGGGGCCGGCGGTGTCGGCGCGGTGTGTGTGGGGGGGCTCCGGAGACACCGACCGGGCGCGGGAAGCGGCTGCGCGGCGGCGGCTGCGGATGGAAGGGGCGGGGGGGTCTGGCTCACTCCGTGCCGGCCCCGGCGGCGCAGCCGCTGTTACTCTCTCCCGTGTTTTCTTTGTCTCCCCTCGCATGCCCGATGGTGCCCAGTCTAACACGGAGTCGCGCTCCCCCACTCTCCTCTGATCATCCTGCGCCGCACCCCGGCCCGACTCCGCCCGCTCGGCATTCCCCTGCGAGTCGCCCCAGGGGTAACTCGGCGGGCTGGGCTCGAATGGGAAGCAGCTCTCCCGCGGGGGCTCTGCTCTGAAGCCCCTTCGCCTCTCTGACTTTGTAAAACTCTTGTGTAGAGAAGAACCTTTTTCTTTTTTCTCGGTATCATCCGCCTCAGCGCCGCTCCCGACACTACTCTCGGTGCTGCTCCCGGCACCTCTCCCGGCGCCTCTCCCGGCGCTTCTCCCGGCGCTGCTCTCGGCACCTCTCCCGGCGCTTCTCCCGGCGCCTCTCCCCGCGCTGCTCTCGGCGCTGCTCTCGGCACCTCTCCCGGCGCTTCTCCCGGCGCCTCTCCCCGCGCTGCTCTCGGCGCTGCTCTCGGCACCTCTCCCGGCGCTTCTCCCGGCGCTTCTCCCGGCGCTGCTCCCGGCGCCTCTCCCGGCACTACTGTCGGTGCCTCTGCCAGTTCACTCTCTGCCCCAGGGACAGGCTCACTAAGTGGGGGGGGGAGGCGGGGGCTCTTTAGGCCGGCACTCTTGTTCCTCGGGAGGGGCTGATGGCTCATATGGTTCTCGTACCCCGTCCGTGCCTCCAGGGTCATTTTCTACACGCGGGGTGGGGAGCACTACTTTTGAGACGGTAGGAGCCAGCGGGGTGGATTGGAACCAGTCACGCTCATCGTTTTTGTTCTTACTCTGTGCTGCTGATGCGTGCTCAGCAGCCTTCTTTTCTGCCTGATGTTGCAACAACTCATTGTGCACTATCCGCCAAAACTTCCCTAACTTTTCAGCTATCTCATCGTCCTCCAGGGTAGCTTCCCACAGCAAATGCCCAAATCTACGCCATTCGCTCAATTCATGCACTGTCTGTGGATTCTGAAACACTCCCTTAGCATACCCATAAGCTAACAACCCTGGTAGGTCTTTTTGCAGATCTATACCCTTTATCTGCCGCTTCTGCAAGAATGCAGTAAATAAATCATATGCCGCTTGCCTTTCCACACCTATTTGTCAGCGCGCTGTTGCAGCCCTTCAAGGTCCAGCGGCACGTATCGGCCGGGCTCGGCTATACGGTCACCCAGGGCACGGCGTGGTCCCAATTTTCACGCTTATTGCCGTCCTTGCTGCATAGGACCCGAACCCCTTCGTCGCTCCGCCGTGGCGCCCAGTCGGTATATCACGTCCTTCGCGTATCACGTCGGGGTCACCATTTGCTGAAGACGACGGGAGACAAGCCCACCCTGCAGTGCAACGAGTCTCAACTTTATTTGCAAAGATACAACTCTTTTATAGATACAATAATCAGGCTCATACATATTGCAAAAGCTAAGCTCATCATTGGTTCCCAGTTAGGTGCAAACCTCGCCCTTGTTTCAACATACTCCAGATACGTGTGGCTGCTTAACCCAAACTAACCTCCTGCTTTCTCATCCTGTTCTCATACAGCTCTCTTGCTCTCACGGCCTTGAGCAGGAGTCCACTATCTTATCGCTTAATGCTTACTGCCTAACCAGCTGTATTCTATCATGTCCTCTTTTCTCTAGCCAAGTCTCCACAAAACTCCCCACATAGGTGGGATCTGCCTTCCTGCTTTCTTGTAGCTCCCATACGCAGTGCTGTAACTTAACAGACACATGTATTTTTTCAATGGGAGCTGAGCAGTCCAAAGGAGTGGGACTGAAGATAGCTCCCACAGGAAAGCAGCTGCAAATGGGACACAGTGCTGGCTGATAGTCTACAATGGGACCTACGTACAACTGTAGCTGGGGTCTTCCTTCCTGCTTTCTAGTAGCTCCCATACGCAGTGGTATAACTTCTACCGACAGTTTGTATTTTTTCAAGGGGAGTTGAGGTTAATTATGGACGGATAAAGTTGTGATGGACCGGCTTGCACCTCCTCGTCCACATCCATAGCAAGCTTGAGCAAGGGGAAAACCGAAACAGCAGATTGTAACAGAAACAAGGTCAAAGCAAGAAGATAGGACAGGACATTAAACCAAGCATTGTTAGAGGACTGAATATAGCTTTCAATTTAGCATTGTATGATTGACTGTACTTGACTAATAAATGGTAACATATGTAACTAACAATAACATAAAGGTAACTAAACGTAAGGTAAGCATAACCATAGTGTGAGAGAAAACTAACTGAAGGCCGAACAGATGGGGTGATATTTTAGACACAATAAGGCTGATGTTTTAAGCACAATAAGGATGGTGTTTAAACACAGTGAGGTTGGTGTTTAAGTTGTTACCAAAATGAAACTTTGAGGCCTTATGCATAGTGCGTGATGCTCAGTATTAACTATTTGCCATGAATTGTGGCACGTACAAAGCATTTGGAAAAGGTATAGAAGTGACGATGATGTGACAATAAATTGGAGCTGATGCACATCAGATTGGTGTCTGGTCACTCCCGTTTCGCGCAACAAAGAAGAACCCCTGCACAAAGAAAAAGAAACCCTGCAGAACAGGCTGCCCAGAGGGCTTGTGGAGTCTCCTTCCTTGGAGGATTTCAGCACAAGCCTGGACACGTTCTTGTGCGACCTGATCTAGGTGAACTGAATTCTGGGGGAGGGGGTTGCTCTAGATGATCTCTAATGGTCCCTTCCAACCCCTACCACTCTAGGATTCTATGATGTCACACAGTCTAGATGCAGTACCCAGATGTGCTGTGATGTCACAGAGCACTGTTGCAGCATCCAGAGGTGATGTGATGTTATAGAGAACTGTTGCCATGCCCACGTCTGCTGTGATGTCACAGAGTCTCATTTCAGTGCCCAGATCCTATGTGAAATCTCAGAGCACTGTGTGTCCGGTGTCCAGACGTCCTGTGATGTCACAGAGCACTATTGCAGTGCCCAGATGTGCTGTCATATCACACAGCCCTGCTGCAAAGCCCAGATGTGCTGTTGCGTTACACAGTCCTATTGCAGTGCACACGTCTTATGATGTCACAGAGTACTGTTGCCTTTCCCAGATGTGCTGTGATGTCACAGAGCACTGTTGCACTGCCTAGTACTAGGACGTCGCAGAACCCCACGACAGTGTCTGGATGTGATGTGATGTCAAACACTCTTGTTGCAGTGCCCAGATGTTCTGTGATGTCCTACAGCCCCGTTCCAGTGCCTAGATATGCTATGATGTCACGGAGCAGTGTAGCACTGCCCAGATGTGCTGTGATGCGACGCACACCGCACATCCTCTGCAATGCCCACATGTACTGCTGTGCCACACAGTCCTGTTGTAGTGCCTAGATGTTCTCTGATTTCACACACCCCCTTGTCATGCCCAGATGTGCTGTGATGTCACACGGCCCTGTTGCAGGGCCCAGATGTGCTGTGATGTCACAGAGCACTGTTGCAGTGCCCAGATGTGCTGTGATGTCACAGAGTACCACTGCAGTTCCCACTTGTGCTGTGATCTCACAGGCACTGTAGCAATGTCCTCTTGTGATAGGATGTTTCAGAGCACTGTTGCAGTGCCCACGTCTGCTGTGATGACAGAGTCTCATTTCAGCGTTTAGATACTATGTGAAGTCTCAGAGCAGTGTGTGTCCAGTGCCCAGACGTCCTGTGATGTCACAGAGCACTATTGGAGTGCCCAGATGAGCTGTGATGTCACACAGCCTCTCTGCAATTCCCACATGTGCTGCAAAGACAGAGCCCTGTTGCAGTACCAACATGTGCTGCAATATCACACAGCCATGTTGCAGTTCCCAGATATGATGTCACAGAGAACTCTTGAAGTGCCCAGATGTGCTGTAAGGTCACAGAGCACTGTAACAATTTCCATTTGTGCTGTGATGTCACAGAATACTCTTGCAGTGCCCTGGAGTGCTGTGATGTCACAGAGCACTGTTACAGGGCCCACACGTCCTGTGATGTCACAGGGCACTCTTGCAGTGTTCAGTTGTGCTGTGATGTCAAACGTCCGCGGAAGAGGAAGACGGAGCACTGGAACAGGTTGCCCACAGGGCTTGTGGAGTGTCCTTCCTTGGAGGACTTCAGCACAAGCCTGGACACGTTCCTGTGCTACCTGACCTAGGTGAACTTGATTGTGGGGCAGAGGGTTGGTCTAGATGATCTCTAATGGTCCGTTCCAACCCCTACCACTCTAGGATTCGATGATGTCATACAGCCTGGATGCAGTACCCACATGTGCTGTGATGTCACAGAGCACTGTTAGAGTGTCCAGAGGTGATGTGATGTTATAGAGCACTTTTGCCATGCCCACGTCTGCTGTGATGTCACAGAGTCTCTCTGCAATTGCCACATGTGTGGCAATGTCACTGAACCCCATTGCAGTGCCCACGTGTGCTGTGATGTCCCCATGTAGTCTATCAGCCAGCACTGTGTCACATTTGCAGCTGCTTTCCTGAGGGAACTATCTCCATTCCCACTCACTGGGACTCCTCAGCTCCCATTGAAAAAATACATGGTATCGGTTAAGCTCTACCACTGAGTATGGGAGCTACAAGAAAGCAGGAAGGCAGACTCCACCTATAGTGGTAAGTAGGTCCCATTGTAGTCTAGCATCTTGCACTGTGTCACATTTGCAGCTGCTTTCCTGTGGGACTTATCTCCAATCCCCTGCACTTGGGCTGCTCAGTTCCCATTGAAAACACACAGGCTGCCAGTAGAAGTTATGCCACTGCGTGTGGACACTACAAGAAAGCAGGTACACAGACCCCAACTACAGTGGTAAGTGGGTGTGGTAGTTTGAGCCTGGCTGGATGACAGGTGCCCACCACACCACTCTGTCCCCCACCTCCTCAGCAAGCCAGGGAAGGGGAGAAAATAAGATGGGAGTCTCGTGGGTTGAGATAAAAGCAGTTTAATAAAGAAGCAGCAAAGCCGCGCGCGGGAAGCAAAGCAGAAGCAGATAAAGCTGTTCCTCTCCACTTCCCATCAGCAGCGATGTCCGGCCACCTCCCGAGAAGCAGGGCTGCGGTACGCGTAGCGGTTGCTTTGGGAAGGCCAGAAATGAATCTCGCCTCCCCTTCCTGCTCCTCTCCCCCAGTGTATATTACTGAGCTGATGTCATATGGTATGGAATATCTCCTTGGTCAGCCTGGGTCAGCTGTCCTGGCCGTAGTCCCTCCCAAGATTATGCCCACTCACAGCTATTGGTGAAGGTGGGGGAAGGAGTGCTGGAGGGACAGCCCTGATGCTGTGCGAGCGTTAGTCATAACATTGATATCAACAGTAAGCACAGCACTGCAGGAGCTGCTGTGGAAAGTCACTACCATCCCAGACCCACTACAGACAGTCACAGGAATGCAGACATATTACAAACACTATTGTTTCTGTGTTCAAACGAAACACACAGTCAGTAATATCAGTCATGAAAACATCTCCTTAATTGTAGCATTCTTTTTTCATCAAGTGTATGCTCAAAAGACCTTGTAAACTCTTACAAGGGCTCCTAGTTTGCTGCATGTCCAATATGTTCATGTGGCTGCACAGCTTCTGAAGTTGTGTTCTGTGTTCTGGATTGTCAGTTCCCAGACCTGTAGGCAAAACCTCAGATTGAACGTCGTATTCGTTAACTGACATCTTCAAGTCTGGAAGCCTGGTAACCCGGACCTTGGATGACAAAACACACCAAGTTGAAACCATAACTCATCAGTAGTCTAACTCTAAGCTACTCTAAGTGAAACTTTAAACATGTACCCATTTATTGATACCTGTAAGTAATTGGTTTTCTCCCAATGTCCCAACAGGCACGTTCCCGTGTTTAATTCTTCTCCAGATATTGCCATCTCTTTCATCATAATAGTGTCGTAAGGAACTTGTAGTTAACTCCATGGAATACAACCAAGAGAGCAACCAAGTAAACAATCTGAGCCCTGATTACACAAGTTACAGCTGAAATACACACCACACAGAGTAACTTCCCAGACCAAAATAGAAGAAGAAAACTGCTGGGGGGACACAGTTAGAAAAACTCTAAACAAGAACAAAAGCATGGCAATCAGAAAAAGGCTGAGATGTGCCATATAGAAAAGGAAGCTGCTAAAGAGAATTACTTCCAGTAATTCCCCGTTTCCACTTTATTTTTCATCTGAAATTGACTGAATGCTCAGATGGAAAACAGCATCACACGTTCCAAAACACTAACTAACTGTACTCTTGGACAGGACCAAGCAGCCACAAGAGGCACGTCACGATCCTGAGAGGGAGGGGTGGCCTTTCTGATGAACTTGTCCAGACAATTAAAAAATAACCAACTCTTTAAGCAAAACTCACCTCTAAGTGAATCTCCTACCAACAAGGTTTTGGGAGAATAGGAGAATGCTGAGAGGAAACACTCATTGCATGGAGGGCTGTTACCTTCTAGTCAGTCTTACCCAGAAGAATATTTGCCAGTGCCTTTATTACAGGCCAGGGAACTGACAGAACAATACAAACATGGCACTGACTGTAATATTTTCATTTCAGGAAAACCTGAAGAGTTGACTCTGAGAAAACCAATAATTGAAACAATTTCATCCCATGCCTGAGATTATTGCCATGAGAAGTTATCTCAGTTTACCACAGAATGGCTGTGGCTGGAATGGCCCTCTGGAGATCATTTCATCCAAACTCCCTGCTCAAGCAGGGACACCTAGAATCATGTGCCCAGGACCACATCCTGGTTGCTTCTGCTTATTTCCAAGGACAGAGACTCTACAGTCTCTGAGAAACCTGTTCCAGGGGTCAGACACCTCCACAGTAAATTATCCAAATTACCTGAATACCGTGTGGAATCAAATTGAACTTGGAACGGACAGAAGCAAAGAAAAGAACAGGTGCTCTTGGTAAAGGAGTTTAGATACAAATATTTTGCAATGCTGCAATTCTATACCTCCCATTGGGTCAATCCCAGTTGTGTTTCCCAAGGTCAGTACTACTTTTGCTTTGTGTAGTTCTCCTTTAACTTTTTGATGAATAGAATTAGTTACCTAAGGAAAAAAAGTCACTGCACTTGAGGTGAATTCCAACATAACTTTACAATAACTGTAATGAAACAAATCTTCCAAGCTTAAAAATGACACGAGTATTAAACAAATAAAACCAGATTTTGTTACTCATTAAGGAAGGAGCTTCCTGAATGGGACAGTACTCAAACACAGTTTCATTTACAGAGGCTACCCTTCCCCCATTGAATCCCCACAGATGCAAAAGCAGCAATAACGTTTTCTGGAAGAAGATGCTGAATTCAGAAGAATTGAAGAAAAAAAATCGCATAAATCTCACTTGATTTTGCAGGAAAACAAACCAAGAAAGCTGACTTCTCAGAATCTGGCCAATAGTAGATATTTCTTGTCAATACTAATGAGGAGTTAAATTTGAAAACTAAGTTTGCAGTTCATTACTGCTTTCTTACAGAAAATAACACACAGAATAACACACAGAAATAAAAGAACATACCACTGAAAATCTGATAAATATTACCTTTGGGTTCCACTCCAGTTCATTACCAATGGGTGTCACTCTACAAATTCCCCAGCCTGAGGTGGCAGACACTGAAACTTGGCAGGTGAGTGAAGCAGCTGGTAACTTTGGACTTGACATGTTCTGCCTTCATCTATATAGTTAATTTTGACACCAAAGAACATATTTTCCTTCTCTTTTGGGGAAAATATCTAGCACCTGAGCCCTTCAGAGTTGGAGAGGAAACAAAGAATTATTATAGTTGTAAAGTTTCTTCACCTACTTGTGTCTAAAAAAGATTAAACTTTCACAGCACAACTGTGAACAACTGTTTTCTGACATAAACCATGAAATGCCAGCTTCTCCACATTTTTAACAGCAATCTTTTTACCAGGTTCCTTAAAATACCCAATAATTCCTTCAGCAAGAATTGTATATTGGTCCTTCTGCTGATCTACTCTTCGACCAAAGTAGTTTGTTGCATTTACAACGTGGAGAGGCAGAATCTGAAAGCATAAAATACGTTATAAAGACAACTGATGGTTTCTTAAGTTAATGAGACGTTTTCATGTTGAAGGTGACCTACCTCTTTCCAGCCTAAAGAGATGACAAATACTGCTGTACACATGCATTTCAGAAGATGATGACCTGTTATTACTCCAAAGATTAGGAATAATCCTGAATGAATGAATCCTTATGAATGGTAACTGTCCATAGCCCAGTCCAGACTGGACACAAGTTTATAGAGCAAGATCTATTAGGTCTTGGTGGTATTCCACTTAAATGAACACTAGTGAACTACAGTATTACCTGTCAAGCTACTAACCACTAAGGCATTTCACATCATCCAAGCTTAATTTTAAGTGGTCTCCAACCTTACAATGAGATTTAGAAGAACCGACTGGGGAAGCGTGACGCCTTCCCTCTTTTTGCACAGAAAATGCTTGACATAAGCTATCAAGAACACCAATTCATTAAAAATGCTGGGTGCATTTCATCCAAAGGCTCATGCTAGGCACGAGTACTGAGATACAGCTGAGTGTATGAGGCCAGACAGAAAAGAAGACCAGAAAGGTAATTTCCACTTACTAAAATCCTAAAATTCTCACAGTGCAACTAGAGATTCTGAAAGGAAAGCAACATGATACCGAGTTCTAAACAAAAGAGACAGTGAACACTTATCCAATTGACAACTGATTTGTAAGACATATATCCAGGCTCTACAGTCAGCAGAAGCAGAACTAGATGAGGAAAGAGGCCACAACTGCTGTCTTGAGTGCACAAAGGGAAGTACAAGTTTATAACAGGAGTATTATGAAATCTGTCCAGGTTTCAAGCACCCAGATTGTATCTATAGGTTATCAACGAGTTTGAACTACCAGCTGCCAACAAAAGCTTATTTATTAGGCAGAAATGGAGTGACACCAAGGAATCCGCCCAGTTTTTATTGTCTATTCTCACAACCTGTGATTTTTGGGAATGGGGAACACCCATTGATTGCATGACTTGAGCGCACCTGAATTCTAGCTAAAGACAGGACAGGAAGAAAGTGTAAGCAGCTCATCCAAAAAGGAAAGCACCCAGCAGTTCTCAGATCCAAGTACTAACCTTGAAAGGAAGCACCAGTGTCTACACATCTGCCGTCAGCAATCATTATCCAAGGTGGAGAGGAGACAGACTCTACAGTACTGCTGTACAGGAAGACTCTAGTAAAGTCGGGACTGAAAAGCCAAGTGAAGGGAGTTTTGACATACAAACTGTTACTGAGATGTGAAGAGCCACTATAGCAAAGTCAAACCAGTAACCAGGAAGGTTTCATGACTATTTAACTACTAAAAATGGCAGTCTGAATGTAACAGGATTCTATCAAAACTGTTTTCAAAACCACAATGACACCTTAGTAGGAAGCAACTGCTCCATCTAGAAGAGAGAATTTATATCCCATGTCTATGGACAGTGCAAATAGAGAAAATATTTGGTTCGATTGACAAGGCCAGAATATACTCATTTTTCAGGAAGTCTGCATCAAAATGACAGGGAAGGAAAAATCCTCCCTTCAACTCTTGTTAAACAGGCATGATCTTCCACTGCAATGTTTCTTCACTCCAGAGGATTGTGTTTGCTCTACTACAAAAATAATGACATTTACAGGACCTTTAATCTTTGCCTATTTTGGTTTATGTTCTAAATAGATAGAGGAAAGGAATAAACAGAACAAATGCCCTCTTCCCATAGAACATGAGCCTCCAATGCAGGAGAAAACCTAAGGTAAACTCTGAACCACTACAAAACAATTTTAGGTCAAGCTAAAGATTAAGGGAAAATCTGACACACACTTAAGCAACAGAGAAACTAAAGAAGCTAAAAATCTCCCAAATACCCAAGAGATGTGGGATATGTACTACATTAACATGAAGGTAATATGCTAAGGAGGTATTTAAGATGTGTTCCTGGTACACCAAACCAAGGGAAAAAGCAATAACTGTAACTTACCATCAGATATCCAGGTGTTTGTGTCACTGTATCTGGGATATGCTGGGGCACGTCTGTTTGTAAATTAACTTGACGACGATCCAGACACACTGTTCTGTTTCTACATATTTAAAAACTGGTTTTAGCCCTTTTACTTGTAAACTATTTTTGATGTGGCTTACAACATCTTTTCACACTAACATTTCATCAGCCTGCAGTATTCAATTTCTGTTTCAAGTAGCACCAATGACTGGAGATTAGACAGAAGTGGTCAAAAAGCTCTTGTTGGAAAAGTTTATACAACAAAACCAAAATCCACCAGGAAACTAGTTTCAGAATAAAACAAATACTAACACTGAATTTTGTGTTACTTGCAACAAGGGTCATCCACACGAGAAGGAATATCTGAGGGCTTCATCCAAGGCCCTGTTAGAATCCAGTTAGACACAGCTCAGAGAAGTCATCTACTTACCTAATCTGGAGGGACAGAAGACAACAGAGGAGAGAGCAAAGCATAAGCCTTGGGCAATTATGGGCTAGAATACTAATCAAAAAAGAGCCTGAAGTTCCCTCAAGAACACTTGGGCAGGAATGACAATGAATTATGATATCCTGTCAGGCTACATGAGATTGGTCTGCAGAAAATGTTGGTATTTTGATTTTCGTAGCAGTATCTAAGAAGAGTGAAACTGATGCAAAAGTAACCACAAGAAAAAGAGTCATGAGCAAAAAATGGTTTCATGAAAGTATCCAACAGGAAAATTGAGCAAGACAACAGAAACAGCCATCATTGAGGCATATACCACCTTCCTACACCAGTATGGGTGGTAAGAAAGCTTGGCAATCCCTTACCTGCAAGCCCCAAATGTTTTAAGATGGGTACACAGTGGCCTTGACAATTTCTGGTATTCTTCATCTTTTAGCACCTTGGCAGTCAAACCAGGCAGTTCTGGGGGAACTTCAGCTTCTGCCTGCTGCAAATAGCGGAGGATCCCAAGTGCATCACACTCGTTGTTTTCTCTTAACAGAACAACTGACTGTGCCTTTGTGATCTCTTGGTCTACAGAAGAATCCTAAAACAAATACACACGTATTTTTAACAGCTTCTGTGTATCCACTACTTTGTGATCAAATGCAGTATTAACCTGGTAACGGTTTGTCAAACCTTTATCGCATTACAGAAGTTGTCAGGCATGCTGTGTACACGATGAGCAAAGATTCTTGGAGAGGAAAACCGAAATGTGTCACACAAGTGGCATCTGTAGCTTCCAAAGACTGCATGCATTCATCTGTTAAAGCTAAGCACACGGTTTATACACACTTGTAAGTGTACTACTCGAAGCATGTGAAGTGTGACATCACTTTAACAGTGGCTGTTTCCATCTCTCCATCCAAAGATTTAAGCATTAAGAAAAAAGGTCCTTCCCAAACCACTTTGTCATGGTTTGCCATGACAGCCTTTTCTGGTGAGGGGGAAGGGGCTGTAAAGGTGGCTCCTGGAAGAAGCTGCTCGCAGCTCTCCCCAGCTCTGAGCCAGACCCACTGCTGGGGCTGAGCCAATGAGCCTCCATCATCACTTTTTAAGAGAAGCCTGAGGAGGAGGTTTCTTCCTCCATTCTTCTTTCTTCTGCCCTTTCTTCTTCTGGCTGGTGGTGGTGCAAGGAGTAGGAACAGTGAGAGAAACAACCATGCAGACTCCAAGGTCAGCGATGAAAGAGAGGAGGAGGTGTGCTGGAGCAGAGACTCCCCTGCATTCTATGGAGAGAACTGGGGAAGCTGAGGTTTGTTTGCATTTCTTTAAAGACCCTGCAGCAGCGGTAGAGACTCATTTTGGTAAAGCTGGCCCCAGTCCAGGGGCAGCGATTCACTTCATTAATGGCCCCGAGCCAGGGGCAGTGATTTCCTTCTTTATCACTATGGCCAGAGCAGGCCGTGTCCCGAAGGAGGGACCCAATATCCACAGCTGTAACTGTGGGGAGGAACCATATTGGGATTTATCAAAATGAGACAGAACATAGTTAAAAATGTCATCATGAATGCATTCTGTGTCAGACATTCCTGTCAGCCTTTCTTCTAGCTGGCAGAAGGGCAGGGTTTGGGCTATTTTTAGCAGAAGTAGTTAAATTCCAAATTCACAAACCTCCTTTACTCTTAGAAGTCAAGATATTTTAGTTTGTTATATCTTAATAATTAAAACCCCCACTTACCTGTGTAAAATGATGCTCACCTGATGAACCATTTCTGCCTCATCTCCTGAATTAGTGAATGTCAGCACCTTCTCAAGATTACTGCGGGTAAAAGCCAGTATTTTGAGTAACACAGTGGTTCTTTCACTGTCCATACAAGGCTGTACAACCTAAAGGTGGATACAAACCAGAGGGCTGGTAATTCATGTAATCTAGACATGCTTTACTGTGTATTTCTTCTTTTAAGAAGCACAAAGCATTGTTATATGCCAAAGAACATTGGTAAATCCTAAATCTTCTGTTAAACATATAACATACAATATACAACTCTCACAAAGGGTGTGAATTTCTGACAGCTTCCAGAAGCAAAATTAAAACCCATCACAATCAAAATCTCACATCGGTATTTTCTTACACGTGTGATTTTTGATGATTTGTCAGTGTTGAAGTTTCTCACTGAAGTACCACTGAAGAAGTTTCACACTCCATAAGCACAGTGCACTACCTCAGATTGTCTTAAAAACAGCCCCAAAACATGGACATTTGCAGTGCTGCCAAATCACTAGACTTTTCACAAAAAGTGATGTTTTTCCAGTTTCATGTCATGCTCAGAATGTATGGTCTTAGAGACTTCCCAACATTTTCAATCCCCAAATGATTATGTTTTGAGTCACAGAAGAATTCAGATCATACTTGTAACATTTGATACAATTGTTCAGCTCTATACCACACTGACTGGAAGTTCCATGAGAAGACACCTCAGGATATACAGTAGCTTTCTCAAAATATCATGAAGATACTCTAAGATGACATCAGATGCACCCATTCTCAACGTGCACTACCTTTTGGATCATTCATTGACATTTGCACCTTAGAACACAAAACCTGCAGTACTCTAATATATACATCCTCCACTCCTGTTTCTCAAGGCTTTGTAGCAACTGCTCGACTGCAAAAGTGTAAGAACTGGTGGAATATACAAGAAAGGATTATTTCCCTGATATGAGATGGCAACTACATCACATCCTTGAGCTATTGGTGGCCAACAGTAAGATTCAGTGGAGTTAGGGCCTACAACTTTTTTCCGAGTAAGTTCCTACAGAAAGAGAAATAAAGAGTTCTACCTGAAAATCGTGTGCTTGAAACACCAACAAGGCAACACAAAGCACTGAGCAATTTAAAAGCCTTTGACCCACTGCATAATACATTTCCTTAACACACAATATGATAAGAGTTCTTCTGGGATGAGGAGTTAAATTCTTACATCTAATTCAAATGCCATCATTTGTAGCAGTGGTTGATGGATCAGATGAAACTGTACAATTCTACAGTCTCTCTGAAGCATAATTTACTCAACCGTATGAACAATCTCCTACACATTCCTCAATCAAAATGAGCTACTATAGTATTTAGTATCTGAAAGTTAAGGTCTGATACTAGTCTTAAAAATACTAAATGTAATGTATTACATTAGCATTACCCTTTCCAGATCTTCAAGAAGTGGTGCTGTTTCCAGAATTGATGGTGGCTTCATTTTCTTGCCAAGAAAGACAAAGTTTCCTTCTTCAAGATTTTGAAAACTCTGAAACCATATGAAATAGATGACAAAGGCAATACTTAGTAGATGGGTTTGAGCTTACATCCAACTTAAAAACTATTTTTTTGAGAAGAATTAGCCAAAGAAATGTAAACACAAATGAAGTACAACTCACACACACGTCACACAGAACAGAGCTGAGACTCCTACTGTCCCCTGACTTGGCCATGGCCTCTGTTTCTTGCTTTTTTTCCTTTTGTCTCTTCCGCTGCATTTTTTTTTGCCCTTCATATTTTCACAGAGGCACCACCAACTTTGCTGGCTTGCTGAGCTTTGGTCTGGTCTTGTTGCTGATGTGGCTGGATTCAGTCCCTGATGTCCCTCCACAGAGTCCCTCCACAAAGACCACTCTTGTAGCCTCAACACTACCCACACCTTCCACATATATGACACACGTTTGCAGAGGTTAAATGGAAGTTATATCCTGGAATTACCTGTTGCTCATTTTCAGTTCTATGTGTCTTCAAAGGATCAGAATTTAAGCACTGCTGAAGCCTGAGAAATATACAAATATTAAATTCAATGGAAATGCAAAAGGAAAGTGTAATCGATAAATATCACCAATATTTCTAAATGGCACGAAACAGTTCACCTACAAAATATCTCTGATGTATTACCTGTGCCAACAAAAACCCTCAAATATGACAGAAGAAATCAAAAAGTACCATTTTGGATGTAAAATTTACTATTAGGTTTTAGGTATCTGAAAATAACCCAAAGGATTTTTAACCAAGACAATTGGTGGGTTCCTCAACTTCAGAAGAAAATCAGATGGGACTGCAGGAAAAAAGTGTCTTACAGTTGCAAAACCATGAAACAATGTATCTTGGCAACAGTTAAAACTTGAATTAAAAACACCCCTCAGGTTGTTTACATATGCAGCAAGTGATCTGCAGCATAATAAAAGCCTTGCACAAGTCAACTCAGTCAGATTTCATTCAGCTGGAAAACTTTATCAATCACACTAAGAATAAAAGAAGGCAACTGAATATGCTGAGTGTGCAGAAACGTACTGCCTCATCACAGCCTTGTTTTCAAGCTACTGTTTAGAAAGAATTGCTATTTTTACTGTGGTCTGGATAAGTATCAGCAGCTTCTAATTGCCTCCTTCCCCAATACCATGTGCACACATCTGGTCTTACCCTCTGCCCTTTTAGCTGTCTAAGAAGAGTAACTGGAAACATACTACAGCTCCTAATTATCTGGCTACACAATTGGTTCAAATATGTAACATACTGTACCATACCTGTCTGTGTGAACTGCTGGATTTTCCTTGAAAGGCAATCCTGGGATTGTTTTGACAATCTGTCAAGAAAAGACAAACCCTTTTCTGGCAGTAAAATACTGTTTAAGAGCAACATTTTAGAAAAAAAACATTACTGAGCTCAAGGTGGTTTTCTTACCTAACCGAATTTTCTTCATTAAGAATCAAGCATGCAACAAGAACATCAACCACACAGGAGAATCAGTTCATGTTCACAGCTCAAGCTATAGCTTCTGGCAGCTCTTTCTTTGAAGAATCTGCCCCTGTATTCCCCCAACAACTACCAAAAGCTTGCCACACAAAACCACTACACATCTTCACAGCACTAGAGCAAGTGAGTACAAAAGGAGACACAACCTGTTCAAAGTCCATCGTTGCAATCTAAAAAACCAAAACCACCAGAACCACAAACTTGAAGGACAACGTTCTCTTTTAACTAGATCAAGAGTTAGTCCCAGATCTGTTACATGAAAGGACGTGATAGCTGACTACAGTATTCCTAATCTGCCTTACAGATGCTTCACTTAATTCATTCTGACATTTGAATAGAAAATCTAACACTTACAGATGTGGTAGTTTCACTGTCATCTGTGTTGGAGCTTTGTCGTGTCTTTTCAAGAACAGAACCAGATACAGCAAGATCTAGAAAGACAATTTTAAAAGATGCAGAAACACGTTTGTGATTATCTGAATCTATGAACGGCCAGTGTTTTTACAGTTGGTTGCAACTGACTTCTTTCTCTGCTTGTCTCATTTTCTAATGGCAAAAAGAACAACCAAAAGACAGTTGTATTTACATAAAGATATGCAAATGAACCGAGGGAACAAGGACAGAGGATATTTATAGTGATTCAAGTCTGTTTTAAACAAGACAACTCACAGAAAACATTCAAGTTACCTCTGTGTAGAGAAATCCCTCTGAACTCAAATCAAACAGTAAGGTATCACTGATCAATGCTACAAGTTATTTCAACAGTATCTAATGCTTTTCAGCATATCAACAAATGACCCTGCAACTCACCCTTTGTCTTATCAAGTACAAAATGCTTTAGAATATTCCTGCATCTGCTGATTTGATTGCTCTTTGTAAAGTCTGATACATAGGCAGTGTTTGTTAGGATACCTTTTGTTCCACTTGTTGGATTCCAACTGATACAGTAGGTCAATATATCCAGGTAAAGACAAATGATGCACTGCATGAATGATTGCTGCCAACACACACGGTTCCCACTTGTTTCAGGATCTGTTGATACCTTCTGCTGGAGCAGCACTGTCCTCAAATCAAGTGCAGGATTAACAACTCTCATTGGAAGAGAGTCAAGATTTAATGATGTTTGGGTCTCCTGATAATCTGCTGAACTCACTGCATTCTCTTCAGCTTGCTCAAAATGAGCAAAGCTGCTTAAGACGAGATCATCATTAACGCATACCTAAAAAACCCAAGTATTTCACTGACCAGAATCAACAAGCAAGTCACCATCACATACTGCTTTGGAATTTACTTGAAGCTGGAGACAACAGGAAGACATATGCAGTATGTACAAATGCTTTCTGAAGAGTACTCATTCCAGGGCAGGAAAGTTGGTCATATCTTCCTCTATGTTCTCCAAACAGGTGTTACTTACCAGTTTCATGCTTTTGCCTAAAATTCAATATAGTGAAGACCACAGCTCTAATGTTAAAAGTCTTGGTAAAATACTCCAAATGGCAGCAGTTTTCAAACACATTTATTTTTGTCTACTACGCAGCTGCTTAAGTCTGACAGTAGCTGCAGCAGAGATTTAGCAGGAGTTACGCACTTTGGTAAGTGCAACGAGCTTTCTTCCTTTCTCCCAGCTGTTTGGGAATTCAGCCTTATGCACATATGAACTTGTATTTATTTTCATAACACCATGCAACTGCCTTCTTGAAATATCTTTAAGGGTATCACAAAGAAGGACAAGAGTACAGTAAATTCACATAGTTGTTCATCTGAAGTACTTGGGGGACTTCATTTGCTTGTCAATACCTTCCAAAGCGGTTCACAAGTTTCCACCTCACAGAATTCATTCCAAAGTTCACAAACAACAGATTTAGAAAATAAACCTTCTAATAAGTTAATGATTGCACTTCTACTGTATATGGCAAATTACAAAATTCACTTGCAAATAACACTTTTCGGTCTTAAATTTGTCACAAAGTTATAACTTCTACAGCACAGTGCACAAAGAGGTTTGTAGAGAGAAAAATATCTTACCTTTTCACCTTTTATTGTCACATAAAGGAAAACATCAGATGTGGTATCTTCTACAGCACATACTTTGGCTGTCGTCTGGGTAGTAGCAAAACTGAGTGATGGTGTTTCAATGGCGCAGCTGCCTGTTCTTTCCTGCTCTTCTCCAGCCCAGTGTTTCCTCACTAACCCAGCATCTGGAAGAGCAAACAATGGGTGTTTTAAAAGTCTCCCTCTCACTGTAGTGGTGACAAGTTTCTGTTGATCTCCTGGGGACTTTACTTTGGGTTTGGTTTGACATTTTGGCCACCTGGACTTGAGAATTCTCCCTCCCTTTTCCACCCCCCTTTTCACATTTGTTGCCTGGGATTCTCCCTTTACAGTTCTTGCTGGACATTTATCCAGACTCTGTGCTCTGCACTTGAAACAACCAGCAGATGATTTCTGATGGAACCTGAGGCTCTCTGCACTGGCCTGATGCAAAGGCAATTTGCATCAAAACTCCTCCAAAATCCTTGTTTTTCTCTCAGAATTGCACCAAAACATCTATTTATCCCTCACAACTCCCCCAAACCCCACTTTTCCCCCTCAAAACGCTTCCAAAACTCCACTTTTTCCCCCAAGATGGTACTTTTTTATCAGCAGTTCCCAAAAATCCCACTTTTTCCCTCAGAATAGCACCCAAAACCCACTTGTCCTCTGAAAATACCTCCAAAACCTCACTTTTTCATTCAGAACTCCACCAAAACACCACTTTTTCCACTCAAAACACCACCAAAACACTTGTTTTTCCAAAAATCCACCCAAACTCCACTTTTCCCCTCAAAACTCCACCCAAATCCCACCTTTTCCCTCAGAATTGCACCAAAACCTCATTTTATCCCAGAACTCCACGGCTTTTGGCCCTCAGAAATGTACTCCATCCCCACTTTTCCTCTCAAAACTCTTCCAAACTACACTTTTCCCTGCAAAGCTGCACCAAAACCCACTTTTTCTCCTAAAACTCCAACAAAACCTCACTTTTGCTCTCAGAAATAAACAAAAACTCTACTTTTTCCCTCAGAATTGCTCAAAACCCCTGCTTTTCCTCTGTAAAATTCCACCCAAATCCCAACTGTTTTCCTGTAAAATGCCACCCAAACCTCACTTTTCCCCTCAGATTTGCCCCCACACCTCATGTTATCCCTCACAACTCCTACAAACCCTCACTTTTCCCCTCTAAATCCCAACAGAAAACAGCTTGTTCCTTCAAACCTCCACCCAAACCCTCACTTTGGACCTCAGATATTGACCAAAACCTTCCTTTTTTTCTCACAACTCCACCCAGACCTCACACTTTCCCCTCAGGACTTCCCCAAAAGCTCACCTTTCCTCTCAAAACTCTACCAAATCAAACACTTTTCCCCACAGAAATACCCTCAAAACCCCACTTTTGCCGCCTCAGAAAACCACCAAAACCCCCACTTTTCCCCTCAGACATGCCCAAAAACCCCACTATGCCCCTCAGAATTGCTTCAAATCCCCACTTTTCCTCTAAAAACTACACCCAAATCCCAATTGCTTTCCCTCACAATTACCCCAAAACCTCTTTTGATCCCTCAGAACTCCCCCAAAACCCCACTTGGTCCTTCAAAACTCACACAAAACCCCTTTTCTCCTCACATCTTCCCCAAAGTCCCTCTTTTCCCCTCAGAATTACTCCAAAACCTCACTTTTTCCATCCAAACTCCACCTAAACCCCACTTTTGCTCTCAGAAATTTACCAAAACCCTGCTTTTTCCCTCAAAACAACAACCAAATCCCACCTTTTCCCTCAGAAATGCCCCAAAGCCACATCTTTGCCCTCAAAACTCCACCCAAATGCCACTTTTCTTTCTCAGAAATGTACTCAAACCCCACTTTACATCCTCAAAACTCCTCCAAAATCCTTTTTTTTCCTCTCAGAACTGCACCAACACCTCATTTTATCCCTCAGAACTCCCCTAAAACCCGCTTTTCCCGTCAAAACCCAACCAACTCCCCCTTTTTTTGCATTCAAACTCCACCCAAACCCCACTTTTTCCCCTCAAAACGCTTCCAAAACTCCACTTTTTCCCTCAAGATGGCACTTTTTTACCCAGCAGTTCCCAAAAATCCCACTTTTTCCCTCAGAATAGCACCCAAAACCCCACTTTTCCTTGGAAAATACCACCAAAACCTCACTTTTTCACTCAGAACTCCACCAAAACACCACTGTTTCCCTCAAAACTCCACCAAAACCCCGCTTCTTCCCCCAGAAGTTCCCCAAAACCGCACCTTTCCCCTCAAACCTCTACCAAACCCCACTTTTTCCCCTCAAAACTGCACCAAAACCCCATTTTCCCCCCTCAAAACACCACCCAAACTCCACTTTTACCCTCAGAATTTCCACAAAACCCCACTTTTCCCCTCAAAACCCCACCAAAACATTTGGTTTTTTCAAAAATCCACCCAAACCCCACTTTTTCCCTTTAAAAATTTACCAAAACCTCACTTTTTCCCTCAAAACTCCACCAAAACCCCACCTTTTCCCACAGAAATACCCAAAACTCTCCTCTTTTCCCTCAAAACTCCACCCAAATCCCACCTTTTCCCTCAGAAATGCCACCCAAACCTCACTTTTCCTCTCAGATTTGCCCCCACACCTCATGTCATCCCTCACAACTCCCACAAACCCGCACTTTTCCCCTCTAAATCCCAACAGAAAACAACTTGTTCTGAAAGAATAAAATGAAATAAAATGGAGCCGGTGAGGCTCAGTCACAGCAAGGCCGACTAGGCCACGAGAAAGGATGATGAAACCAACCCCGGCCATTGCATCAGAAACCGCAGGGGCTGAGAAACATTTCTCAGAGAATTGGATCCATTGTCCCCACCGTGCCAGCAGGGCACCTGGGTTAAGGGGAAGTTGTGTGCGTGTGTTGGAATTTTCCGTCCCTCATCCCCAGCATATATAAACCCCTACCTGCAAAGCCTCGGGGCCGCCTCCTCTGTCTCCTGCGTGAGATACGAGACGGCCCGGAGCTCCGCAATAAAGCTCACCTCTTGCTTTTGCAACAAGCCGGTCTCTCGTCTTCCTTGGGGTGTTCGCCGTCCGGGCTTGGAGCGAAAGCCTGCAGCTTTCAACATCACGACCAGCAGTTTTTACACTCGTTGAGGCGAGGGACTGAGGATGGAAAGGACGAGCCCAGCGGTCCGTGAGGGCCGGGGCCGGCGGTGTCGGCGCGGTGTGTGTGGGGGGCTCCGGAGACACCGACCGGGCGCGGGAAGCGGCTGCGCGGCGGCGGCTGCGGATGGAAGGGGCGGGGGGGGTCTGGCTCACTCCGTGCCGGCCCCGGCGCCGGCGGCGCAGCCGCTGTTACTCTCTCCCGTGTTTTCTTTCTCCCCTCACATGCCCGATGGTGCCCAGTCTAACACGGGGTCGCGCTCCCCCACTCTCCTCTGATCATCCTGCGCCGCACCCCGGCCCGACTCCGCCCGCTCGGCATTCCCCTGCGAGTCGTCCCAGGGGTAACTCGGCGGGCTGGGCTCGAATGGGAAGCAGCTCTCCCGCGGGGGCTCTGCTCTGAAGCCCCTTCGCCTCTCTGACTTTGTAAATACTCTTGTGTAGAGAAGAACCTTTTTCTTTTTTCTCGGTATCATCCGCCTCAGCGCCGCTCCCGGCACTACTCTCGGCGCCTCTCCCGGCACTGCTCTCGGTGCTTCTCCCGGCGCCTCTCCCGGCGCCTCTCCCGGCGCTTCTCCCGGCGCTGCTCTCGGCACCTCTCCCGGCGCTTCTCCCGGCACCTCTCCCGGCGCCTCTCCCGGCGCTTCTCCCGGCGCCTCTCCCGGCACCTCTCCCGGCACCTCTCCCGGCGCTTCTCCCGGCGCCGCTCCCGGCGCTTCTCCCGGCGCCTCTCCCGGCACCTCTCCCGGCACCTCTCCCGGCACCTCTCCCGGCGCTGCTCTCGGCACCTCTCCCGGCACTACTGTCGGTGCCTCTGCCAGTTCACTCTCTGCCCCAGGGACAGGCTCACTAAGTGGGGGGGGGGGAGGCGGGGGCTCTTTAGGCCGGCACTCTTGTTCCTCGGGAGGGGCTGATGGCTCATATGGTTCTCGTACCCCGTCCGTGCCTCCAGGGTCATTTTCTACACGCGGGGTGGGGAGCATTACTTTTGAGACGGTAGGAGCCAGCGGGGTGGATTGGAACCAGTCACGCTCATCGTTTTTGTTCTTACTCTGTGCTGCTGATGCGTGCTCAGCAGCCTTCTTTTCTGCCTGACGTTGCAACAACACATTGTGCACTATCCGCCAAAACTTCCCTAACTTTTTAGCTATCTCATCGTCCTCCAGGGTAGCTTCCCACAGCAAATCCCCAAATCTACGCCATTCGCTCAATTCATGCACTGTCTGTGGATTCTGAAACACTCCCTTAGCATACCCATAAGCTAACAACCCTGGTAGGTCTTTTTGCAGATCTATACCCTTTACCTGCCGCTTCTGCAAGAATGCAGTAAATAAATCATATGCCGCTTGCCTTTCCACACCTATTTGTCAGCGCGCTGCTGCAGCCCTTCCAGGTCCAGCGGCACGTATCGGCCGGGCTCGGCTATACGGTCACCCAGGGCACGGCGTGTTCCCAATTTTCACGCTTATTGCCGTCCTTGCTGCATAGGACCCGAACCCCTTCGTCGCTCCGCCGTGGCGCCCAGTCGGTATATCACGTCCTTCGCGTATCGCGTCGGGGTCACCATTTGCTGAAGACGACGGGAGACAAGCCCACCCTGCAGTGCAACAAGTCTCAACTTTATTTGCAAAGATAGAACTCTTTTATAGATACAATAATCAGGCTCATACATATTGCAAAAGCTAAGCTCATCATTGGTTCCCAGTTAGGTGCAAACCTCGCCCTTGCTTCAACATACTCCAGATACGTGTGGCTGCTTAACCCAAACTAAGCTCCTGCTTTCTCATCCTGTTCTCATACAGCTCTCTTGCTCTCACGGCCTTGAGCAGGAGTCCACTATCTTATCGCTTAATGCTTACTGCCTAACCAGCTGTATTCTACCATGTCCTCTTTTCTCTAGCCAAGTCTCCACAAAACTCCCCACATAGGTGGGATCTGTCTTCCTGCTTTCTTGTAGCTCCCATATGCAGTGGTATAACTTCTACCGACAGTTTGTATTTTTTCAATGGGAGTTGAGGTTAATTATGGACGGATAAAGTTGTGATGGACCGGCTTGCACCTCCTCGTCCACATCCATAGCAAGCTTGAGCAAGGGGAAAACCGAAACAGCAGATTGGAACAGAAACAAGGTCAAAGCAAGAAGATAGGACAGGACATTAAACCAAGCGTTGTTAGAGGACTGAATATAGCATTCAATTTAGCATTGTATGATTGACTGTACTTGACTAATAAATGGTAACATATGTAACTAACAATAATATAAAGGTAACTAAACGTAAGGTAAGCATAACCATAGTGTGAGAGAAAACTAACTGAAGGCCGAACAGATGGGATGATATTTTAGACACAATAAGGCTGATGTTTTATGCACAATAAGGATGGTGTTTAAACACAGTGAGGTTGGTGTTTAAGTTGTTACCAAAATGAAACTTTGAGGCCTTATGCATAGTGCGTGATGCTCAGTATTAACTATTTGCCATGAATTGTGGCACGTACAAAGCATTTGGAAAAGGTATAGAAGTGATGATGATGTGACAATAAATTGGAGCTGATGCACATCAGATTGGTGTCTGGTCACTCCCGTTTCACGCAACAAAGAAGAACCCCTGCACAAAGAAAAAGAAACCCTGCAGAACAGGCTGCCCAGAGGGCTTGTGGAGTCTCCTTCCTTGGAGGATTTCAGCACAAGCCTGGACACTTTCTTGTGCGACCTGATCTAGGTGAACTGAATTCTGGGGGAGGGGGTTGCTCTAGATGATCTCTAATGGTCCCTTCCAACCCCTACCACTCTAGGATTCTATGATGTCACACAGTCTAGATGCAGTACCCAGATGTGCTGTGATGTCACGGAGCACTGTTGCAGCATCCAGAGGTGATGTGATGTTATAGAGAACTGTTGCCATGCCCACATCTGCTGTGATGTCACAGAGTCTCATTTCAGTGCCCAGATCCTATGTGAAATCTCAGAGCACTGTGTGTCCAGTGTCCAGACATCCTGTGATGTCACAGAGCACTATTGCAGTGCCCAGATGTGCTGTCATATCACACAGCCCTGCTGCAAAGCCCAGATGTGCTGTTGCATTACATAGTCCTATTGCAGTGCACACATCTTATGATGTCACAGAGTACTGTTGCCTTTCCCAGATGTGCTGTGATGCCACAGAGCACTGTTGCACTGCCTAGTACTAGGACGTCGCAGAACCCCATGGCAGTGTCTGGATGTGATGTGATGTCAAAACTCTTGTTGCAGTGCCCAGATTTTCTGTGATGTCCTACAGCCCCGTTCCAGTGCCTAGATATGCTATGATGTCACGGAGCAGTGTAGCACTGCCCAGATGTGCTGTGATGCGACGCACACCGCACATCCTCTGCAATGCCCACATGTACTGCTGTGCCACACAGTCCTGTTGTAGTGCCTAGATGTTCTCTGATTTCACACACCCCCTTGTCATGCCCAGATGTGCTGTGATGTCACACGGCCCTGTTGCAGGGCCCAGATGTGCTATGATGTCACAGAGCACTGTTGCAGTGCCCAGATGTGCTGTGATGTCACAGAGTACCACTGCAGTTCCCACTTGTGCTGTGATCTCACAGGCACTGTAGCAATGTCCTCTTGTGATAGGATGTTTCAGAGCACTGTTGCAGTGCCCACGTCTGCTGTGATGACAGAGTCTCGTTTCAGTGCCCAGATACTATGTGAAGTCTCAGAGCGGTGTGTGTCCAGTGCCCAGACGTCCTGTGATGTCACAGAGCACTACTGGAGTGCCCAGATGTGCTGTAAGGTCACACAGCCCTGCTGCAAAGCCCAGATG
The DNA here is from genome assembly GCF_028858725.1 of Colius striatus. Classification (NCBI taxonomy): domain Eukaryota; kingdom Metazoa; phylum Chordata; class Aves; order Coliiformes; family Coliidae; genus Colius; species Colius striatus. Next base: position 1,642,629 of record NC_084779.1, read on the forward strand.
TCCTTTGTGTTACACAGTCCTGTTGCACTGTGCACATGTTCTGTGATGTCACAGAGCACTGCTGCCTTTCCCAGATGTGCTGTGATGTCACAGAGCACCGTGCCAGTGCCTAGTGATGCTGTTATATATCACAGCAGTGATTGAGTGCTCAGATGTCTTGGAATGTCACAGAGCACTGTAGCAGTGTGCAGTTGAGATAAGATGTTATAGAGCACTGTTGCAGTGCCCAGATGTGCTGTGATGTCAGAGAGTCCTGTTTCAGTGCCCAGATATGATGTGAAGCCTTAGAGCACTGCTACAGTGCCCAGACGTCCTGTGATGTCACACAGCACTGTTGCTGTGCCCAAAGGTGATGTGACGTCACAGAATACTGCCGCAGTGTCCGGATGTGATGTGATGTCACAGAGCCCCATTCCAGTGCCTAGATAAGCAATGATGTCACAGAGCAGTGTAGTGGTGCCCAGATGTGCTGTGATGCAATACACACAGCACAACCTCTGCAATGCCCACATCTCCTGCAGTGTCACACAGCCATGTTGCAGTACCTAGTTGTGCTGTGATGTCACAGAGAACTGTTGCAGTGACAACGTCTGCTGTGATGCCACAGAAACCCGTTTCAGTGCCCAGATATGATGTGAGGTCTTAGAGCACTGCTACAGTGCCCAAAAGTGCTGTCATGTCACACAGCGCCGCTGCAAAGCCCAGATGGGCTGTTGTATTACACACTCCTGTTGCAGTGCGCACCTGTGCTGTGATGTCACAGAGCACTCTTGCAGTGTTCAGTTGTGCTGTGATGTCAAACGTCCGCGGAAGAGGAAGACGGAGCACTGGAACAGGTTGCCCACAGGGCTTGTGGAGTCTCCTTCCTTGGAGGACTTCAGCATAAGCCTGGACACGTTCCTGTGCGACCTGATCTAGGTGAACGTGATTCTGGAGGAGGGGGTTGGTCTAGATGATCTCTAATGGTCCGTTCCAAGCCCTACCATTCTAGGATTCTATGATGTCACACAGCCTGGATGCAGTACCCACATGTGCTGTGATGTCACAGAGCACTGTTAGAGTGTCCAGAGGTGATGTGATGTTATAGAGCACTTTTGCCATGCCCACGTCTGCTGTGATGTCACAGAGTCTCTCTGCAATTGCCACATGTGTGGCAATGTCACTGAACCCCATTGCAGTGCCCACGTGTGCTGTGATGTCCCCATGTAGTCTATCAGCCAGCACTGTGTCACATTTGCAGCTGCTTTCCTGAGGGAACTATCTCCATTCCCACTCACTGGGACTCCTCAGCTCCCATTGAAATAACACATGTTGTCGGTTAAGCTCTACCACTGAGTATGGGAGCTACAAGAAAGCAGGAAGGCAGACTCCACCTATAGTGGTAAGTAGGTCCCATTGTAGTCTATCATCTTGCACTGTGTCACATTTGCAGCTGCTTTCCTGTGGGACTTATCTCCAATCCTCTGCACTTGGGCTGCTCAGTTCCCATTGAAAACACACAGGCTGCCAGTAGAAGTTATGCCACTGCGTGTGGGCACTACAAGAAAGCAGGTACACAGACCCCAACTACAGTGGTAAGTAGGTGTGGTAGTTTGAGCCTGGCTGGATGCCAGGTGCCCACCACACCACTCTGTTCCCCATCTCCTCAGCAAGCCAGGGAAGGGGAGAAAATAAGATGGGAGTCTCGTGGGTTGAGATAAAAGCAGTTTAATAAAGAAGCAGCAAAGCCGCGCGCGGGAAGCAAAGCAGAAGCAGATAAAGCTGTTCCTCTCCACTTCCCATCAGCAGCGATGTCCGGCCACCTCCCGAGAAGCAGGGCTGCGGTACGCGTAGCGGTTGCTTTGGGAAGGCCAGAAATGAATCTCGCCTCCCCTTCCTGCTCCTCTCCCCCAGTTTATATTCCTGAGCTGACCTCATATGGTATGGAATATCTCCTTGGTCAGCCTGGGTCAGCTGTCCTGGCCATAGTCCCTCCCAAGATCATGCCCACCCACAGCTATTGGTGAAGGTGGGGGAAGGAGTGCTGGAGGGACAGCCCTGATGCTGTGTGAGCGGTAGTCATAATATTGATATCAACAGTATGCACAGCACTGCAGGAGCTGCTGTGGAAAGTCACTACCATCCCAGACCCACTACAGACAGTCACAGGAATGCAGACATATTACAAACACTATTGTTTCTGTGTTCAAACGAAACACACAGTCAGTAATATCAATCATGAAAACATCTCCTTAATTGTAGCATTCTTTTTTCATAAAGTGTATGTTCAAAAAACCTTGTAAACTCTTACAAGGGCTCCAAGTTTGCTGCATGATCCAATATGTTCATGTGGCTGCACAGCTTCTGAAGTTGTGTTCTGTGTTCTGCATTGTCAGTTCCCAGACCTGTAGGCAAAACCTCAGATTGAACGTCGTATTCGTTAACTGACATCTTCAAGTCTGGAAGCCTGGTAACCCGGACCTTGGATGACAGAACAAACCAAGTTGAAACCATAACTCATCAGTAGTCTAACTCTAAGCTACTCTAAGTGAAGCTTTAAACATGTACCCATTTATTGATACCTGTATGTAATTGGTCTAATTGATCTAATGCATTAGAAAATGAATTACAATGTTTTAAAAATCAAACCAGACATTTCCATTTCACTATGTAACAGCCCCTTAAAAATCAAGCTTCATCGAGTATCAAAGTGATATGACATTAACCACTTGTTAGATATTACTTGATAAATAAGTTACAGACTCCCACACTCATGCAGTCCATCTCTGTCAATGTCTAAGCAGATGGCCTAAATAACCTGGGAAGCATCATGAAGATACTCTAAGATGACATCAGATGCACCCATTCTCAACATGCACTACCTTTTGGATCATTCATTGACATTTGCACCTTAGAACACAAAACCTGCAGTACTCTAATATATACATCCTCCACTCCTGTTTCTCAAGGCTTTGTAGCAACTGCTCGACTGCAAAAGTGTAAGAATTGGTGGAATATACAAGAAAGGATTATTTCCCTGATATGAGATGGCAACTACATCACATCCTTGAGCTATTGGTGGCCAACAGTAAGATTCAGTGGAGTTAGGGCCTAAACATTTTTTCCGAGTAAGTTCCTACAGAAAGAGAAATAAAGAGTTCTACCTGAAAATCGTGTGCTTGAAACACCAACAAGGCAACACAAAGCACTGAGCAATTTAAAAGCCTTTGACCCACTGCATAATACATTTCCTTAACACACAATATGATAAGAGTTCTTCTGGGATGAGGAGTTAAATTCTTACATCCAATTCAAATGCCATCATTTGTAGCAGTGGTTGATAGATCAGATGAAACTGTACAATTCTACAGTCTCTCTGAAGCATAATTTACTCAACCGTATGAACAACCTCCTACACATTCCTCAATCAAAATTAGCTACTATAGTATTTAGTATCTGAAAGTTAAGGTCTGATACTAGTCTTAAAAATACTAAATGTAATGTATTACATTAGCATTACCCTTTCCAGATCTTCAAGAAGTGGTGCTGTTTCCAGAATTGATGGTGGCTTCATTTTCTTGCCAAGAAAGACAAAGTTTCTTTCTTCAAGATTTTGAAAACTCTGAAACCATATGAAATAGATGAAAAAGGCAATACTTAGTAGATGGGTTTGAGCTTACATCCAACTTAAAAACTATTTTTTTGAGAAGAATTAGCCAAAGAAATGCTAAACACAAATGAAGTACAACTCACACACACGTCACACAGAACAGAGCTGAGACTCCTACTGTCCCCTGACTTGGCCATTGCCTCTGTTTCTTGCTTTTTTTCTTTTTGTCTCTTCCGCTGCATTTTTTTTTTCCCTTCATATTTTCACAGAGGCACCATCAACTTTGCTGGCTTGCTGAGCTTTGGTCTGATCTTGTTGCTGATGTGGCTGGATTCAGTCCCTGATGTCCCTCCACAGAGTCCCTCCACAAAGACCACTCTTGTAGCCTCAACACTACCCACACCTTCCACATATATGACACACGTTTGCAGAGGTTTAAATGGAAGTTATATCCTGGAATTACCTGTTGCTCATTTTCAGTTCCATGTGTCTTCAAAGGATCAGAATTTAAGCACTGCTGAAGCCTGAGAAATATACAAATATTAAATTCATTGTAAATGCAAAAGGAAAGTGTAATCGATAAATATCACCAATATTTCTAAATGGCACGAAACAGTTCACCTACAAAATATCTCTGATGTATTACCTGTGCCAACAAAAACCCTCAAATATGAAAGAAGAAATCAAAAAGTATCATTTTGGATGTAAAATTTACTATTACGTTTTAGGTATCTGAAAATAACCCAAAGGTTTTTTTAACCAAGAGAATTGGTGGGTTCCTGAACTTCAGAAGAAAATCAGATGGGACTGCAGGAAAAAGGTGTCTTACAGTTGCAAAACCATGAAACAATGTATCTTTGCAACAGTTAAAACTTGAATTAAAAACACCCCTCAGGTTGTTTACATATGCAGCAAGTGATCTGCAGCATAATAAAAGCCTTGCACAAGTCAACTCAGTCAGATTTCATTCAGCTGGAAAACTTTATAAATCACACTAAGAATAAAAGAAGGCAACTGAATATGCTGAGTGTGCAGAAACCTACTGCCTCATCACAGCCTTGTTTAGAAAGAATTGCTATTTTTACTGTGGTCTGGATAAGTATCAGCAGCTTCTAATTGCCTCCTTCCCCAATACCATGTGCACACATCTGGTCTTACCCTCTGCCCTTTTAGCTGTCTAAGAAGAGTAACTGGAAACATACTACAGCTCCTAATTATCTGGCTACACAATTGGTTCAAATATGTAACACACTGTACCATACCTGTCTGTGTGAACTGCTGGATTTTCCTTGAAAGGCAATCCTGGGATTGTTTTGACAATCTGTCAAGAAAAGACAAATCCTTTTCTGGCAGTAAAATACTGTTTAAGAGCAACATTTTAGAAAAAAAGATTACTAAGCTCAAGGTGGTTTTCTTACCTAACCGAATTTTCTTCATTAAGAATCAAGCATGCAACAAGAACATCAACCACACAGGAGAATCAGTTCATGTTCACAGCTCAAGCTATAGCTTCTGGCAGCTCTTTCTTTGAAGAATCCGCCCCTGTATTCCCCCAACAAATACCAAAAGCTGGCCACACAAAACCACTACACATCTTCACAGCACTAGAGCAAGTGAGCACAAAAGGAGACACAACCTGTTCAAAGTCCATCGTTGCAATCTAAAAAACCAAAACCAGCAGAACCACAAACTTGAAGGACAACGTTCTCTTTTAACTAGATCAAGAGTTAGTCCCAGATTTGTTACAGAAAAGGACGTGATAGCTGACTACAGTATTCCTAATCTGCCTTACAGATGCTTAACTTAATTCATTCTGACATTTGAATAGAAAATCTAACACTTACAGATGTGGTAGTTTCACTGTCATCTGTGTTGGAGCTTTGTCGTGTCTTTTCAAGAACAGAACCAGATACAGCAAGATCTAGAAAGACAATTTTAAAAGATGCAGAAACACGTTTGTGATTATCTGAATCTATGAAAGGCCAGTGTTTTTACAGTTGGTTGCAACTGACTTCTTTCTCGGCTTGTCTCATTTTCTAATGGCAAAAAGAACAACCAAAAGACAGTTGTATTTACATAAAGATATGCAAATGAACCGAGGGAACAAGGACAGAGGATATTTATAGTGATTCAAGTCTGTTTTAAACAAGACAACTCACAGAAAACATTCAAGTTACCTCTGTGTAGAGAAATCCCTCTAAACTCAAATCAAACAGTAAGGTATCACTGATCAATGCTACAAGTTATTTCAACAGTATCTAATGCTTTTCAGCATATCAACAAATGACCCTGCAACTCACCCTTTGTCTTATCAAGTACAAAATGCTTTAGAATATTCCTGCATCTGCTGATTTGATTGCTCTTTGTAAAGTCTGATACACAGGCAGTGTTTGTTAGGATACCTTTTGTTCCACTTGTTGGATTCCAACTGATACAGTAGTTCAATATATCCAGGTAAAGACAAATGATGCACTGCATGAATGATTGCTGCCAACACACACGGTTCCCACTTGTTTCAGGATCTGTTGATACCTTCTGCTGGAGCAGCACTGTCCTCAAACCAAGTGCAGGATTAACAACTTTCATTGGAAGAGAGTCAAGATTTAATGATGTTTGGGTCTCCTGATAATCTGCTGAACTCACTGCATTCTCTTCAGCTTGCTCAAAATGAGCAAAGCTGCTTAAGACGAGATCATCATTAATGCATACCTAAAAAACCCAAGTCTTTGACTGACCAGAATCAACAAGCAAGTCACCATCACATACTGCTTTAGAATTTACTTGAAGCTGGAGACAACAGGAAGACATATGCAGTATGTACAAATGCTTTCTGAAGAGTACTCATTCCAGGGCAGGAAAGTTGGTCATATCTTCCTCTATGTTCTCCAAACAGGTGTTACTTACCAGTTTCATGCTTTTGCCTAAAATTCTGTGCTCAGTTTTCTATCAGCTTTAAACATTTTTAGAAAAACTATCTTAGTTTTATGTCCCTTTGATTCAGAGTGCATCCAAACCTGGCAGGAAAAAACAATATTCAACTTAAAAGTTCTTACTGGCTCAGAGAGAAGTGACACTTGCCAACTGTGATTCTGAACAGAGAAGGTATTCAAATTAAGATGTAATCCAAGTTATTGTCTACAGTGAAGACCACAGCTCTAATGTTAAAAGTCTTGGTAAAATACTCCAAATGGCAGCAGGTTTCAAACACATTTATTTTTGTCTACTAGGCAGCTGCTTAAGTCTGACAGTAGCTGCAGCAGAGATTTAGCAGGAGTTACACACTTTGGTAAGTGCAACGAGCTTTCTTCCTTTCTCCCAACTGTTTGGGAATTCAGCCTTATGCACATATGAACTTGTATTTATTTTCATAACACCATGCAACTGCCTTCTTGAAATATCTTTAAGTGTATCACAAAGAAGGACAAGAGTACAGTAAATTCACATAGTTGTTCATCGGAAGTACTTGGGGGACTTCATTTGCTTGTCAATACCTTCCAAAGCGGTTCACAAGTTTCCACCTCACAGAATTCATTCCAAAGTTCACAAACAACAGATTTAGAAAATAAATCTTCTAGTAAGTTAATGATTGCACTTCTACTGTATATGGCAAATTACAAAATTCACTTGCAAATAACACTTTTCGGTCTTAAATTTGTCACAAAGTTATAACTTCTACAGCACAGTGCACAAAGAGCTTTATAGAGAGATAAATATCTTACCTTTTCACCTTTTATTGTCACATAAAGGAAAACATCAGATGTGGTATCTTCTACAGCACATACTTTGGCTGTCGTCTGGGTAGTAGCAAAACTGAGTGATGGTGTTTCAATGACGCAGCTGCCTGTTCTTTCCTGCTCTTCTCCAGCCCAGTGTTTCCTCACTAACCCAGCATCTGGAAGAGCAAACAATGGGTGTTTTAAAAGTCTCCCTCTCACTGCAGTGGTGACAGGTTTCTGTTGATCTCCTGGGGACTTTACTTTGGGTTTGGTTTGACATTTTGGGCACCTGGACTTGAGAATTCTCCCTCCCTTTTCCACCCCCCTTTTCACATTTGTTGCCTGGGATTCTCCCTTTACAGTTCTTGCTGGACATTTATCCAGACTCTGTGCTCTGCACTTGAAACAACCAGCAGATGATTTCCGATGGAACCTGAGGCTCTCTGCACTGGCCTGATGCAAAGGCAATTTGCATCAAAACTCCTCCAAAATCCTTTTTTACCTCTCTCAGAATTGCACCAAAACCTCATTTTATCCCTCACAACTCCCCCAAACCCCACTTTTTCCTCTCAAAACAATTCCAAAACTCCACTTTTTCCCTCAAGATGGCACTTTTTTACCCAGCAGTTCCCAAAAATCCCACTTTTTCCCTCAGAATAGCACCTAAAACCCACTTTTCCTCGGAAAATACCTCCAAAACCTCACTTTTTCACTCAGAACTCCACCAAAACACCACTATTTCCCTCAAAACTGCACCAAAACCCCGCTTCTTCCTCACAAAGTTCCCCAAAACTGCACTTCTCCCCTCAGAACTCCACCAAACCCCACTTTTTCCCCTCAAAACTGCACCAAAACCCCATTTTCCGCCTCAAAACACCACCCAAACTCCACTTTTACCCTCAGAATTTCCACAAAATCCCACTTTTCCCCTCAAAACCCCACAAAAAAAATTGTTTTTTCAAAAATCCACCCAAACCCCACTTTTTCCCTTTAAAAATTTACCAAAACCCCACTTTTTCCCTCAAAACTCCACCCAAATCCCACCTTTTCCCCTCAGAATTGCACCAAAACCTCATTTGATCCCACAACTCCACTGCTTTTGGCCCTCAGAAATGTACTCCATCCCCACTTTTCCTCTCAAAACTCTTCCAAACTACACTTTTCCCTGCAAAGCTGCACCAAAACCCACTTTTTCTCCTAAAACTCCAACAAAACCTCACTTTTGCTCTCAGAAATAAACAAAAACTCTACTTTTTCCCTCAGAATTGCTCAAAAACACCGCTTTTCCTCTATCAAATTCCACCCAAATCCCAACTGTTTTCCTTTAAAATGCCACCCAAACCTCACCTTTCCCCTCAGATTTGCCCCCACACCTCATATTATCCCTCAGAAATCCCACAAACCCCCTCCCCCAGCACTCAAACCCCCTCCCTAGCACCCAGAGCCCTCCCCAGCACCCAGCCCCCCTCCAAAACTCCTTCCCCAGCACCCAAACCCCCTCCCCAGCACCCTGAGCCCTTCCCCCAGTACCCAAAACCCCTCCCCAGCACCCAAATCCCCTCCCTAGCTCCCAGGGCCCTCCTCAGCACCCAAACCCCCTCCCTCAGCACCCAAACCCCCTCCCAAACTCCCTCCCCAGCACCCAACTCCCCCTCCCCAGCACCCAACCCCCTCCCTAGCTCCCAGAGCCCTCCCCAGCACCCAACCCCCTCCAAAACTCCTTCCTCAGCACCCAAACCCCCTCCCCAGCACCCTGGGGGGTCTAAAGGGATAAAAGAGGGGTTTTGAGGGGAAAAGGACGGTTCTGAGGGGAAAAATTGAGGTTTTGAGGGGAAAATAGGAGGTTTTGGGGTCTAAAGGGATGAAAGAGGTTTTGAGGGGGAAAAAGGGGGGGGTTGAGGGGAAAAATTGAGGTTTTGAGGGGGAAAAGGGGGTTTTTGGGGTCTTAAGGGATAAAAGGGGGGGTTCAGTCGAAAAGGGGGGTTTTGAGGGGATAAAAGGGGTTTTGAGGAGAAAATGGGAGGTTTTGTGGTCTTAAGGGATAAAAGAGGGGGTTTGAAGGGAAAAAGGGGGGATTGAGGGGAAAACCGGAGGTTTTGAGGGGATAAAGAGGGGTTTAGGGGTCTTAAGAGTTAAAAGAGGAGGTTTTGAGGGGAAAAAAAGGGGTTTTAGTAGGGAAAAGGGAGGTTTTGAGTAGAAAAAGGAGAGATTTGGGGATCTTAAGTGTCCTGGTTTAGGCCCATCAGGGAACAAAGACCACGATTAGCCTCCAGTATGGAAGAGGCTGAGAATTGCTCAAGGGCAGGGAGAGCTTAATTGCCGCTGAAGGTTCAGGACAAAGCAGACCAGGCCACTCGGTTTGGGGAAGAAAACAGAGAAACAATTTAATGCAACGTCAACTAAAACATACCCCCAAAAACCCAAAACATAACCAAAATGAAACAACACGGAGCAATACATCAATGAAGAGTCCAACCAGCCTTTTGAAGAACACCTTCTTGCCACCCCTCCCCTCTTCCCGGGCTCAGAGCCCTGATCCCGGGGTTTTTACCTTGTCCCCCCCTGAACGGTTCGGGGGGGCAGGCAGTGGGGGTTTCAGTCAGTCTGTTCCCGATAGCTTCTGCCGTTTGTCCCTCCTCAGGACCGGTGAACTCCACACCAGTCCTCCCTGCGAGTCCGTGGGGTAACTCACACGCATGGCAGCCCTGCACAGGCTGCTCCGATGCCCACTGACTCCAAAGGCTGCAGCTCGTCTCTGCCTCTCGTGTGGGGCTGCTCTGCGGCGTGCAGGCTCTCCAGCACGGCCTGGGCCATGGCCCCTCCCCACACAGTCCCTCTCCCGTCCGGGCTCACTCACACGGAGCTGCTGGGAACTCTCGCTCCTGCCATGGATCTCCAGAGGCTGCAGGGGCACAGCTGCATTCTCGCCACGGCTTGCAGAGGGGTCTCTGGTCTGTTGCTTCTCCTTCCTTCCTCCTTCTCTGGCTGAAGGGTCCGCGTGGTCGCCTCCATCTCGTGTCACTCTTACACCTCCTGCCTCGCATTCCAAATTCCCGTCCCCTAAATAGTGCTGGCAGAGGCGCCAGATTGGCCCAGCCGGGCCGGAGGTGGGTGTGAACCCAGGAGCCGGGGGAGAGTCCGCAAACTCTTTCTCGGGTCTTCACTGCAACCCGCTCCCCCTGTTACTAAGCCAAAAGCTGCTCCTTGCTAAACCAGAACACAAATAAACAAAAACTCTACTTTTTCCCTCAGAATTGCTCAAAAACACCGCTTTTCCTCTATAAAATTCCATCCAAATCCCAACTGTTTTCCTGTAAAATGCCACCCAAACCTCACTTTTCCCCTCAGATTTGCCCCCACACCTCATGTTATCCCTCACAACTCCCACAAACCCTCACTTTTCCCCTCTAAATCCCAACAGAAAACAACTTGTTCCTTCAAACCTCCACCCAAACCCCCACTTTGGACCTCAGATAGTTACCAAAACCTTCCTTTTTTTCTCATAACTCCACCCAGACCCCCACACTTTCCCCTCAAGATTTCCCAAAAACCTCACTTTTTCTTTAAACACCCCAACAAAAACACATATTTTCCTTCCAAACTCCACACAAACCCCCACTTTTTCTCTCAGAATTGCTCCAAAACCCCACTTTTCCTCTCAAAACTACACCCAAATCCCAATTGCTTTCCCTCACAATTACCCCAAAACCTCTTTTCATCCCTCAGAACTCCCCCAAAACCCCACTTGGTCCTTCAAAACTCACACAAAACCCCTTTTCTCCTCACATCTTCCCCAAAGGCCCTCTTTTCCCCTCAGAATTACTCCAAAACCTCACTTTTTCCATCCAAACTCCACCTAAACCCCACTTTTGCTCTCAGAAATTTAACAAAACCCTGCTTTTTCCCTCAAAACAACAACCAAATCCCACCTTTTCCCTCAGAAATGCCCCAAAACCTCATCTTTGCCCTCAAAACTCCACCCAAATGCCACTTTTCTTTCTCAGAAATGTACTCAAACCCCACTTTACATCCTCAAAACTCCTCCAAAATCCTTTTTTTTCCTCTCAGAACTGCACCAACACCTCATTTTATCCCTCAGAACTCCCCTAAAACCCGCTTTTCCCGTCAAAACCCAACCAACTCCCCCTTTTTTTGCATTCAAACTCCACCCAAACCCCACTTTTTCCCCTCAAAACGCTTCCAAAACTCCACTTTTTCCCTCAAGATGGCACTTTTTTACCCAGCAGTTCCCAAAAATCCCACTTTTTCCCTCAGAATAGCACCCAAGACCCACTTTTCCTCGGAAAATACCTCCAAAACCTCACTTTTTCACTCAGAACTCCACCAAAACACCACTGTTTCCCTCAAAACTGCACCAAAACCCCGCTTCTTCCCCCAGAAGTTCCCCAAAACCGCACCTTTCCCCTCAAAACTCGACCAAAACCCCATTTTCCCCCTCAAAACACCACCCAAACTCCACTTTTACCCTCAGAATTTCCACAAAACCACATTTTTCACCTCAAAACCCCACCAAAACATTTGTTCTTTTCAGAAATCCTCCCATACCCCACTTTTTCCCTCAAAACTCCACTCAAATCCCACCTTTTCCCCTCAGAATTGCACTAAAACCTCATTTGATCCCACAACTCCACTGCTTTTGGCCCTCAGAAATGTACTCCATCCCCACTTTTCCCCTCAAAACTCTTCCAAACTACACTTTTCCCTGAAAAATTGCACCAAAACCCACTTTTTCTCCTAAAACTCCAACAAAACCTCACTTTTGCTCTCAGAAATAAACAAAAACTCTACTTTTTCCCTCAGAATTGCTCAAAAACACCACTTTTCCTCTGTAAAATTCCACCCAAATCCCAACTGTTTTCCTGTAAAATGCCACCCAAACCCCACTTTTCCCCTCAGACATGCCCAAAAACCTCCTTTCATCCCTCACAACTCCACTGAAATCACACTTTTTCTCTCACAATTGCGCCAAAACCTTATTTTATCCCTCAGAAACCCCCCTAAGCCCTACTTTTCTTCTCAAAACTCTACTAAAACCCCACTTTTTGCCACGTAAGAGGCAGGAAGGAAAAACCAGAACAGGGAGCTATCTTCAGTCCCACCCATTTGGACTGCTCAGCTCCCACTGATATAACACATGCCCTCCCTTAACGCATACCACTGAGTATGGGAGCTACAAGAAAGCAGGAAGGCAGACCCCAGCTACAGGAGTAAGTAGGTCCCCATGCAGTCTATCAGCCAGCACGGGGTCACATTTGCAGCTGCTTTCCTGTGGGAGCTATCTCCAATCACACTCACTTTGACTCCTCAACTCCCATTGAAAAAGTACACACTGTTGGTAGAAGTTATATATCTCAATGGGAGATATAGAAAGCACAGAAAGAACCACTTAAAAATCAATGGGTGTAAGGGAACTAAAGAGAAAAAGGGACAAAATGGGGTCAGAGACTAAAAGGGATGTGGAAAGAGAAGAAGAGAAGGGAATGAGGAAAGGCAAGGGAAAAAGGAAACAAATAGGGCAGCAAATGGATGAAAAGCAACAGACGAAATGAAAAGCAATTAAGGGAACGAGGGGAAAGTTGAAAATGAGCGTCAGGGAACCACTATGGACGTGCAGAATGGACATCTAATATACTTTGGCAAAGACATTGGAGGCAAAAAACCATCAGCATGTCAAGAATTGTTGTGCTCATAGTGGGGTCAGCACAAAGGACACGGGCAGCGAGTCAGAAGGAAACAGGCTGATTGATCCTGACATCTAAAGCGTGAGCATACACTACACTCCATCCACCAACCGCATCCAGTCATGGACAGTAACTAAGGAAGAGACATCGGCAGGTGCCTGAGTTCTCATCACCCAGACCCGCCGTGGCTGGGCAGCCCCAGTGCAGCCAGGACTTGCAGAACCTGTTGCTGCAACTGGGGAGTCCCATGCAGCGCGTCCACTCGTAGGGGAGGTCTCCAAGAAGGTCCAGCTCTTCTCTTCTCGAATCAACAAGGTCACATCACTCCCAAAGCGGGAACAGCTGGTTGCACACTGCATTGAGATCCCCCCCGGAGCCTGGCCAGGGCTCAGGGAGGAACCAAGGGAGTTGCTTTCCCTGTTCGGCTCTGATCATGTATTTTCACGCCAGGCCAGACACCTGGTTTCATGACCTCGACAGTTGCCTCCAAACAAGCAAAGGAATCTCGTGGCATCTCTCTTCACTAACGATTCTATTCTGTCTGGCTACGTCTGTCACTAATCATCACACGTATTTCACTGATCATCAGACACTCACTTCATCTCCTATTTGGCTGTGAGGTTCATTAGAGGTCAGCTTGAGTTTGGGGCCTCAGCACTTCAGTTGGTCTTTTGACCTACAGGTGAACTCTCACAACATTTCTTTTCCTTTGTTGGCCACATAAAACATGAAATGAGACATGGAACAGAGATTAGAACAGTGGCTGCAAAGCCACCAGGCATTGCCAGCCTGGGCCCACGGTCCTGTTCCATCCCGCCCTGGGCTCAAGATGTTGATCCATCATTTGGGTTGCAGCGGCCAAGCCAGCCAGGTGCCTTCTGAGGCACAGCCAATAGCTCCTCATAGTATGTGATGAGCAGCTCTGCCATCCACATTTGCTAACAGGAATCCACAAGTGATGACAAAGCATCTGCTTGACGTGGCCTGAGCAGAGCCGGGCCAAATACCAAGCCGAGGTTGCTGCCTGATGTGCTTTTCCTCATAGTCCTGCATAAATAGGGAAAAAACCCCAAATCCCCAGGAGTTAGAGGGTTTTACCACTTCTGAAATATTTTAGATACTAAAATATTATGTCTAAAGAGGCCAAAAGTCAGTAGAAACCTGACCCTTCAGTGCAGCAGCTGGGACTGACCCTTCAGTGCAGATGCATTGGGCAGCAGCTGGGACTGACCCTTCAGTGCAGATTCATTGGGCAGCAGCTGGGACTGACCTTCAGTGCAGGTGTATTTGGCAGCAGCTGAGACTAAGGGTTTTCTAGACAGGGTGTTTTTCCCATGCCATTGGGTGAACACAGAGAATTGCCCCAGGGTTCCAAGAAAGCTCTTTTTTGTGGGGGCTCATTTGAGAGTTATTTCTGACTCCACCTCAGAGCTCAAGATCAGGGATCTCAGTTGAGACCTGCCCACCAGTCCATGGGGTAAGAAGCCCATTGTTATCCACTGCCTCCATGGTGAGAGTCCTCCTGAGAAATGCCAGTCTTGATGAGTGGATGGAGTTGCCACCAACCTTCCTGTATTCCTCGGAGCTTTTCTTCAGAGCCTTCTCAATCAAGATGGTAGAGTTTGGCATGGAAAGTTTGGTTCTGGACAGTGAGGGCCTGGAGGGCAGACACACCAATAAACACCCCAACCATGTTCTCACTCCTCTTCCACTCACATGAGGCAGCATGTGCTCTGAACCCACCAGGGAGCTGGACAGGGCTTAGAAAGCCCTGCCATGGGCTGCTTGAATATGCAGTGCCTCAGGGAAGCCCGAAACCCCCGCAGCACCTGCGGCTGCTGACCCTGCCTGGCACTGCTCTGTGAAACTGTTGCCTTGGGCTGCAGCAGAACAAGCCTGTCCTTCCTTCAGATTGCTGGCATTTCTATCTCAGGCATGAAAGAGCCCATTGGTGTGGACCCTGGAGTTAGAAAGAGGCAGGAGACAGCCCACCCCTGCTTCCATCACCTTGCTCGGCTTCTAACGTGGCAACAGGCAACGCTGAGTTAGTGGTGTGGACTTTCAATGCTCATCCATCTCAGAGCTGGACACAGCAACAAGATGTTCTTTTAAGCAATTGTGTTGCTGTTACCATCCAAAGCATTCGCTGAATCCCAGAATGGCAGGAGTTGGGAGGCACCTCTGGAGAGCACCTAGAGGTGGAGGCCATCCACTGCTCTCCCCTCATCTACCCAGCCAGCCATGCCATGGTAGAAGGCCATCACCTTGGTTACACCTGGTACCTCTCTCTGTGCAAGAGTAAAAGTCACAGCTGCTGTGAAACTGGTGTTCTTCTCTGGGACCTGACACCAGTGCTCTTTGCACAACTGCTGAGCTGCCTCAAACTGCCACAGCCACATGAGAAATAAAACAGTGGAGCTGCCAACCTGGAGAGACAGGGGTGGGGAATGAAACAGTGGGGCTGCCAACCTGGAGAGACAGGGATGGGTAATGAAACAGTTGAGCTGCCAACCTGGAGAGACAGGGGTGGGGAATGAAACAGTGGAGCTGCCAACCTGGAGAGACAGGGGTGGGGAATGAAACAGTGGAGCTGCCAACCTGGAGAGACAGGGCTGGGGAATGAAACAGTGGAGCTGCCAACCTGGAGAGACAGGGGTGGGGAATGAAACAGTGGAGCTGCCAACCTGGAGAGACAGGGGTGGGGAATGAAACAGTGGGGCTGCCAACCTGGAGACACAGCTGCATTTGAGCCTTTTCCATTTGGTGAGCACTGGTCAGTTCTGGGGAAGAGACAAAGACAAGACACAAGATTTTGCTCAGAGAATTGCAAGGTCCAAGAGCACAGACATCGTGAGCAAAGAGCAATTTGGGATGCAGTCTCAGGGCATGGAGATTGAGTAGGAAACTAATAGCA
Organism: Colius striatus; assembly: GCF_028858725.1. Taxonomy (NCBI): domain Eukaryota; kingdom Metazoa; phylum Chordata; class Aves; order Coliiformes; family Coliidae; genus Colius; species Colius striatus. The sequence continues at coordinate 1,658,550 of NC_084779.1, forward strand.
ATATCTCCTGTGACCTTGGTCAGTTGTTGGGAGGATCAAGACTTCTGACCTAAATTTAGCCATGCCATGCTGGATCCCATCTGTGCCTACAGGAGAAGGGAAGAGACTGTTCTCAACTCATGGGATGCTCTGGCCTGTGTCTCTGATGGACAGAGCACAGAGCTAAGCAACAGGGCTGACTTTGGGGAAAGGGCTGGAAGAACCTACTGGAGCTCTTTGAAAGTCAGGGACTCGTCCTTATGTGAAAAAAACCCAAAGGAGACTGTGCAGAGAGCTGTTAAATGTCAGCTACAGCACGTGGAGAGACACGTCTTTAGTTACTGAACCCACAGGCAAGAACCAGCTCTGCAGCATCAAATCCCGCGGAGCCATTGGAATACAGACCCGAGGGAACGGTGCTGAGGGGCAGGTTTGGGATCCCAAAGCCGCAGAGCTGAGGTGCTGAGGGCCACGGTCAGTGGTGGCCGTGGCAGGGTGAGGGCAGGGCTTGGACTCCAGCAGAGCCCCGTCGGCAAACGCCCGGGCGAGGAGCAGCCCCAGGCGGCCGCGGGGCCGGGGCTGAGGGGACGCTTTGTCACTCGGGGCTGCGGCCGCACACTCACCCAGCCCCCGCCTCTGCCGCCCGGCCCCGCTCCCAGTCTGCCCCGGGAAAGGGACACGAGCGGGGCAGAGACTGGCACCGTCACACACCGACACCAAAGGATGGGTTCAACAGAAGATTCTGGAAGCCCCTGTGATGCTGGAAGGAAGGAAAACACTGGAAAGCAGCAAACGGATCCAAATGGGCTCAGAAAGAACAATGACAAACCAAAGGGTGTCGGGGAACTGGAGAAAAAGGGATGAAATGAGGACAGAAACCATGGGCACAGCAAGAATCGTTCTGCTGGGAGCGGGGCCAGCACAAAGCACACAGGCACCGAGTCAAAAGGAAACAGGGGCAGTTTTATTGACAACTAAAGCACTAAGAGAACCAGCGAAATAACACAACAAACGGAGCCCAGCGGCAGCGTGAGGAAGGCAGAGCCCCTCACTTGAACTCCAGTTACCCAGAGAAAATACATTCAAGACAATACCTAGAAAATACATGAAGGAAAGGACACGAGCAAACAGCAGTTATCACTGTCCACACCCGCTGTCCCTGCTGGCATCTGAGGCTCTCCTGATTCGCCATCCTCCCATGCACCCACACTCTGGAAATGCAGCTGTACGTTGGGTTTCCCCAGTTGCTTGTAACAAGAACTTTGATGTAAGGAAAAGCTCTGGGGAGCGGCGTGTTCTGTGAAGAGAGACAAGGAAATGCAGGCGTTCAGAGCAACAGTGCAGCCATATCTCCCCCTGCCAGCCCCGCTCCTGCTCAGGGATCAGGCTCCCCAAAGCAGCTGGGCATCCTCTGCACGCCGGCCCCGCTGGGGCTGCGCCTCCTTCCCTCGGCCCTTTGCCTCTGCTGCTTGTTCTCTGCTGACAGAGAGGCCCAGGAGGGGCTCTGACGTGTAGGGCAGCTGCTGGGCAGCCCCACCAAGCTCCTGCTGTCCCCTGGGCTCGCCTTCCCCTGCAGCCTGAGGGCAGGGGACAGAAGGGGCTGTGCTGGGAGGAGAGGACACTGTCCCACCCGCCACAGGCCACAGGACGCAGCGCTGGTGCTGCCCGAGGGCTTTTGGCACTGGGCACCCCTCTTTCTGCAGGGCACAAAGGCCTTGTGCCGTGTCTGTGTGTGCAGCTGGCTCTGCTGAAGGCAGTGGCTGCAGCCAGAGATCTCTCAGAGCTTGTGCTCCCACCCGCCCGATCCTGCCCGTGTTCTCCTTTTGCTGCCACCACCACACGCTGCTCAGCTCTCACAACCCCACCAGGTCTCTCTCAAAGCGAGCCAGTGCCCAGGGAGACAGCATTCACACGCTGCCTGCTGTGCACTTGCAGGCAAACCCTTTTTGCTCCATGGCATCTCTCCCCCGTGCACAGGCCGTGCCTTCAGAGGGAAGGGCTGAACGGCCTCTTTTGCCACGTCGTACGTGAGGGTCCCAAGCTGAGTTTCCTCTTTTCCCGACGCCTCCAGTCCCTCGGGGCAAAGCACAAGGAGAACAGCTCAGATTCATGTCAACAAAGAGGCAACGTGCAGAATCACAGAACCAGAGCATCTCAAGGGTTGGGAGGGACCTGGAAAGCTCATCCAGTGCTACCCCCCTGCCAGAGCACGACTCCCTAGAGTAGGTCACACAGGAACTCGTCCAGCTGGGTTGGAATGTCTCCAGAGAAAGAGACTCCACAGCCCATCTGGGGCTTGCAGTGCTCCCTCACCTCAACAGGGAACAAATTCCTCCTTCTGTTTCTTTGGAACCTCTTCCATTCCAGTTTGTCCCTATTGCCCCTTGTCCTATCATTGGCCATCCCTGAGCACAGCCTGGCTCCATCCTCCTGACACCCACCCTTGATGCATTTGTAACATGAATGAGGTCACCTCTCAGTCTCCCCTCCTCCAAGCTACAGAGCCCCAGCTCCCTCAGCCTTTCAGCACAAGAGAAATGCTCCACTCCATCATCTCTGTGGCCCTGTGCTGAACTCTCTCCAGCAGCTCCCTGTCCTTGCACTGAGGGGCCCACAACTGGACACACTGTTCCAGATGTGGTCTCACGAGGGCAGAGGAAAGGGGGAGCAGAACCTCTCTCCACCTGCTCACCACAGTCCTTCTAATCCAGCCCAGGATGCCATTGGCCTTCTGGGCCATGAAAGCACATTGCTGGCTCATGCTCATCCTGCTGCCCACCAAGACCCCCAGGTCCCTTTCCCCTACACTGCTCTCACAGTTCATTTCCCAACCTGTGCTGGTACATGGGGTTGTTCTCTCCCAGGTGCAAGACTCCACACTTGCCCTTGTTGAACTTCCTTAGGTTTCTCTCTGCCCATTCTCAGCCTGTCCACGTCTGGTTGGATGGCAGCACAGCCTCTGGGGTGGCAGCCACCGCCCCACTTCAGTATCAGCAGCAAACTTGCTGGCAGTGCCTCTGTTCCCACAGCAAGGTCACTAATGAATAGACTGAACAGTACCGGGCCCAGCACCGACCCCTGAGAGACTCCACTAGACACAGGCCTCCAGCTGCACCCTGCCCCATTGGTCACCACTCTGCCTTCTGCCCTTCAGCCACTTTACACTCTACCTCATGATCTGATCATCCAGCCCACACTGCCTCAGTTTTGCTGCCAGGATGCTGTGGGAGAAGGTGCCAGATGCTTGACTGAAACCCAGATAAACCACATCTGCTGCACTGCCACCATCTATCCACCTGCTTACATCTTCAGCAAAGGCTCTCAGGTTGGTCACACGACTCCCCCTTGGTCAAGCCACGCTGATTGCTCCCAATGACCCTCTTGTCCTTTAACTGCCTGGAGACAGCGCCCAGGAGAAGTTGTTCCATCCTTCCCAGGGATGGAGCTGAGGCTGAGCGCTCTGGAGTTTCTCAGCTCCTCCTTCTTAGCCTTGTTGCAGACTGGAGTGACATTTGCTCTCCTCCAGCCCTCAGGCACCTCTCCTGCCCTCCATGAATTACTGAAGAGGATGGAGGGTGGTTCAGCAATGACTGCCTCCAGCTCCCTCAGCACCCGCGGGTGCATCCCATCGGGGCCCATGGATTGATGCACATCCAGACTGCTCAGCTGATCCTGATCCCAGTCCTCAGCAACCAAACACAACTCCTCCTTCAACCTGACTTCCTCTGGAGTCTGGGGCTCCTGAGGGCAGTCTCCAGCAATATACACAGAGGCAATGGAGGCATTCAGGAACTCTGCCTTCTCTGTCTCCTCTGTCACAAGGGCACTCACCTTGTTCAGCACTGGGCCTACATTGCCTCTGGTGTTAGTTCTACCTGCAGTGTATTTGAAGAAGCCCTTCTTGTTGTCCTTGTCCTCCCTTGCAAGGTACAACTCCAATGAGGCTTTAGCTTTCCTACTTGCCTCCCTACATCTTCTGACAACAGCCTTACATTCATCCCAAGTGGCCATCCCTTCCTTCCATCATCTCTAGACTCTCTCCTTCCACTTGAGTTTGCCCAACAGTTGCCTGCTGAACCATGTGGGTCTCCTGGCTCCCTTCCTGGACTTCCTACCCGCTGCATGCTCTGATCCTCAGCCTGGAAAAAGGGATCTTTGAATACAGACCAACTCTCTTGGGCCTCTTTGTCCTCTAATACCCTGTCCCACAAGATGTCCCCTAGCAATTGCTTGAAAAGGCCAAAGTTGGCCCTGCTAAAGCCCAGGGCTGTGGTCCTGCTTGGTATTCTGTTCCTACCACACCAGATCCTGAACTCCACCATCTCATGGCTGCTGCAGCCAAGGCTGCTCTCGACCTCCACCACTTCCACCAGACCCTGCTTGCTCATGAGCACAAGATCCACTAGTGCTCCTCTCCTAGTTGGCACATCCACCACCTGCATCAAGAAGTGATCATCCATGCACTGAAGGCATCTCCTAGACTGGAAGTGGCAGCCATGTAGGTCTGCCAGCAGGTGTCTGGGTAGTAGGATGTGCTGCACCAGCCCTGCTACCCACCCACCCTCTCCTGGCCAATAGCCACAGCCTACTGCTGGCTGGGGAGGAGCTCAGTCTCTGCCTTGAGCTTGGTCAAGCCCTGAGGGGCTTTGGCCAGAATAAGTCTTGAGAGGGAGAAAGCTCTCAAGCCCCTGAAGCAGCTGGCTAGGGCACTGCAGTGCTCAGCAGAGAGCAGGGCAGCAGCCTCAGAGGGGGCTCAAAAGCAAGCGAGTCCCTGCCACGTCCCCCCAGGGCCAGATGCAGCCAGAAGCACCCAGCACACACTTACATAGACAGCCACGTCTCTGGGAGCGCTGCTGACAGCCACGGACAAGGAGCCTTCCTCAGGGACGTGCTGCAGAGCCACGGCACTCAGCTGGACTCGTGCTGGCAGCCTGATGACAACCTGGCCAGAATGCCCTGGGAAACACCAGCGCCTGCCCCGGGAGACATCCGTCTGCAAAGCAGCACAGGACAGCACTGAGACAGAAGCGAGTGCTGGGGCCAGCGCCGCTGCTCCTCTGGCCTGGAGCACAGGTGCCGTGTGCCTGGGGCTCTGCTCCAGCTGCAGGAGGAGGCACTGCCATGGCCTTGTGTGGAGCTGCTTTTTGCTTGGCAACAGGGGAAGGGAACTGCAGCGCTGTCCCTGTAAGCAGCTCTCAGAACATGCCCTGGATCTGAGCTGGATCCACCTCCAGCCTGGCCAGGCCAAGCTGGTGCCTCTGCCATCACTACTGAAGAAGCGAAATCTAAGCCAGAAGAGGAGGTGGTACAAAATGGAGCAGAGCATGGGGATCCCAGTCAGAGAAGGAGGAAGGAAAGAGCAGCAGTGGACCACAGACCCCTCTGTAGCCCGTGGTGAGAGAGCAGCTGTGTCCCTGCAACCCGTGGAGAGCAATGGCAGGGCGGAGAGCCACCAGCAGCTCTGGGTCAGTGCACTGGTAGGGAAGAGGGTGGCAGCGGGGTCACAGCAGGGCCCCTCAGTCCTGCTCCGCTCCCTTCCTGAGGGAAACCGCTGGTTTCTAGCAAGCCCTGCCCTGTCTTGGAGCTCTGGTTTCAGGAACCTGACCAACGCTGTGGGCTTCCACAGGAGCAGTGGCAGGCAGGCAGGCAGGCAAGCAGCACTGATGGTTTCTGCTACAGTACCTGCAGGATGGTATCAGGCCCATCCTCAGGGTACCTTCTGCTCAGAACAATGTTGAAGATGCAATTCCAGCTGCACCTGTAGGTCTTGGAAGTTCTTGTCAGGTCAATGGTGGCACCTGTGAGGAAGGGAGAGCAGATGACTGCAAGACCCACAGATCAGGAGGCCTCGGTGCCCTGAGATCAGCTGAGCAGCTCCAAGCCTGTCACTCCTGTCCCTGTGGCAGGACAAGGGCTGAGGGTGCTGGGAGACAGCAGGCGCCCATGTGGGTGTCAGCAGAGCAAGGCTGAGGGCCTGCTGCACCAGCAGCAAAGATGACCCAGCCAGTCCCCTTCCAACTGCCATGGAGAGGAGCAGAGTCCCTCCATCAGCACAGGAACGTGTGTGGGGGCAGCAGCAGGGGCACACACGGGCTGAGGGCAGGAGCGGGAGGCTGAGAGCCACGCTGCCACAGCCTTCCTCTTGGGCTGCAGCGAGCGTGGCAGCTCCCCCACTTTGGAGCAGTGCCTGGAGCACAGTCTCCTTGGGGCTTGCTGCACACAGGCACGGGGCAAGGAGATGGGGCTGCCTGTGTCCTTACCCAAGCTTTTCAGGGCCCAGTTAGACTTGATCTTTCATACTAGAAAATGCTGTGGGACCTGGGGCTGTTTAGTCTGGAGCAGAGGAGACTGAGGGGAGATCTTATTAATAGATACAAATATCTAAAGGGTGGGTGTCAGGAGGCTGGGGCAGCACTTTTTTCGATGGTATCTAGCCACAGGACAAGGGGTGATGGGATGAAGCTGAAACACAAAAAAGTTCTACTTAACCATAAGAAAAATGTCTTTCAGTGTGAGGTGAGGGAGCCCTGGCCCAGGCTGCCCCGGGACGGTGTCGAGGCTCCTTCCCTGGAGCTCTTCAAGACACATGTGGGACATGTCCCTGTGTGACCTGATCTAGGTGGGAGCTGCTTCTGCAGGGGGGTTGGACTGGATGATCTCTAAAGGTCCCTTCCCAACCCCCACCATTCTGTGATTGTGTGATTCTATGTGCAGAGCACTGGGCAATGGGGCATGGGAACAGTGGGATAAAGATGCAGCAGAAGCCACTTGTGTGGTTAACAGCAGAGGTTCAACGGACCGTCCTGGTCCTGCCCAAACAAAACCCCTGCACACTGTGGGAGGAGAAGAGGTCCCTGGAGTGCACCCAGGGCAGTGGCTGAGGAAGGCAGGATGGGCTGCACCTTGTAGGAAGGGCTCCTGGAGCCTTGCTTCAGGATGGGTTTCCCACGCACTCACAGCCTCCTTCAGGCATCCACCCGCTCCAGCGTGGGCTCCTCCACGGGCTGGGAGTGGCTCTCTGCTCCACCAGGCACCTCTCTGGGCTGCAGGGACACAGCTGCCTGAGGTGAAGCACAGAGAGATGCAAAGTACTGACAAGAAACACCAAGAATGAAAGCTCCTTTGTTTTTTCACGCATGCCAAAGAGATTTGCATTCTCATGTAGGCACTTGGAGTGGAAGCAGGTGCACAGATGAGCTGCAAAGCTGCGCACAAGGAGAAAAAGGGCTGCAGGCAGCTGGCTGCTGATGGGAGCTGGAGACAGAGTCCTCCTTGGGAAGAGGCAAGAACTCAACTCTGGTTGAGTCAGAGAGACAGTCTTTGACTTGTGTGAGCTGCTGCTGCCGCCAGCTGCCGGAGGCAGCACAGCCACGTTCTCCCCAGGCCCCCGGAGCACACTCTGTGCTGCAGTTTGTTGCGGGAGGGGTGTCCCATCCCTGCTTGTGCCTCCCTCCCCTGCTGGCCCCCTGCGTGGTGCCCCAGGCAGAATGGCCCCCGCCCCAGCGCCCGCAGGCAGCGGCTCTGTGACATCAGCCCCGGGGCCGAGGTGCCGCGGGCAGCGCCAGCACTGCGGGCATTGCATCGGCCGCAGCGCTGCTGGGCACGAGCCCTCCCTCGGCTCTGGCAGCTGCCGCGTGTTGCCGCAGCAATGAAGCTCGTGCTGGTCTTTGTGCTGCTGGCCCTGTGCTGCTGGCCTGCGAGCGTGGCAGGGGACAGCTGTTGGTAAGTGGCTGTGGGAGGGAGCTGGGGCAGCCCTTCCCTGCAGGGTGCGCCGGTGCCACGAGCTGTGAGCCAAGGGTTCCCCAGCGGCCCCGCTGCCCGTGCGGCGCCCGCTGGGGAGGGCAGACGGCTGCCCTGCAGCCCCAGCAGCAGCCAGCCCTGGAGCAGGACACTCCTGACTTGCTCTTTGCAGGGGGAGCTGCGGCACCCGGCCCCTGGCTGAGCAGCCGTGGCGCGTGGTGGGTGGCGTGAATGCCCCCATGGGGGCCTGGCCCTGGACCGTCAGCATCCAGAATCCCTGGGGAGCGGGCACCGGGCATTTCTGTGGAGGGAGCCTCATCCATTCCCAGTGGGTCCTCACCGCAGGACACTGTGTCGACTTCTACCGGTGAGTAGGAGCAGGGCAGGGCCGTCCCCCCGGCACTGGCAGGGGCCCTGTCTGCGGCCCGGCCTGCCGCTGGCGTGCCAGGGATGGCGTGTGCCGGGCACGGGCCGGGCTGGTGCCGCCGCTTCCCGGCAGCCTGGGGCCGGCGCTGCCTGGAGCCCAGGGCACGCCGGGGCAGCCGTGCCCTCCGCAGCGCGGCTCGCCTCTCTCCCTCGGCCAGCAGCAGGCAGGGCACTGCTGGGCTGGGCTGGGCTGCAGCGCACGGCTCCGCTCCCTCTGAGCCCTCTGCTCCCCATCTGCCTTCCAGGAGACTCCCGTGGTTTCGGGTGGTGGTCGGGGCCAACCAGCTGACTCTGACGGGCCCCGAGGTGCAGGTGCGATACACCACGCGGGCGCTGCTCCACCAGAGCTACTTCAACGTCACCGACTACGACATTGCCCTGCTGGAGCTGGACCGGCCCGTGGAGTGCAACCAGTACGTGCAGGTGGCCTGTGTGCCTCACCCCGCCGACGTGCTGGTGTCCCAGCTGAGAGACTGCTACATCGCTGGCTGGGGCCACACCACCGCACGAAGTGAGTTCCCCTGGGGAAAGCGCTGCTGTGCCCAGGGCAAGCCTGGCACGCTGGGGAGACGGCTCGGGCTGGCGCGGAGCCCAGGCGGGAGCCAGAGTCAGGCTGCGGGGACGGGCGGCTGCAGACGGGCCTGAGCTCCCTCAGGCTGCCACGGTGCTCAGGGCTCTGGGACACCTTTCTCGTGAGGAGAGCACCTGGAGCTCTCTGACCTTTGAGAGGAAACCTTCTCCATGCTGAGAGATAGCTCAAGGGCTGGGGTTTAGAGGCTGGGGCCAGGTTGTTTTGGCTGGGGGCCAGTGACAGGACAAGGGGTAGGGGGCACACGCTGGAAGACGGGAAGTTCCCCTGGAAGAGGTGGAAAAATGTCTCTGCAGTGAGGATGCTGGAGGCCTGCACAGGCTGCCCAGGGAGGCTGTGGAGGCTCCTTCCCTGCTGGTTTCCAAACCCACCTGGACACGTTCCCCTGCCTCCTGCTTGAGGAGAACCAGCTTGAGCAGGGGCTTGGGCTGGATGAGCTCTCGAGGGCCCTTCCCACCCCCAGCCTTCTGGGATGCTGTGATTCTTTGCCACGGCCCCAAGGCAGCCCCACGGGAAAGACGTGTCCGACGTCTCTTTGGCAAGGTGCAAAGCCAAGGCCCAGGGAAGGGCTCTGGCAGCCAGGGGAGGGGAAGTGTCCCGCAGCTGCTGGGGGCTAATTCCTTGCTGTGCTCGCAGCCCACGGATCCGACGTGCTGCAGGAGGCCAAGGTGCGCCTCATCGATGCCAGGCTGTGTAACAGCAGCCAGTATAACAATGGGTCCATCCACAGCTACAACCTGTGTGCCGGCTACGCGCAGGGCGGCATCGACGCCTGCCAGGTAGGAGCAGCCGCGAGTCAGCCGCAGCAGCAGCCGCAGCCCTGTCCCACCTGGGGCTGCTGGGGCTCCCCAACACCCCCCTGAGCCTCTGTCCTGTGCTGCAGGGTGACAGCGGGGGCCCGCTGGTCTGCAGAGCTGCGCAGGCCAACTTCTTCTGGCTCGTGGGCGTGACCAGCTGGGGGAAAGGCTGTGGCAGAGCGCACAGGCCCGGGGTCTACACCTCCACCCAGCACTTCTACTACTGGATACTGGAACAGATGCGCTCAGCAGGAAGGGCTGCTGCTCTCACCCGGGCGTGGAGACGTTTTCCCAGCGCCTCATGGCCCTTTCACCGGCCAACACAGGCACCAGCCGCGGCACCAAACCCGGCGTGGAACTGGAATCCAACCAGCTCAGGACCCTTTACCTGGGAAACATTTGCCCCAACTGCAGCACCAACACAGGCACCAAACCCGGCGTGGAACTGGAATCCAACCAGCTCAGGACCCTTTACCTGGGAAACATTTGCCCCAACTGCAGCACCGACCGCGGCACCAAACCCATCGTGGAACTGGAATCCAACCAGCTCAGGACCCTTTACCTGGGAAACATTTGCCCCAACTGCAGCACCAACACAGGCACCGGCCCCGACACAAACCGCAGCACCACCAGCAGCGGGCCAGGTTGGGTCCTGCCCATTTCCCCTCCAGAAGCTCAGGGATTTCTTTAGGCGGGTCCAGGAGCTCCTGCAGGCCATGAAGGGACAAGCGGCTTGAGCAGCAGGACGCCGCTGGAGGTGCAGGCCTGGGCTCTGCCCCTCTGCTGCAGGTCTTTAGCAGTAGCCATTAGGTTGGAGGAAGTAGAAGCTGTAGTTGCAGTGTGTCTGGTATCTTGCCCTGGGTTCAGCCAGGATCGAGTTCAGTCTCCCTTTGTGGTGTTCTATTAAACTGTCCTTGTCTCAACCCGTGTTCTCATTTTGCTGCCACCACCACACATTGCTCAGCTCTCACAACGCCGCCAGACCAGGACCAGCAAGAGTAGGTCACACAGGAACTCCTCCAGGTGGGTTTGAATGTCTCCACAGTCCATCTGGGCAGCCCCTTCCAGGGCTCCCTCACCTCAACAGGGAAGAAGTTTTGCCTTGTGTTCCTTTGGAACCTCTTCTGTTCCAGCTTGTGCCCGTTGCCCCTTGTCCTGTCATTGGCCATCCCTGAGCACAGCCTGGCTCCAGCCTCCTGACACCCACTCTTGATGGATTTGTAAACATGAAGTCACTCCTCAATCTCCTCCAAGCCCCAGCTCCCTCAGCCTTTCATCACAAGGGAGATGCTCCACTCCATCATCTGTCTGGCCCTACACTGAGCTCTCTCCAGCAGCTCCCTGTCCTCCTGCAACTGAAGAGCCCAGAACTGGACACAGTATTCCAGATGTGGTCTCACGAGGGCAGAGGAGAGGGGGAGGAGAACCTCTCTCCACCTACTGCCCACAGCCCTTCTAATCCACGCCAGGATGCCTTTGGGCTTCTTGGCCACCATGGCCCACTGCTGGCTCATGCTCATCCTGCTGCCCAACAGCATCCCCACATCCCTTTCCCCTACACTTCTCTCTGAGTTCGTTCCCCAGCCTGCTGTCTGGGTAGTAGGATGTGCTGCACCAGCCCTGGTACCCACCCGCCCTCTCCTGGCCAATAGCCACAGCCTACTGCTGGCTGGGGAGGAGCTCAGTCTCTGCCTTGAGCTTTGGTCAAGAACCCTGAGGGGCTTTGGCCAGAATAAGTCTTGAGAGGGAGAAAGCTCTCAAGCCCCTGAAGCACCTGGCTAGGGCACTGCAGTGCTCAGCAGAGAGCAGGGCAGCAGCCTCAGAGGGGCACAAAAGCAAGCGAGTCCCTGCCACGTCCCCCCAGGGCCAGATGCAGCCAGAAGCACCCAGCACACACTTACATAGACAGCCACGTCTCTGGGAGCACTGCTGACAGCCACGGACAAGGAGCCTTCCTCAGGGACGTGCTGCAGAGCCACGGCACTCAGCTGGACTCGTGCTGGCAGCCTGATGACAACCTGGCCAGAATGCCCTGGGAAACACCAGCGCCTGTCCCGGGAGACATCCGTCTGCAAAGCAGCACAGGACAGCACTGAGACAGAAGCGAGTGCTGGGGCCAGCGCCGCTGCTCCTCTGGCCTGGAGCACAGGCGCCGTGTGCCTGGGGCTCTGCTCCAGCTGCAGGAGGAGGCACTGCCATGGCCTTGTGTGGAGCTGCTTTTTGCTTGGCAACAGGGGAACTGCAGCGCTGTCCCTGTAAGCAGAGCAGCCCCACACGAGAGGCAGAGAGGAGCTGCAGCATTTGGAGCAAATGAGCGTCGGAGCAGCCAGTGCAGGGCTGCCCTGTGTGTGAGGGACCCCAGGGGCTTGCAGGGAGGACGGGTGCAGAGCCCACCTGCCCTGAGGAGGGACAAAGGGCAGAAGCTATGGTGAACAGACTGACTGAAACCCCCACTCACTGGCCCCCAACCCCCCCAAGCCATTCGGGGTGTGGAGGGGGTAAAGACACTGGGATCAGGGCTCTGAACCAGGGAGGAGGGCAGGTGTGGCAAGAAGGTGTTCTTAAAAGGGCTGGTTGGACTCTTCATTGTTGTATTAATCTGAGTTGTTTTATTTTGGCTATGTTTTGGGTTTTGAGGTTATGTTTCAGTTGATGTGGCATTCAATTATTTTCTGTTTCCTTCCCCAAGCCCAGTAGCCTGCTCTGTTTTGTCCTGAACCTTAAGTTGCAATTAAGCTCTCCCTGCCCTTTGGCAGTTCTCAGCCTCTTCAGTACTTGAGGCTAATGGTGGCCTTTTGTTCCCTGATGGGCCTAAACCAGGACAGTGACCCACAGTGCTCCCCCTCCCCTGGGATGGCCTCTGCAATCATTCCTGGCAATCATTTAGTACTTCAGCTTCTACTAAAGGCACAGCACTGTTCACACTGTCAGCAAAAGTCTAACACTGAGCAGGGCTGCAGGGAGGAGGCAGTTGGGGTGCAAGAAACCCACTCCACAGTGGCTCCCTGGGACAGCAGCACGGAGGCTGGGACAGAGTGGAGACTGCGTGGGCAGCCCTGTGAGCTCTTGCAGAAGAAGGGAGCTGCAGGGTACTGTGGAACTCACAAGCTGCATGTTTGTGATGCCAGGAAAGTGCCAATCAGCAATCAGTAGCCAATGTGACTATCAAGCAGGCCTTTCTGGCAGCGCTGGGCATACAGGGGATGGCTCCACCAAGTGTGTGCCCTGCTTAGAGCAAAACTTTCCACATGTCCCAGACTAGATCTGCATGTTCATTGCACCTTTTCATGAGTTCCCCCCATGGCCCTGCCTCAGCCCGCCCAGGTCACAGCTCCCTCACGCCTCCTTCGCTGAGCCACAGGGGCCTCTGAGGATGAAGATCTGAGTCTTCCTCACAGTGTATTTCTCACCTTTGGCTTCCTGGTGTTTGTCTAAACCACAGAACAAGCTTGAGCTGGTGCTGATTCATTTGTTTCACTCTGATGGGTCCAAGATAAGTTCTGCTCTTGCCAGATCACAACAGGAGTGAGATGTGCTGCAGTGACAGCTTCTTGTGACTCTAAGAGATCAGCCATGTCCTGAAGCTGGTACTGCCACAAGGGTAACAAGTTCCTAAATGGCAATATTTCAAACGGTTACAGATGTGTGCTTGCAGTTTTCTGGCCAAATGCTGCTTCTGTAACATCTGCAATTCATTGGACACCCTGGGCCAAGAGTCTGTCACTTTTCTAGCAAGCGCTGGGCTTTGGGTGCACCTTGCTCATCAGACTCTCATTATCATGGGGCTGTTTAGTCTGCAAAAGAGGAGACTGAGGGGGGATCTGATGAATAGTGACAAATATCTCAATGCTGGGTGTCAGGAGGCTGGGGCAGCACTTTGTTGTGTCTAGGAACAGGACAAGGGGTGATGGGATGAAGCTGGAACACAACAAGTTCCACTTAAATAGAAGCAAAGACTCTTTCAGTGTGAGGGGAGGGAGCCCTGGCCCAGGCTGCCCAGGGAGGCTGTGGAGGCTCCTTCCTTGCAGGTCTTCAAGACCCGCCTGGGCACGTTCCTGTGTGACCTGCCCTAGGTTGACCTGCTCTGGAAGGGGTGTTGCACTGGATGATCTCTAAAGGTCCCTTCCAACCCCCATCAATCTGTGATTCTATGATTCTAATACCCAAACACAGCTCCATCCCAAAGCCCACCCACCTCCAAGCTGCCACCAGCCCTCACTGAGCGTGTGCTCTGCATTCTCCTCACCCCACACCTTTAAAAGCAAAGCCAGAGCATTTCCCAGCAATCCAGATGAAGGTCTGTGTGCCCAGAGTCACTCCAGCCCCACCTCAAAGGGAAGAAAAGAGTATAAAATGGCTTAAGAAAGGGGCTGTTGGGGAAGGCACCATCGTGAATAAGTCAGGGAAGGTTCCATCTCAGGCTGCCTCTGACTCCTGGGAGCAGCCAACGGCTGCAGCTCCCTCCCCCCACAGGGACGCCTCTGGCTCAGAGCTGGTTGTGCCGAGGGCTGGCTGGGGAAGCTCAGAAATCCCTCTGCACAGTCACTTCTCTCATCTCCTGCTGCACCATTCGCAGTCTCAGCTTCTGCCTGTGCTTTGGCACACGCTGTGTCCATCCCCAGCAGCCCACCAGCACCTGGGGAACCTGTTGCTGCCAGCAACTGCACCTTGGGTTCAGCTGGGTGTCAGAGTCTCAACGCAGCTGGGGAAGGGTCACGAGAACCGGTGTGATGAGGAGAGGCTCAGGGAGCTGGGGATGCTGAGCCCAGAGGAGAGGAGGCTGAGAGGAGACAGGATCACTCTCTACAGCTGCCTGAAGGGGGTTGTAGTGACCTGGGGGTCAAGCTCTTCTCATTTTTAGCTTGCAAAGTGGTACCTTTTGGAAGAAATCCTCATTTTCACCATCCAAAGTGAGAGTTTTCTCTTCCAAACCCTCATTTGGTGGCCCATACCCTCCTTTTTAGCTTCCATTGCCTTCTTTGGAGGCCTAAGCCTCCATCTTAAGCTTTCAAACCTCACTTGGTGACCCAAACCCTAAGTTTTGCTCCCAAAGCCCGATTTTCAGCTTCCAGACCTTCGGTTTAGATTTCAAATCGTCCTTTTCTACATCCAAACCATCATCTTTACTTTCCAAAGTCTCATTTTTGTGTTCAAACCCCCATTTTATGCTTCCTAACCCTCATTTCTTAGCTTCCAAACACTCAATTTTAGCTTCCAAATGCTCGTTTTATGGCCCAGATGCTCATTTTTAGCTTCCAAAGCCTCTTTTTTGCCTTTTTTAACCTTATTGCTTGGATCCCAGCCCTCAAGGTTTTGATTCCAAAGTCTCACTTTGTGGCCCAAGTTCTTCTTTTTAGCTTTAATCTGTTCCTTTTCAGCTTTCAATCCCTCATTCTCGGGTCTCAATCTCAGTTTTTAGCATCCAAGGCCTCGTTTTTAGCTTTCCAAAGCATCCTATTGGGTAGATTTAGACCCAAATCCAGGTGTTATACACCTAAAAGAAGGATTTAGACCCTAAAAACTAGGCTTTAGGCCCAAAAAGTCAGGATTAAGACCCTTAAACCAGGAGCTTAGACCCAAAAAAGATGATTTAGACCCTAAAAGCTTGGGGTTAGACCCAAAAATGGGTCTACAACTGGGGGTTTAGATCCCAAAAACAAGGCTTTAGACCCTAAAAGCTAGACTTTAGATCAAAAAAATGAGGGTTTAGACCCCAAAACTAGGGTTTTAGCAATAAAAAGAGGGTCTAGACCCTAAAACTAGGAGTTTAGACACCAAAAATGCATATTTAGATCCTGAAACCAGGGATTTAGTTCTAAAAATAAGGATACAGACCCTAAAACTGGGAGTTTAGACCCGGAAAACAAGGATTTACACCCTAACAACAGGGTTTAGTCCTAAAACCAAGGATCTAGACCCTAAATCTGGGACTTTACACACCAAAAAAAGGGATTTAGACCCTAAAACTGTGGGTTTAGATTAAAACATGGGGATTGAGACCCTAAAAGAGGGGGTTTAGGCCAAAAACAAGGATTTAGACCTTAAAAACAAGACTTTAGGCCCAAAAAATGAGGATTTAGACCTTAAAACTGTGGGGTTAGACCCAAAAAATGAGGATTTAGATCCTAAATGTTTGGGATTAGACCCAAAAATGGGTATACACCTGGTGTTTTTTAGGTTCAAAAAGACCTGCTCCTTTTTAGCTTCCAAACCCTCATGCTAGGGCCCAGGTTTCTTTTTTTGTCTTCCAAAGCCTTGTATCTAGCTCCAAACTTCTGGTTTTAGCATTGAAAGCCTCGTTTTTAGCTTTCCAAAGCATCCCATTGGGTCAAACCCCCTCCTTTTGAGCTGCCAAGGCCTCCCCTTGGAGGGCACAAGCAGGAGCTGGGCAGATGCTGCGCTTGTGTGTCTCTGTGCCCGTGCGGCCGCTGCGTGCCGCGTCCCCTCACACCCCAGGCTGCACATGGGCAGTGCCTGGGGGTACCCAGGGAGGGCCTTGGGTGGCCGCCCCTGTGTCAGCGTGTGCCCGGCACCCCGTGTCCCGTCCCTGCCCACCACACAGCACACACCGGCCCCAGCCTCTCGCCCCCCGCCCTCCAGGGAGCCCTCAGCGCTGAGAAGGGCCCCTGAGCTCAGCCTTCTCCTCTGCAGGGCCACAGCAGCTCTGGCTGGGATCTCTGTGCTGTGTCAGTGCCCCACAGAGAGCACAGACACACTGAGGCACAGACAGTGCTGCTGGGCGGGGAAATGAGCCCTCAGTGCCCCACGGAGAGCACAGACACACTGAGGCACAGACAGTGCTGCTGGGCGGGGAAATGAGCCCTCAGTGCCCTTGGCTGGCCGTGGGGGGCTGAGAGCTTGAGCAAGGGCGAGACACAGAGTGGTGTGAGGGGGATCCCTCTGCTCTCAGCAGGGGCTGGGGCTGTGCAGGCGCACAGGGGACGGGCACAAAGGGGCAGCAACAGGGCGCTGGGCACCAGGCAGGGGCACAGCCCGGCTGCCCTGGCTCTGCTCTCACCCACAGCCCGTCCTCTGGCCTCGCAGCCCTCGCTCAGTTCTCCCTGAGGGCAGCAGAAACGCTGAGGGCTCCTATGCAAATCCATCCCTGCACAGACACTGCTCTCTCCTGCTACACTCAGTGCAACTGAACCCCCCTCAATGTCCTGTTTCTGCTCTGTCGCCGCTTCCTCTCAGAGATGCAGCGAGAGAACAGAGCAGGGCAGGAGCAAGTCCTCAGCTGTTTGGTCTCTGCTGCACAAGTACCACAAACACAAAGTCTCGACTACACTCCTTCCTTGAACCATCAGCCATCAGCAGAGGAAGACAGCTTCAGCCAGTCGGTGCACCCCTGCTATTACATCTGGGCACCAGAGACAGGACTCCAGTTTGGCAGCAAGAAACAGCTGCATTAGCTTATGGCAAGATCCTCCCCAGAAATGTGACACAGAGATGCCAGGGCACACGGCAGGCTACAGGAATGGCAGCCTTGTTGGTGACCTGCTGATCTGTGCTGATCCACCTGCTCATACACAGAGAGAAAGGGAACCATCCTCAAGAAATAAAACCCCATCTGCCTGAGATCAATGCTGTAACCATGGCTCACAGAAATGCCACCATGAAGTACTCGGGTCACTGGGCCAGTTCAAGGAACACAGCATTTGCTCTGGCACACCACGCTGGGGACGGGGCTCAGGATGAGGAGGGAACCCAAAAACACCCCAAAAGTCTTCGACACCCCCCAAGAATCTTCAAGGACTCAAACAACCCCAAAAGGCCTAAAAATGCCCCAACTCCCCTCTCCAAAGGCTCCCACATCCTCCCAGTTTATCCCTCAGTAGCCTCCTCTCAGTAGCTCCCAGAAGTCCCAAATCCCTCCCCAGGAACCCCCAGTTCACCCCTAGAGGCCCCCAGTAGCTCCCAGTGACTCCCAGTTCTCCTCACTGCAGCCCCTTGTGCCTCAATGAGCCGCCCAGTAATACCCCGTAGCTCCCAGTTCACACCCAGTAACTCCCAGTACTCCCCAGTGCCTCCCAGTAGCCACACAGTTCACCCCTCAGAAGTCCCAAACAGCTCCTCCCCAACTGCTCCAGCGTGGCTCCTTCCCACGGGCTGCAGCTCCTCACCGACTGCTCCAGCCTGGGGCCTGCCATGGGGGCAGCTCCTCACACCCTGCCCCAGCGGGGGTCACCCACCGCCACAACAGTCCCACGGGGACAGACCGCTCCAGCCCGGGGCCCTCCCAGGCTCACAAGCGCTGACACAAACCTGCTCTGCACGGGCACCTCCCCACAGGCTCCCAGCTGCTGCCAGGAGCTCGCTCCAGGATGAGCTTCCAGCACAGCCACAGCCTCCTGCAGCCCACGCCAGCGGGGCACGAGCAAGGGCTCCGCGCGGGGCACGCTGGGAACCCGAGGCCCCGCCCCCTCCGCCGCACGCCGCCTCCCGCCGGGCGCCGCCGCACAACTACAACTCCCGTCAGGCACCGCGGCTCCCGCCCGCGGCTTTGGGCGGCAGCGACGCGCTGGGGGTGATGGGAAATGGAGGCTGCGGGGCGCCAACGAGCCTCCGCACCTCCCGCTTTTAGGGTCTTTATCCCAGTTTTGCAGATTAAACCCCTGGTTTTAGGGTCTAAATCCTTGTATTTGGGGTCTAAAGACCCAGTGTTCGAGTCTAAGTCCTAGTTTTCGGTCTGAACTCCCTGTTTTAGGGTCTAAATCTCCTTTTTTGGGTCTAAACCCACAGTTTTAGGGTCTAAATCCAGATTTTTGCAGCCTAAAGTCTAGTTTTTAGGGTCTGAATCCTTGTTTTGAGGTCTATACCACCTGGTTTTGGGTCTAAATCCTCGTATTTGCTGTCTAAACTCCCAGTTTTAGCATCTGGATCCTCTTTTTTATGGCTAAAACCCTAGTTTTAGGGTCTAAATCCTCATTTTTGGGGTCTAAACCCTCGGTTTTAGCACCTAAATCCCCTTATTTTGGTGTCTTAACTCCCAGTTTTAGGGTCTGGATCCTCGTTTTTAGGACTAACACCCTGGTTTTAGGGTCTAAATCCTTGTATTTGGGGTCTAAAGACCCAGCGTTAGGGTCTAAGTCCTGGTTTTCAGTCTAAACTCCCTGTTTTAGGGTCTAAATCTCCTTTTTTGGGTCTAAACCCACAGTTTTAGGGTCTAAATCCTCATTTTTGGGGCCTAAAGTCTTGTTTTTAGGGTCTGAATCCTTTTTTTGAGGTCTATACCACCTGGTTTTGGGTCTAAATCCTCATTTTTGCTGTCTAAACTCCTGGTTTTAGGGTCTGGATCCTCGTTTTTAAAACTATACCCCTGGTTTTAGGGTCTAAATCCTTATTTTGGGCATCTAAACAACCAGTTTTAGCGTCTAAATCCTCTTTTTCAGTATAAATCCTACTGTTTAAGGGTCTAAAGCCTTATTTTAATGCCAAAACTCCTAGTTTTAGGGACTAAATTCTCTGTTTTGGTCAAACCCCCCTGTTTTAAGGTCTATCTATACCACCTAAATCCCTAGTTTCAGGGTCTAAATCCTTGTATTTGGGGATCTAAACCCACTGTTTTAGGGTCTAAACCCTCATTTTTGGGGTCTAAAGTCTATATTTTAGGGTCTAAAGCCTTGTTTTGGGATCTAAACCCCCAGTTGTATACCCATTTTTGGATCTAACCCCAAACTTTTAGGATCTAAAGCCTCGTTTTTTGGGTCTAAACCCACAGTTTTAGGGTCTAAATCCTCATTTTTTGGGCCTAAAGTCTTGTTTCTAAGGGGTAAATCCTTGTTTTCGGTCTAGTCCCCCTCTTTTATGCTCTCAATCTCCATTTTTTAGTCTAAACTGACACTTTTAGGGTCTAAATCCTCTTTTTTGGTGCCCGTGCAGAGCAGGTTTGTGTCAGCGCTTGTGAGCCTGGGAGGGCCCCGGGCTGGAGCGGTCTGTCCCCGTGGGACTGTTGTGGCGGTGGGTGACCCCCGCTGGGGCAGGGTGTGAGGAGCTGCCCCCATGGCAGGCCCCAGGCTGGAGCAGTCGGTGAGGAGCTGCAGCCCGTGGGAAGGAGCCACGCTGCAGCAGTTGGGGAGGGACTGTCTCCCGTGGGAGGGACCCCACAGTGCAGCAGTGGGAAGCGTGAGGAGGCCTCTCCCTGAGCAGCAGTAGCGGCAAAGTCCATCTGTGATGAACTGAGCACAAGCCCCATGGTCTGCGCTGCTGGGGGGAAGGAAGGGGAGTCCTGGGCAGAGGAGGGGTGGGGGGAGGGGTTTATTTCTCATCTCCCTGCTCTTCTTCTGTAATAATCAAACCTTTTCTCCCCAAGTTGAGTCTGTTTTGCCTGTGACGCTGATTGCTGAGTGACCTCTCTGTCCTTAACTCACAAGTGCTTTGTTATATTTCCCTCTCTCTCCAGTTTAGGAGGGGCAGTGATTTAATGACTGGGTGGACATCAGGCTAAACCACCACAAGTAGAAGCACAATTAAAAATTTCCTGATGTTGGTAAAATTTAACAGCACTTGAAATGCTATTGAGAGTGGAATGTAAAACTGCTCATCTTATCTAAAACATGATGTTGTCTTTATGCAGTGTCCAGAAGAAGAGATTTTTCAGGAGTTAGCAAAGTAGTTTAGATTTTAACTTGAAATCTAGATGTCATCATCATTATAATGGACTATTACACAGGAAAGCAAAGTAACTTTCTGAGCAGCTTGGCTATAGAAGTTACTCTACAGTTAAACTAAATCTAGCAGAGAAATAACCATGATGATATTTAGACAAAAATGAAAGTCTTTCAGACATAATAAAAAGTAAAACCCAAGTCTATACAACTAGTCAAAGCCTGCAACAAAATGACTTGAACTTGCAGAAAGCTGTCATGTCAGAATTTGATTAAGGATTGTAAATATTGCCATTTTGTGTCAATAAAGATGCTGATTGTGAAATTGGTTCCTTAAGCTCTCTCTTCAAAATGCTGTTGTATTGCAGTAGATGTACTAAGACACAGAAATACTCAGGAAAACTAAAGCAATAAAGCAAAGAACTGTATTCTCCTCCACATACTTAGTGGGGAAAGGTGTATTATGTGCTCTCCCCACCTTGAACAACCTGACTGACACTGGAATGCTTTTAAGAGGTGAATTAGTCTACATGTTGGGCCAAGGAATCTCAAAAGCTTTTGCACTGGTTCTGATCCTGAACACCCTAAGGATGCCAGGATCTTGAACTTAGAAGCTGCCAAGAGCTTCATCTGCCACATTACAACAGACTTCTGGATATTTTAAGTTTGTCTCTCCTTTTCATGTCTTCCAAGATGCCAAACAAGATTTAGAGCCTACATGTCTTCTTTGTCATTTGACATCCATGGCAGTCCTGCAACAGCAGCTGCAATGCTAAAAGCCCACGGTCCCCCAGAGATGCTGTGACTCACCTGCTGTATCATCTCTTTGCATCTCATTTGGACTCCTGAGAACTATCCAGGAAAATGTCATTCCATGGTTTTCATGGAGACACAGAAATGGTACTCCCAATCTGAGTCTTGCCTGAGAGATTGCAAAGTGTGGAGTGCAAGATAAAAAGGTTCAGGGTGATGCCACAAAATCACGATCAAAACAATCTGCTAGTGAATGGCTTCCCCTGATACACAGTATGGTTGTAGGACGAACTAAAGTATTATGCTGGTTTTGAGTTTGTCATGCACATTTCACTTCTCTTCATACAGTGAGGGTCATCTAGGTGTGTGTAGGGACTGACTAACCTGGAAAAGCTCAATGAAACTGACGTTGCTATGCACTCTGTAGAAGCTGTCTTAAAGCCATCGGTAGAACAGTCAATATATGAAAAAACTTATTTCCCCTTCAGGATGTGGTTAACTTGTTTTTCAAACAAAGGGGGATTTAGTCTTGCCTGGTGTAACTTAGTCATAAGGTTGACCACAGCATCCTGTCTGTTGCTAGCGAGAGAAAATGAGTCGGGGGATGTGTATGTTGGGGTCTTTTGAATAATAACCAAGTTGCTATGGAAACTGTTTTTCCATCACACCACCTTACATTAATTCCTCTTGGCCTGTTCCTAGTCTCAATGAGTGGAAAAAAAACAGGATGCTTTTTTTTCTGAAATGTGCATTTTCCTTCCTCATACTCTTATCAAACTGTCTTCTAACTGATTGCTCCTTAGACATGTGCCTTTCTGTTACCATGCAAAAGAAAGATGCATCAGAAAGGCCAGACCTCATTTGAATTTCTATTCTGACTGATCATTAGGTCAGTTGTGTTTCAGCAATCTCCATCTCAAAGTCATAAGAAAAAGCACAGAACAAACCACAGCATTTAGGCTTAGTAAAGCTTTCTTTTGGTCACCACTTCTGTAGCCTAAACTGCCGTGTGCCACACATTTTGCAGGAGAAATGCAGGTTTAATAAAGAAACACTTCCTTGGCTGAACATGATCTGGTTGAATTGAATCACTTCACATCCAACACAGGTCTCATCTACACTATAAAACTGCTGATGCTAAAGCTATCTAAAAATCATTAAAGCTATAAATAGCATCTCCTCTGCCTGAATTCTCTCAGCAGTAATACATCAATAACGCAACATGCCTGTAAATGCTGTTTTAAAAGGGTCATATATCTATGAGGACTGGATTTTTCAAAGCTATTGAAGTGATGCAGAGCTTTATACTAACATGTACTAATAAACCTTATACTAACTTATCGCAATAGTATCAAGCTTATTTTTTCAGACAAAATAAATTCACACAGGAGCTGTAAAAAGGTCGTGGTTATCTCCTCACACAACCTCCCGGGTCCTCCGACTTCCTTGAGGGCAGAAACCAGTTCTGCAAGGGGCCAAGTGATATCTCAAGTTGCCCAAAGATCAGGGGTGAGAAAGCCTCAGGACTTATCAGCCTTCATCTCCCGAGGCCCCAAAGACCATCACCGGGAGACACCACGCAAAGGAAAGGAAGAAAAGACCTAATTTACATGCCAAATCGGGGACAGGTTGTGTCTTTGTCTAGGTGGATAATGTCACCATACGATTTTGTGACTTTGTAACAAATATAAGTCAAGCAAGTTGCCCAGTCGGGTGGGCAAGTTTATACACCCCCTGCCCCCACCGTGCCGAATAAACATCCTTCCTTATCACTCTTGGAGTTACAGAGTCTGTTTCCGCGAGTCAGAAGCAGGTTGGATGCTGCTGTGTAGAAGTGAGAACAGTGGCGTGATCAACTTCTACTTAGCAGGGGGTTAAGAAAAAATACAGTCTCCTCAGTTCACAGAGAAAAAGAAACAGCAAAAGCAGCTACAAGTCTTGAAATGAAATCCACTGGCCAGGCAGGACTCGGCAGTACGGAAGGTCTGAAGGGGAGGGTGCTCTGCTGTCTTCTGCGTGGTTGTTGTCAGTAGATTTGGCGTTGGCCGTTTGACCCGTTGTGCTGCTGGGACAAGCTCTCCAGCTGCTCTTCACAGTGCTGCTGCCTTGTTTCCACATCGGCCCTTTAATGCAACCGGGGCTACATGCCATTGTCTGACAGCTGTGAGATCAAGACAGGTAGACACTCACAAAGCTTAACCTGGACTATCTTTTGTGCCTCTTTGTATACCTTAATTTAAAAAGCCTCCCCTCTCCTCTCTCTCCTCCCACTACTTCACATGTCAGTGTTTTCAGAGCCTTGCTTTTAACCCCTTATTTGTGTTCATTTTTCTCCAGGCTTTGTGCTCTACCACTTGAAACAGTCAGTGAGATCTCTCTCAGGCACTTCTGGTAATACCTGAGTTGTTCTGGCAAAGAAAGTTTGCTGCAAAGAAAATTTGGGTACCAGACAGCAAGAACTGAGCTTTGGATATGAAAGGGGCTGTTTTCTTGGTGGTTTGGGAGTGACAATGGGACGATTTTCAGGTGGATTTTTTTGGTTGCTGTTGGGGATGAGGTTTAGATAAGCATTGTGCTTTTTCCCAGAAACCTACAAGAGTTATTAAAGGGAGCAGGAGCAGGTGAACAGGTGTAATGACAGAGAACTACAAAAAGACAAGGGGTCATTCCTGGCATGAGCTTCCAGTATTTCTATAGATCAAGCTATGTGCTTCCTTACCTCAGAAAAGAAACAGCTTGATGCTCATGAGTGCATTGAAGGCAATACTTTTTGCCAGCAGGACTCTCAAGCCCAACACAGTCACAGAGAGCATGTTTGTTTTCTCCCCTTCAGCATCTGTTCAGTGATAGAGAAAAGATGAGAGAGATCATGGTCTAGATTTGGATATTGTGACACTGTCAGAAAGTGGGAAAAAAACCAAACCCAAAGGTTATCGATTCAGGGGAAGATGATAGAGATACATGACAACAACATGGGAGGAGGATGTCTGTCTACACTGGCTTTTGCTTTATGATGCTTGTCTGCTGCTAAAGCAGCTGCCTTTTAAAGCAGCTGTATTTTGATTCCCCTACCCCTGAGAAAATAGATTTGCATGCATTTACCACCAACATTGTCATGTATCTTCACAATCTATTAGGTAACTAACCTTGCATAGAGATGTCTGTGGTGTTGCAAATGTTCCCTGTTACTGATTCTTCAGCCTCCTTTTCTGTAGCATGATAATAAAAAAATGTTACAAATGATAGTCACATTTTTAACAGGATTAAACACAATGTTCACACGACCCTTCCCATAGGAACACGTGGGCAGTACAGCCTGAGGCTCCACTGCCCACTCACTAATTCTAAGATTAATGAAGAGGAGGAGATTTCTCCATGCATTTGCAGAAAACAGAAGAATTATTGAATTGCTTTGGGTTTAGTGTTTGAATGAGTAAAAAAATCAATCCCCTTTTTCAAGAAAAAGAAACAAAATCCCACCACTGTAACTTTTTGCTGTGCTTACAAAGGCTATTTCAGGCTGTGCCAAGATGTTTGCTTCCAGGGGGAAACTATTTAGTCATAACTAAATGTGCATTTTTAAAAAAGACTGTGCCTTACTTTTCTCCCAAAAAAAGTAACTCCAAGTTGTTAAACAGTTCAGATTGTTTATGCTTTTAAACATCTGTCATCTCCACTTGCTCATGTACCAGATGTCTTCCCCATTTCTGCTGGTTACCCAGCACAGCACTCACTAGCAGGAGAAACAGCAAGCATCAGAAGATGCTGCCTCCAGAAATAAGTTGCAGCTGTACCACAAAACTGTACCTAGCAATGTTTCGTTGCCATCGTGTTTGGCTGTGCAAGCCACCTCTGTGCCTTTTGTTGCACTGACCACCTTAATGGTATCGTACAACCCTTCTGAGGTCAAAACGGGTGTATTTTGCTCATATATGGCTTCATTAGAGGACACCTCCAAGATGACATTCTTTGTATAGAACTTCCTTGCCAAACAAGCTACTTTCTCGGTGTTGCCATCGTCTTCCAGTTTCTCGACTTCATCACAATGACTTGTGGGTCAGAACTCCTTATGTTGTCTGTAAAAAAAATAAAGCATTGTTTGGGCATGATTTGGTTTGATTGCCAACTTGTCTGAGGTGCTGTCACTTAAAGTTCATACATACTCCAGCTGTGACTAATTCCTGGCTTTATCAATGACTAACTGCCTTTTCTTCCTCATTATTTCTTACTGCTGCTTCTAAAAGATCAGATCAAAGGCAGAGAGTAGGGGTTTTTATGGGAGCTTTCAGTTCACAGGATTCTAAGCCTCCTTTTTTCCAAAGCTCATTCTTTATTTATAAGTAAAGGACTTGCAAACCAGAAGAGAACATTTATTTATTCCCTTCCAAGAGTCAAATTATACCGCTTTCTCAACAATTTAATTCCTAAAAATAACACTTTGATCAAGGACTGTCTTGCATATTCCAGAGACATAGGAGAATAACTGGTTTTCCTTAACTCTCCCTCCCCTCCCCCAAATCTTCTCCTGATGTGGCTAAAAGGTTTAACCACAGCAAGAGTAACAGGACAAAGAGACGTCAGTTTGTTGCTTCACTATTGTGCAAAGTTACCCCAGTGAATGACATTGCAGAAATGAAGTGCTGCTGCTGGACTGGGGGACAAGGTTGATCTTTTCTAGAACAAATGCTCAGATGCAAGAACGACTTTTGTCTCTAAGATGGGGAAGTAGGAGAGAAGCAATCAGAAGTCTGTGAATTGTGGATCTCCACTTCTCCAGGAGTTCCTGACAAGGTCAAGAACTTTCAGCTGTGGGGAAAGTTTTCCTCACTAGACATTGCACGTGCTGTGAGCTATTCCGACACATCAGGAGACAATGAAAAAGAGTAACACTGGTACTGGGTTCAACAAAAATTCTTTTGCCTGTTCTGAAAAGTGTGACCTTTCTCATCCATCTGCTGTGACATACTGTTTGTTCCACAGCTCCAGGGGCAGTTAGAAGTATAATGCAGAATTGGTATAATAAACTGATTTGAAGGGAAGAACAACCTGAGGCCAATGAACTTCTGATGTCCATGGACAAATCTTCTTACAAGCTTCCTTAAATTAGTGCAATAACCTTCAGAGGTAATGTTTTAGTGTTAAGAAACCAACAAACTTCAAGGCATGACAAATGTGCCCGAGCATTGGAGTTTTGAAAGAGCTTAAAAGATGCTGATAAGCTTTCAGAGGATTTGAAATCCCTGCTCTCTCATCTTTCCAAAGAGCTACTCTGAAACTTTTATATACTTTTCTTTTTCAGTTTCGAAGGCATTTTAGAGTTCAGTTCCCAATTCCAAGCAACACACATGAATGATAAAGGTTTCACAACTGCAGAAGCCTTCATTTCAACTACACAGCAGCAGCCTTCTCAAGGAATTTCTTATGACATACAAGTAATGAAACATGATTGCTTAAACTTGAAAGAGATGTCTTTTCAGGAAACAGTGGTCTCAAAAGAATTCAGTAGCCAACAAATCATTGTGATTTCTTGAAAAATAAAATATCTTTGCCCTCAGATCATAGATGGAGAAACCAGGCTGGTTCCACATACAAATGTCAGGACAAGATTAGCAACATGAATTCTGATAAAATCAAGAAACTGAAGGGAATCATCCAGCGTGCTTCCTTGCCAGACAGAGCTCAGCTTATGAAGGCTGGTTAGACAGACACGAAAAGATTTACATGTCCAGCTTGTCAGGAGCATGCTGATGGATCTCTTTGCTAAAAAGAGGTGCATTAGGCTTTGAATTTTGCATGGCATCTGCCTTGCAGGGTGGTCAAAAGATCTTTCAGGTGTAACATTTTTCTCAATACAGGACACTTTTTTAAGGTTTGATCAAGGGGCTCTGATTTTACTCTCTTTGCCACCGGTACCCCAATACTGAACAACTGAGGTGAAAGCCAAGTAGTACTCTGACATAGCTTCACCTACAGCAAACAGATACCAAACAGGAATCAAACATTCACTGAATTCAGTTGACCTATTCGGTTTAACCCCAACTCTGAATAATTTAGTGTCAGGAGGTTGGGACGTCCCTTTTTTCTATAGTAAGTAGCAACAGGACAAGGGGTGATGGGATGAAGCTGGAACACAAAAACTTCCACTTGAGTATAAGAAAAATCTATTTTCCTGTGAGGGGAGGGAGCCCTGGCCCAGGCTGCCCAGGGAGGGTGTGGAGGCTCCTTCCTTAGAGCTCTTCAAGACCCACCTGGACATGTTCCTATGTGACCTGATCTAGGTGAACCTGCTTCAACAGGAGGGTTGGACTGGATGATCTCTAAAGGTCCCTTCTAACCCCCACCTTCTGTGATTCTGTGATTCTATGATTAAACTAGTACAGAAATGTTCATAAGGTTCCATTCAATGCTTTTGTATATCATCCTTCTCTCGTCTCAGTGCTGTGTTTCTAATTCTGACATAACAGAAATTCTTAAGGACTTAAATGTCAGCCTGCACAGAAACTTTATTTCCCTTTAAACTGTCAAAGCATGACTTTAATACTTAAATCATCTAACTGCATATGAGAATGTAATAGATAGAAAGCCTACAGTCTAAGTAGCTACTTTAAGGCATTAGGGAGTCTGAGTTACAACTCAGACAAGGTTAGTACATGAAGGACATCTACTTGGCTCCACAGTCAGTTGAGTGCTGTTCCCAAAAACAAGCGCAGCTCTAACAGTTTAAACATGTCAATCAAAAAAGGCTCATTTTGCTATTCCTCCCACATGCATTTCCTTTCCAGGTGCTGTAACATGGTTCTGCCAGAGTCTGCTAGTCCTGTGGTTTCTTTGTTATCTGAGAAGAGGCTTTTCATTTTTTCTCATCTCCAGCATTTCTAAACAGTCAATGTACTAGCAAGCTGCTTCTCTGGCATGATGCACTGGGTAAGACTTTCAGCAGGAGCAAATCTACACAGTGCAATTGTGGTTGATAAAGAGAATTATTTCCAAAAGCATCAACTGAGCCCCATTATTTTGCATTATCTGAAAACACATACACAAATCCCTACAACTGCTTGCTTTTGGGAGGGATTTATGTACATACAGGACTCTTTATGTGAGAAACAAGAGCATCACACCAGCATTTCTGTGAATGTCTGAAATGGCAACACCACTGCTCAGTCTTCCCTCTCCCTGTCTTTTGTTTTCTTCTTGCCACATTCTACTATTCTCTATGGCATATTTTGCTTCTTTCAACAAACAAACAAGCAAATATCATCTT
Source organism: Colius striatus (assembly GCF_028858725.1). Classification (NCBI taxonomy): domain Eukaryota; kingdom Metazoa; phylum Chordata; class Aves; order Coliiformes; family Coliidae; genus Colius; species Colius striatus. The sequence goes on from NC_084779.1 coordinate 1,686,702, forward strand.
CCAATCAACGTAGAGTGATGTTAAAATAATGGAATCTGGCAGTTTTGTCTGGCCCTACACTTGCAACTGAGGATTTGCTGGTTGGGAGAAACAAATCTTTCTCCAGAATGATAACTTTGTATTCCTTTAGCCCTTTGGAATTTGAAATGGACTTAAATTGTTCCAAAGCAGACATTTATTCCCATGCAAGACACCCAACAGACCTGGACAGATATTAGGCAGCACCTAAGGGAGTCCCATGGCTTTCTGGAAGGAGAGCAGGATGTTTTAGAGACGTAACATTACATGGGACATTTTTGCAGCACTTTAAGGACATGCAGACCTCTAAAAGCATCGTAACAAGTCTTAAGGTATGCACCTGGACGTTCAGGATAACGAAGATCTACTTAACAAATTCACCTCCTGTCCCATTATTCATACTTCCACAAAAAACCTTGGGGTGACATCCACCTATTCTTTACATCATAAAATTCCAAATAGAGCTGGGAAGAACTAAGGCTTGTTATAATCCCTGCTCATCACATTTGCATTTTCAGAGCCTAGGCAACTTCACAGCCAATTTTCTTTCATTCTAAGCAGTCTTAGACATGAGGCAGCTGTGAAACTTTAAGCCCAAGGATATTTAAGCTCCTTTCTCCTCTGTTTCCATGCCAGTGGAATTATTTACCTGGTGAAACTATGAATGTGGTGTCAGTGTCTCTTATGTTAAAGCTAAACATGAAGAGAAATAACAAAATAACTGCCATGCTCCATTCATCTCCTCTTCAGAGGAGCCTGAGGGGTGACCTCATTAATCTTTACAAATCCATAAAGGCTGGGTGTCAGGAAGATGGAGGCAGGCTCTTCTCAGTAATGTCCAATGATAGGACAAGGGGCAATGGGTATAAGCTTGAACATAAGAGGTTCCAAAGAAACAGAAGGAATCATTTCTTCACTGTGAGGGTGAGGGAGCACTGGAACAGGCTGCCTAGGTGGGTTGTAGAGTCTGGGAACATTCAAAACCCACCTGGATGAGTTCCTGTGTTTCTACTCTAGGTGGTCCTGCTCTGGCAGGGGAGTTGGACTGGATGATCTATCGATTCTTTTCCAACCCTTAAGAATCTGTAGTGTCAAAAACTAACTTCTTATACCAGAGAGCTAAAGATCCATCTGAAAACATCTCTCCACTGTCAACTCATGACTAAGCTGTTCATTCCTGCTCAAAATGATTCAGTGAAAATCCACTGGAGGGTAAGACACTTCACAGGAAATTTGGGCCAAATTGCTATCCAGTTAACACGTTAAGTAATGTGAGCCAGCAACGTGCCCTCGTGGCCAAGGAGGCCAAAGGCATCTTGGGATGCATCAAGAAGAGTGTGGGCAGCAGGTCAAGGGAGGTTCTTCTCCCTGTCTACTCTGCCCTGGTGAGGCCTCATCTGGAGTCCTGTGTCCAGTTCTGGGCTCCTCAGTTCAAGAGGGACAGAGAACAGCTGGAGAGAGGCCAGTGCAGGGCCACCAAGATGATCAGGGGACTGCAGCATCGTTCATACGAGAAAAGGCTGCGGGACCTGGGGCTGTTTAGTCTGGAGCAGAGGAGACTGAGGGTGGATCTCAGTAGTTACAAACATCTCAATGGTGGGTATCAGGAGGTTAGGACATCCCTTTTTTCTATAGTAAGTAGCAACAGGACAAGGGGTGATGGGATGAAGCTGAAACACAAACAGTTCCACTTAAATATAAGAAAAATCTCTTTTCCTGTGAGGTGAGGGAGCCCTGGCCCAGGCTGCCCAGGGAGGGTGTGGAGGCTCCTTCCTTGGAGACTGGACATGTTCCTGTGTGACCTGATCTAGGTGGGACCTGCTTCTGCAGGGGTTTTGGACTGGATGATCTCTAAAGGTCCCTTCCAACCCCACCATTCTGTGATTCTATGAAGTAATGCACACTCAGTGCTTGGGGATGATGGAGCAATAGCAATATATAGAGGCAGCCTTCCTTAGCAGACTCAAGCTGAGGATTCACCTGGAAACCCTGGACAGAGTGATTATTGCAGCAGAAAGTTCTTACAATGAACCCAAACTCTTAGATTCCTTCATCCTCCTCCACATTAACAACATTTTACAAATAACATAATGACACTTACTTGGCTCACTTGTGAGAGTCGTCCCACTTCCAAAAATAAGCTTATCTGTCCTCACACTGCTGATACTTACTGCAGTCAATCACTCTTTCCTTGTGGTATTCAAAAATGTTGTAAGAACAGGGGTTGAAAAGCCAGATATTTGTCCTAATCATCCACATGTGCAATCCCATGAGGATTTCCAGATCCACACTTTCTTCCAAAACTGGAAAGGAAAAAACAATAATGAAATAGTTCAATGATTTCAAAGTGAGGACAGAATTTCCAGCTTCTACCTTTCGTCCACCTTTTAGAGACCCTTTGAGCTCTATTCCCAGGATAAAAAGAAATATTAAAAGAATGTTGCATTTGCCTCCTTAATCATTTCAGTCACTCAGCTGCTTTTTTCCCCAAAATATGTTGCCTTTTTTCCTCCTCTAGGTTTTTGTACAGGACCCTATGCTGTTTATACCATTGTGGTGACCCAGCCACCACAGTGATAGATTTCATTGCAAAAAACTGTCACTTCCTGCTTCTTTACTACTCAGAATTTGGATTCTAGTCATGTGACTTCTTGAGTGGTTTCTGATGCAATACACCACATAAAGAAATGTGATATCAGTAAATAGTGAAGAAACATGAAAATCCAGCACTTTTAGTGCTATCTCAAAGCATTTATGACAATCTGCTTCACCTTGAACCTGGTTTCAGTTCTCAGGAGTTTATCTGAGCTCTTATCTGGGCTCTAAAAGTTGGTGTCTGAGGGTCATTTAGTGCCTTAGAAAGTCTTTATGCTGGTTTAAGACAAGGAAGCAGCCAAAATGATTGTTCATAAACGCAGACTTATTGTGCACTGTTTGAGCTCAGGATCCAGAGAGGAGAAGACAATGCAGAAAAGCAGGACTGGAGCCCTGGACTTCAGGAGAGCAGAATCTGGGCTCTCCTGCTTAGAAAAATCCCATAGGTTATGGCCTTGGAAAGAAGAGGGCCCTGGAGCTGCTTGATTTTCAGAGATTAACTCCTCCAAGTTCAAGAATGTTTCATCTTGACGATGCAGCAAACGAAGAAACTTTCAAGAACATCTGTGGACCAGTTGCCTCAATCTTACCAATTTCTAACTACTTTCATTCTAAATTTCCTAACTCTTTCTGGACTTTCCAGTATTTATGGTCTCAAAACCTGTTTTCATGGGAAATGACAAACATCACATTTATGAATTGTTAAAACATTCCTTTGGATTAGCTGACAGTGGTTTGATGGAATCTGCCTTGATGTGCTAAAGCTGCTTATGCACTCAGGTATCTGATTCTTACTATCTCTTGAGTTATTTTTATAAGGGTTTTGGAAGGATTTTCCCAATTACTCCTGCACCTTTTTTTGTTTCTCAGTTTCTTTGCTCTTGTGAGCTAGATTATTTGACCACAGTGTTGGCTATTCTGTGGGCTATTATTTATTTACCTAAGCCCTTGGCTGAGCTTGAAGGGGGAAATATCTAGTTATGACTGACCAAAGCTGGCTTTTTAATTGGATCATGGAGCAGTCTCTGCATCTTCACACCCAGTTCTAAGACACAAAACGAAACAGCATTACTTCATCCTATTCACAAATCAGTGACTCCCCACTGATACAGTGGTTCCCCACTGGATTACTCCGTGTTTATTTGCATTACTCTTGTAATTACTCTTCATTGTGTTTAAGTGTTTTCTCCTCCTTATTCCCCCATTCCTCCCAGGAAAATGTTGTCTGATGTGATACTTTCAGTCTCTTGAAATGTTGGCAGAAGAAAGAGAACAAGCTCTAAATGCCTCCTGTAACAGACCTGGGTACATCCAGGTGCCTCTCTCACAGCCTTTGCCTGCTGCCAAGTCTTCCCAGAGCAGTGAGAACACACAGAGTTTGTCACTGGGCTCTCAGATGCAATTGAACAGCCTTTTCCCTTTGGGTGGCCACAGAAACACACTTGCCATCACAGCCTCCCACAAGTTGTTGCAGTACCTCTATGCCCCTTGCCAGGAAAGTCAGCTCAGAGAGGTGTAGCAAGTGCCTTGCCTTGAGGCCAGCAACAACCATCCATGATGGATTTAACCCCCCTCTTTCCAGGTCTGCTCTGGCCCTGCCTGTGTTGCAAGCACTCTGCCCTTTTCAGCCCTCTGCTGCTGCAGAAACAGGGTAGTGAAGTGACACCCTGTTTCCATGGGGCACCAGAAACCATGGTGTCTCTTTCCCCAAGATGCTGTTTGCTGATGACTCCATCAGCCTCCCACACAATCAGTTCCTTCTTCTTGCTCAGAGGCCACCTGGCCAGTGTCTGTCTGCTTCAGTGAGGAGCAACAAACTGTGATCACTCCAAGGAGCAAAGACTGGAGTGATGCTGGTGTAGCATCAGACACTGGACTGGTAGGAGAACTAAATGGTTCTCTGTGAACTCAGCAGAAAAAGTTTAGCAGAGAAATAGAGCTGGCACCAGGAAGGAGGCAACACCTTCCCCTCTTGTGTCAGACAGGAGCTTTTTCTGATTTTCCCATTCAAAACAGTAAGTGCATCTGAAGGACAAAGCCCTTTCTTTCCCAAGCTGGGATGGTGAGGAATCCACTCTCCTGCCCCTGGAATGGCTCTGAATGAGCACAGCAAGGACAAGGACCTCTCACAGGCAAGTAGGGAACAACTACACTGCCCTCCTGAAACCTGTTTTTTTTAAGATGGGCTGCAGTGCCCCATGAGCAGTTTCCAGCCCCAGTTACACCACCAGCCCACAAGATGAGTGAGCAGCAGGTTGGTGCATCCCCATCCCACCTCTGCAGAGGCTGGTCAGATGTCCAACACTGCTGTGTCCTGCAGGGATGGCAGGAAGGGAGCCAGGGGCAGGTCAGGCTGCAGCAGCCAGCACAGCTCCACAGAGCCCTGCAGAGCACAGGGGCAAGCTCAGTTCCCAGGAAACATCAACCCTTTCACTTACCTGTGATGGGGAACATCACCACACACACGGCAGCACACGTGGCCAGAGCCGCTCGCTCTTGCCTCTCTGCCCGCAGATCAGCTCTGCCCACATCTTCCCTGCCTCAACTTTGGTCACTGTACTCACCCCAGGCAGTGCTACAGGCTGGGACAGAGAGGCTGGAAAGCTGCTCAGAGGGAAAAGACATGAGTGTTAATTGGCAGCAGCTGAACATGAGCCGGCGGTGTGCCCAGGTGCCCAAAAACGCCAATAGATTCCAGGCTTGGGTCAGAAATAGTGTGGCCAGCAGAACCAGTGATGGAGGTAACGCCTCTGTGAAGAACAGATTTGAGAAGGGAGGTTGTTGGTCAGTTGCAAAACTGCAGCAGCCACAGGGAGGGAGAATGTGAAAACATCTGGGCAGACCCCAAGGTCAGTGGAGAAGGAGGAGGAGGGGGGTGCTTAGGCACTGGAAGAAAGACTCCTCTGTGATATGTGGTGAGGACCATGGTGAGGCAGCTGTGCCCCTGCAGTCCATGAGGTCCTCAGGGAGCAGAGACCCACTGGCAGCCCGTGGAGGAGCCCAGGCCGCAGCGGGTGGATGCCTGCAGGAGGCTGTGACTCTGCTGGAAGCTCATCCTGGAGCGAGCTCCTGGCAGGAGCTGGGAGTCTGTGGGGAGGTGCCCGTGCAGAGCAGGTTTGTGTCAGCGCTTGTGAGCCTGTGAGGGCCCCGGGCTGGAGCAGTCTGTCCCTATGGGACTGTTCTCCCGGTGGGTGACCCCCGCTGGGGCAGGGTGTGAGGAGCTGCCCCCATGGCAGGCCCCAGGCTGGAGCAGTTGGTGAGGAGCTGCAGCCCGTGGGAAGGAGCCACGCTGGAGCAGTTGGGGAGGGACTGTCTCCCGTGGGAGGGACCCCACAGTGCAGCAGTGGGAAGCGTGAGGAGGCCTCTCCCTGAGCAGCAGCAGCGGCAAAGTCCATCTGTGATGAGCTGCCCACAAGCCCCATGGTCTGCGCTGCTGGGGGGAAGGAAGGGGAGTCGTGGGCAGAGGAGGGGTGGGGGGGAGGGGGTTTTCAGACGGTTTTATTTCTCATCTCCTTGCTCCTCTTTTGCAATAATCAAACCTTTTTCTCCCCAAGCTGAGTCTGTTTTGCCCGTGACGCTCACTGCTGAGTGACCTCTCTGTCCTTAACTCACAAGTGCTTTGTTCTATTTCTCTCTCTTTCCTGTCCCATTTAGGAGGGGGAGTGATTTAATGACTTGGTGGACACTGGTCTAAACTACCACAACTCACCTGGCAGCAAAACCTCTCTGGGCAAAAAGAGATGTGCTGTAGGGTCACCCCAAGTTTCCTCTGGAGCAGCACAGCACGCCGTTGCTGCTGGGATTCTGAAGATGGCCCCACAGCTCTCAAGTTGTCCCTTGCTCCTGTTACAGTCTCAGATCTGGGAAAAAAAAGCACAAATTCCCTATTCTGCTCCAAAGCTTCCAAATGACACTGTATTTCCCTCATTTTCTCTACCCAGTCCTCAGGCAGCTAAGTTGTGGGCTAGACTGAGTGAGCCTGAGCCATGCCCAAAACCACAGCAAGGCTATTTACAGACCCCACCAGCTGGGCCATGGCTGGGTGGGAACCAAAGCTAACAGCAAAAACTGTTTACAAAGGCGAAAAGGTTATGGAGTGTGACGGGGTAAGGATCAGCCTGAGACATGGGGAGATGGCAATCAGAAGGGTCAGGACAGAAAGGGACAAAACCAACTGAAATGACCCTTTCAGAATCAACACTGGAAAACTGATGCTGTAACTACACAACTCTCCGGGGAGCAGCACTGAAAAAGTGTGGGAACAGTCCCCAGTTTTGAGGCCCAGAGTTGGGGCAGTGCCAGGAGGTTTCTGATGAAACTCATTTACATTTCCCGTCCCTGTGTGTGCGAACAGCACAGAAGTAGCGGGCAGAGTCCTGTGGGCTCAGGGCACTTAGAGACAGAGCTGTCCTAAGCCGGGAATTGTCCCGGGACACAGAGGCTCGACCATTCACTGCCGGTGCATGTTGAACCAGTGATGAACTAGGGGAGATAAAGGACACCCACTCCAGCCTGCCTCCGGGTGCCTGACGGTACCATCTCATTGCGTATGTCCCGAAATCGAAGCCGTGTCCGCGGCAGAAGAGGAGCACGGAGTCCCCGGGCGCTCGCTGCCCTCCGCCGGCCTCCACCAGCCTCAGCTGCGCCCACACGCCTGCGGACGGACGGACGGACGGAGAGCGCGGGCACCGGGCACGGCGCGCCCACGGCCCGAGGACGGGCACCCGCCGCCCCAGCGCCCCCCGCCCGGCCCGGACACAGCCGCAACAGCGGGGCAAGCCCCGCACCCGGACCCTCCCGAACCCTGCTCTTCCCTCTCTCCTTCTCACTTTCCCTCGCCCTCTCCCGGCTTCTCCTTCTCTCTCCACCCGTCCCTCTCCCTGTTCTCCCCCTCCCTGTCCCCCTCCCTCCCGCTGCCGCTGCCCCCGCCCCGGGCTCGCCGCCCTCCCCGCCCGCCGCCTCCCACCTGCCGGCCCCAAGGCCAAGCCCGAGCCCAGCAGCCACGGCCCCGGCCCGGCCGCCATCGGCGGAACAAGGGCCCGGCGGGGCCGCACACGAGCCGAGCGGAGCCGAGCTCGGGCCCGCCGCTGCCCGCCCCGTCGCCTCGGCCCCTCGCCGCCACAGCGCCCGCGCCTCTGCCCGAAGCCCGCACGGCCGCCCCGGCCCGGCCCCCCGGCGACAGGGCCCCTCCGCGCAGGAGAAGGGGCGGCGCCACAGCACCGGCGCGGGCTGGCCCCCTGCTCGGCCCCAGCGCTCCTGCGCACACGCTCAGCCCCTGCCGAACGGTGCTGGCGAGCTTCAGAGCTGCAGGAAACGAGGGGACGGTGCCGCAGATGACCCGACGGCATCAAAAGGCTGCTCCGTTCGATCGGCGCTAAGAGCCGCGGCAGAGATGTGGCGGGGGCAGACGTGCGGGAACGGACAGCATTTGCTTTCAGCACATGTGCGGGTGACAGCGCTCTGCAACGAGCGGCTGATCCAGCGCAGGGCTGTGCTGCTGATAGCCTGAGGCACCTCAGCGGGCTGCAGCAGCGGGCTGCCAGCAGCCTCACAGAGCTCAACAAGCACTTAGGACACATTGCTGCACCGGGAGCAGAACAGCCCTAAGCACCAGGACAGTCCATGCTCACCCAGCTGGAAACAGCTCTGCAGAGAAACACCTCGGGGTTGTGGTGGACACCAAAGTTTCCGTGAGCCAGCAACGTGCCCTGGCGGCAAGGGCAGCCAGCGGCATCATGGGCTTCTCTCTCTACTCCTCCCTCTCCTCCCCGCCTGCGCGCCACCAACAGCCCTGCGCAAGGGACGGGCTGTCAGCCGGCAGCGGCAACTCGCGGGTGTCTCCCCGTGACCCGAACCCCCAGCCCGCCCTGGCCCCGCTCCCATCCCCTGCCTGCAGGGATCGAGGCACGGTGCTTAAACGATCCTATACACTGCTGTTGCTCCTTGGCCTGTGCCAACCCTAAAGCTGAGGTGGGTAAAGAGAAAGTTGTTGCAATTGCCATGTGTAGTGGGTCTGGGATGGTAGTGACTTTCCACAGCAGCTCCTGCAGTGCTGTGCTTACTGTTGATATCAATGTTACGACTACCGCTCGCACAGCATCAGGGCTGTCCCTCCAGCATTCCTTCCCCCACCTTCACCAATAACTGTGGGTGGGCATGATCTTGGGAGGGACTATGGCCAGGACAGCTGACCCAGGCTGACCAAGGAGATATTCCATACCATATGACATCAGCTCAGTAATATAAACTGGGGGAGAGGAGCAGGAAGGGGAGGCGAGATTCATTTCTGGCCTTCCCAAAGCAACCGCTACGCGTACCGCAGCCCTGCTTCTCGGGAGGTGGCCGGACATCGCTGCTGATGGGAAGTGGAGAGGAACAGCTTTATCTGCTTCTGCTTTGCTTCCCGCGCGCGTGGCTTTGCTGCTTATTTATTAAACTGTTTTTATCTCAACCCACGAGACTCCCATCTTATTTCCTCCCCTTCCCTGGCTTGCTGAGGAGGTGGGGGATAAAGCGGTGTGGTGGGCACCTGGCATCCAGCCAGGCTCAAACTACCACAGCGCCGGGCCGGCGGCCCTCCAGGAGTCGCTGGGGGTGGCCCTCGGGAGCAGCGCTGCAGGGCACAAGGGATCACGGGGGCTTTTTCCTGCACGGGCCTTCCCTCCCTGCACCGATGGCAGCAGAAGCGAGGAGCTTCCAGCCTCTTTGGGAACCATCCCGTGTCCCCGGCGCATCGTCACATAAAGGATGTCTCTGCTGATCTGACTTGGTGTAGAGAAGTTTTTCTGCCCCAGCACATTTGCAACAACCTCACTCAATGGAGATGAGAGAGTCTGAGGCCCCACACACACACTTGCTGCCACTTCATGATGAAAACCCTGGAGATTTGTTCCCCACGCATTCACAAGGCCTGTTGCAATCTTCCCCCGCAGCTGCTGGGCTGTTCCTCCTGCCCCTGCCTACATTTCTGTACTCTAGTTGCATTGGCTCTTATCTCTTTGACAACTTCCATCTCTTCTATCAGTTTCTAACCATCCTTTGACCAATTCTGTCTGTCTCTTTAGGATCACCCCAATTCAAGCTAACTTGAGGCCAGGCTGATTTGTTCAGGCTATAGGGTTTATGGCACATTCCTGCCAAATCTCTTCTTCTCTCTGGACTGAACAACTCTCAATGGCATGTCACCATCAACTCAAGCTTTGACCTTGAACAAATATTGGAGAATGTTGACACACATTACCCACATTTTTCCTGACCCTGGACACTGATTCCCTCACACACATCACACCAGAGGGGCTTCAAACACCCTGGACACTGATTCCCTCACACACATCACACCAGAGGGGCTTCAAACCTTTTATGTTCACACACTGGGCACAAATCATTTCCCACAGACACACACTGGCTGTTACAGAATAGTGGGGAGAGCAGCGGGGAGGGTGCTGCAGAGGCTGGCTCTGCAGGAGGCCTCAGTTTGATCCCTCACCAGTGACCTCTCCTCCTTCCTCTCCTTCCTTCCCATGTTGCCATGTTGGGCTCCCTGGCCTCACCTTACCTCTGTGCCCTGAGGCGAGGCCGCCTCTGATTGGCTGCGGGGCTGTCACTGCCCTGGCTGGGCCCGCCCTCCCTGAGGCAGCGTTTTCTCTGATTGGCTGAGGAGCTGTCACTCTCTCCTGGGCTGGGCCCGCCCTCCCTGAGGCGATGATGTCTCTGATTGGCTGCGGGGCTGCCACAGCTGTGGCTGGGCCCGCCCTCCCTGAGGCGCCGCCGCTTCCGATTGGCCGCGGCGCACACGTCAATCACGGCTGTGCCCGCGTCCTGCGCTGCCATTGGCTGTGCGGGGCTCTGGCTCCCCTGTGGGCAGCCGCTGCCAGTTCACCAGCTCTGCCTCTGGGCTCGGCGCTGCCCGAGCCAGGCTGTAACAAAGACGCGATGGACACGGAGGGACAGGAGAAAGCCCCCAGCCCTTCAGGAAGGTCTCAGAGCAGCCTGTCAGGCAGCAAGGGCTGGGAGGGTGGAACTTGGCTGGCTGACATGGATCCTAGGACCTCTCTACAAGGGTAGGACACCCGGGGCTGAGGGCTTCCTTCTATCCCTCAGCGTCCTGGCGTTTGCAGGGTGGGCTGAGCAGACTCGCTGTGCACCATGAGGGACACCTCACACCGCAAAAGAGTGAAGTGAGGCAGAGCTTGGCTGGCTGAAAGGGTCCCCTGGCATCTCTCTGGAGGGGAAGGAAAGCTGCGACTGCCAGCGTTCCTCTGCCGCTCAGGCTCTGCCGCTGATTTCTTGTCTCCGAGCCCCTCCTTCTGGCAGAGCAGCCGTCCTGCATGCGACTGACACCCCTCCCGCAGCCAAAGGGACGAGCAAAGTCCCTCATAGCCAGCCAGACTCCACATCTTGTCCCACAACACTCCAGCAAAAGACACCTTTCCCCTCAAAAACCCACCTGAACCCCACTTTTCCCCTCAAAACCTCACCCAAACGCCACTTTTCCCCTCAGAATCAGGAATTGTTTGGTGGTTAAAGCCCCTGAAGCTGCTGCAGTCCCAGTGCTCCCCACACCCTGCCCAGCCCAGCACCGACCCACGGCCTCAGCACCTCAGCCCCACGGCTTTGGGGTCCCTCCAGGGCTGGGCACTACCCCAGCTCCCTGGGCAGCCTGGCACAGGGGCTCACACCCCTCTCAGGGAAACGGTTCTGCCTCAGCTCCAGCCTCAACTCCCACCCAAACTGCACTTATTCCCCTCAAAACTCCACCAATAACTCCACTTTGCCCTCAAATCTCTACTAAACTCCCACTTTCTCCCTCAAAACTCCTTAAAAACCCCACTTTTCCCCTCAAATCTCCACTAAACTCCCACTTTCTCCCTCAAAACTCCACCAAAAACCCACTTTTTCCCCTCAATTCTCCACTAAACTCCCACTTTCTCCTCAAAACTCCTTCAAAACCCCCTTTTCCCCTCAATTCTCCACTAAACTCCCACTTTCTCCTCAAAACTCCTTGAAAACCCCACTTTTCCCCTCAAATCTCCACTAAACTCCCACTTTCTCCTCAAAACTTCTTAAAAACCCTTTTTCCCCACAAAACCCCCAAAGCCCCACTTTTCCCCTCAAAACTCTAACAAACACTTTTTCCTCTAAATTCCAAGAAATCCTTTTTTCCCCCCACAATACTCCACCAAAATCCTACTTTTTCCCTCAAAACTCCTTCAAGATATGACTTTTTCCCTCCAAAACACCACAAAAACCCCACTTTTTCCTCAAAACTCCACTGAAACCCCTTTTTTCCTAAAAACTCCATCAAAATCCCACTTTTTTACTCTGAAAGCCCCCCAAACCCCCAGTTTTTCCCTCCAAACTCTGACAGAATCTCAATTTGCCTTCAAAATTGCACCACAACTCCATCAAAAACTCCCTTTTCCCCTCAAATCTCTACTACCACTTTTTCCCTCAAAACCCCTTCAAAACCCAACTTTTTCCCACCAAAACACACCTTTTCCTCTCAAAGGTCCACTGAACTGCACCTTCTCCCCTCAAAACCCCCCTTTTATCCCTTAAGACCCCAAAACCTCCCCTCTTTCCCCTCAAAACCTCCGTTTTTCCCCTCAACCCCCCCTTTCCCCTCAAAAACCCCTCTTTTAACCCTTAAGACCCCAAAACCTCCCATTTTCCCCTCAAAACCGCATTTTTTCCCATCAAACCCCCATTTTCCCCTCAAAACCCCTCTTTTATCCCTTAAGACCCCCAAAACTCCCCATTTTCTCCTCAAAACTCCCTTTTTGCCCTCGAAGGACCCCTTTCATCCCTTAAGATCCCCAAATCTCTCCTTTTTCTCCTCAAAACCTCCCTTTTTCCTTCTAAAACCCCCTTTTCATCTCAAAAATTCCTCTTTTAACCCTTAAGACCCCAAAACTTCCCCCTTTTCCCCTCTAAACCCCCCTTTTATTCCTTAAGACCCCCAAACCCCCCTTTATCCCCTCAAAATCTCCGTTTTTCCCCTCAACGCCCCCTTTTTCCCTTCAAAACCTCTCTTTTATCCCTTAAGATCCCCAAACCTCCCTTTTTTCCCCTCAAAACCACTTTTTATCCCTTAAGATCCTAAAACTCCCCCTTTTTTGCCCTCAAATCTTGCCTTTTATCCCCTAAGACCCCAAACCTTCCTTTTTCCCCTCAAAACCACCTTTTATCCCTTAAGATCCCCAATCTCCCCCCCTTTCCCCTCAAAACCCCCCTTTTATCCTTTCAGACTCCACAACTCTCCCTTTTTCCCCCAAAAGTCTCCTTTTATCCCTTAAGACCACAAAATCTCCCTTTTTTCCCCTCAAACCCCTTTTTCCCCTCAAATCCTTCGTTTTTCCCCTCACCCCAGCCCTTTTTCCCTCAAACTCAACTTTTTCCCTCAAAACTCCACCAAAACTCCCCTTTTCCCCTCAAAACTCCTCTAAACTCCCACTTTTGCCTCAAAACTTCACCAAACCTCACGTTTTGGCTCAAAACTCCCCCCAAACCCCCCTTTTTCCCCTCAATACCCCACTTTTGCCCCTCAAACACCCCATTTATCTCCTCAAAACTCCCCCAAAACCTCCCTTTTTCCCCCTCAAAACCTCTCTTATCCCTTAAGACCCCAAAACCTCCCCATTTTCTCCTCAAAACCCCCTTTATCCCCTCAAAACCCCCCTTTCCGACTCAACCCCTCCTTTTATCCCTTAAGACCCCAAAACCCCCCTTTTTCCCCTCAAAACCCCTCTTTTATCCCTTTAGACCCCAAACCCTCCCATTTTCCCCTCAAAACCTCCATTTTTCCCCTCAAACCCCCCCTTTTCCTCTCAAAACCCCTCTTTTATCCCTTAAGACCCCAAAACCCCTTTTTCCCCTCAAAACCCCCTTTTTCCCGCCTTTAGACCCAAAGCCGCCCCTTTTCCCCTCAGCGCCAGGCCCCGCCCCTCCCCTCGGCCCGTCCATTTCTCACGGGGGGGGGTGCGAAACAAACCCCCCTCATTTTATACAAAACCTTTATTCTGTAACAGTGTGTGTTGGGGTGGGGGGTCCCCCAAACCTCCCCCCGCGACCCCCCAACACTGAGAGGGGGGAGCACAGCGGGTGCCAAGGGGGGACACACATAGGTGCCCCCCCCCCGCCATCATCCCGAGGGCCACAATGCCGCCCCCCCCCCGCCTTAAATCTCTTGATCTACACAATAAATACGGCGGGGGGCGGCTCAGGCGCGGGGGAGGCAGCGGCGGGGCCAGGCCGGGGGGGCACAGGCAGCGGAACGAGCCCGCGGTGTTGAGGCAGCGGCCGGGCTGGCAGCGGGGGGGGCCCGAACACTCGTCCACGTCTGGGGAGGGCGGCGGCACAGAAGGGGTTAATGGGGTATTGGGGGGGGATGGGATGGGGGGTGGGGATGGGGAGGGCTCAGGGTGCTGGGGAGGGGGTTTGGGTGCTGAGGAAGGAGTTTTGGAGGGGGGCTGGGTGCTGAGGTGGGCTGGGTGCTGGGGAGGGGGTTTAGGTGCTGGGGGAGGGGGTTTGGGTGCTGAGGGAGGGGGTTTGGGTGCTGAGGGAGGGGGTTTGGGTGCTGGGGAAGGAGTTTTGGAGGGGGTTTGGGTGCTGAGGAGGGCCCTGGGAGCTAGGGAGGGGATTTGGGTGCTGGGGAGGGGGATAGGGAGGGGGTTTGGATGCTGAGGGAGGGGGTTTGGGAGGGGGCTTGGGTGCTGAGGGAGGGGTTTTGGGTGCTGGGGAGGACTCTGGGTGCTGGGGAGGGGGACCTGAGTGCTGGGGACGGGATCAGGGTGCTGGGGAGGGGGTTTGGGTGCTGAATGAGGGGGTTTGGGTGCTGGGTTGGGCTCAGGGTGTTGGGGAGGGGGATAGGGAGGGGCTTTGGGTGCTGGGGAAGGAGTTCGGGAGGGGGTTTAGGTGCTGGGGAGGGGTTTTGGGTACTGGGGGAAGGGCTCAGGGTGCTGGGGAGGGGGGTTGGGTGCTGAGGGAGGTCTTGGGATGCTGGGGGAGGGGGTTTGGGTGCTGGGGGAGGGCTCAGGGTGCTGGGGAGGGGGATAGGGAGGGAATTTGGGTGCCGAGGAGGAAATTTGGGAAGGGTTGGGTGCTGGGGCAGGGCTCTGGGTGCTGGGGCGGGCTCAGTCTTGAAAGGGGGCTCCTGGTGTTGGGGGGTGGTCAGGGTGCTGGGGGAGGGGTCAGTCTGGTTGGGGGGGTTCAGACTGAAAGGGGGCTGAGGCTGATTTGAGGGAGTCAGGCTGGTTTGGGGGCTCAGGCTGGTGTGGGGGTGTCTGTGTTTTGGGGGGCTCAATCTGGTGTGGGGGTGTCTGTGTTTTGGGGGGCTCAGGCTGGTTTGGGGGGTTCAGGCTGGTTTGGGGGTGTCTGTGTTTTGGAGGGCTCAGGCTAATTTTGGGGGGCTCAGGCTGGTGTGGGGGTGTCTATGTTTTGGGGGCTCAATCTGGTGTGGGGGTGTCTGTGTTTTGGGGGGCTCAGGCTGGTTTGGGGGCTCAGTGTGTTTTGGGGGGGCTAGTTTGGGGGCTCAGGCTGGTTTGAGGGCTCAGTCTGATTTGGGGGTGTCAGTGTGTTTTGGGGGGCTCAGTCTGGTTTGGGGGCTCAGGTTGGTTTTGGGGGGCTCAGTCTGGTCTGGGGGGCTCAGTGTGTTTTGGGGGACTCAGGCTGGTGTGGGGGTGTTTGTGGTTTGGGGGCTCAGGCTTGTTTGGGGGGCTCAGGCTGGTGTGGGGGTGTCTGTGTTTTGAGGGGCTCAGGCTGGTGTGGGGGGCTCAGGCTGGTGTGGGGGGCTCAGACTGGTTTTGGGGGCCTCAGGCTGGTGTGGGGGTGTCTGTGTTTTGAGGGGCTCAGGCTTGTTTGGGGGGCTCAGGCTGGTGTGGGGGTGTCTGTGTTTTGGGGGGCTCAGGCTGGTTTTGGGGGACAGTGTGTTTTGGGGGGCTCAGGCTGGTGTGAGGGTGTCTGTGTTTTGGGGGGCTCAGACTGGTTTTGGGGTATAGTGTGTTTTGGGGGGCTCAGGCTGGTGTGGGAGTGTCTGTGTTTTGGGGGGCTCAGGCTTGTTTGGGGGGCTCAGGCTGGTGTGGGGGTGTTTGTGTTTTGGGGGGCTCAGGCTGGTGTGAGGGCGTCTCACCGACACAGTCGAGCTACTCCGGGTCCAGCCGGTAGCCGGGGTCGCAGCTGCAGGTGAAGCCGTCGGGGAGCCGGACGCAGCGCCCGTGGTGGCACCCAGTGAGCACCCCACACTCCTCCCCTGGGGCTGGGGGGGTCAGGCTGGAGGTCAGCACCCCAAAATACATTCCCTAAGGAATACATTGACCAGGGTCTTGTAGTTCAGGTAACAGCCAAGGTAACCTAAGGAATACGTTGACCAGGGTCTTGTAGTTCAGGTAACAGCCAAGGTAACCTAAGGAATACGTTGACCAGAGTCTTGTGGCTAAGGTAACAGGTCCCCATCAGGTGTGGTATGTAACTCTTGCAGTTTGATCCTTATGTGATTCAAAGGAATACTTACTTAATCCATAGGTGTGTGAGTTATTTGAAGTGCTGAGCTAACTGATTGGTCTCTTACTAACTAGGTGCTTAACAAGTACTTCTGGTGGTTCACTAAAATAATTGTGTGTGTGCAACAAGAAGGGACCTTTAGAGATGATCTAGTCCAACCTCCCATGGCAAAGCAGGTCCACCTAGATCAGGTCACACAGGAACATGTCCAGGTGTGTTGGGAAGCCCTCCAGAGAAGGCTACTCCCCACCCTCCCTGGGCAGCCTGTGCCCATGCTCCGTCACCCTGACAGTGAACTAGTTTTTCCTTAGGGTTAAATCATAGAATGATAGAATGGTAGGGGTTGGAAGGGAGCTTTCCCCTTCTCCTTGGCTCCTTGACCACTTGTGAGAGTTGGTTGTCACGAGCACTGTGCAGGAAGCTCCTGGCCTGTGTGTGCTTGGCTGAGTGGCTTTGCCAGCAAATATCAGGGGTGTTGAGGTCCCCGTGAGGACCGGGGATGATGATTGTGAGGCAGCTCTGAGCCGTTTCTTCGAAGGCCCGATGCACTTCTTCTTCCTGCTCAGGTGGCCTAGAGTAAAGTGCCATAGTAGGATCACCCACACTAGCCTGCCCCTTTGTTTTCACCCAGAAGCACTCACCCCAGCCCTCATCCCCACCCAGGCAGAGCTCAATGTGCTCTAACTGCTCTCTCACCTAGAGAACAACTCCGGCCCCTCGGCCCAGTTGCCTGTGTTTCCTAAACAGCACGTAGCCATGGCTGGCTGTGCTCCAGCCCCGTGAGCTGGCCCAGCACGTCCGTGTCACTGGCGTGAGATCATGGGCGCCCTATCTCTGCACCCACATCTCTAGTTCCCCCTGCTCACTCCCCAGGCTGTGTGCGTTGGTGTACAGGCAACACAGGGGCTCCCTCCAGCAGATGGGTTTCCCTGGCCCCTGGCAGGCCACACCTTTCCCCACTCCTTGTCCCATCTACGGACGGGTGTCTCGATGCCTCTTCACAATGAGTCACCCCCAAGGAGCAGCCCTTGCTTTTTACAGGGCCTGTTGCCAGGGGCACAGTTGGTGGTGTATTGGTTGTTGAGATTTCCCCACCCAGACCGTGTTCATTCATGACCACATTTATTAGAGCTACAAAGGTATAATTTATTGGAACACGGGAGGGAGGGTCACGAAGGGGAGAGGGTCGTGTACCAGAGAGTGGCAAAGCGGAGAGGGGAGAGGGTCGCGATGCGGAGAGAGTCTTGAAGTGGAGAGGGACGTGGAGAGTGTCATGAACATAGAGAGCGTCTTGAAGCTGGAGTCCTGAAGCTGGAGTCCTGAAGCTGGAGTCCTGAAGCTGGAGTCTTGAAGCTGGAGTCCTGAAGCTGGAGTCCTGAAGCGGTGAGTCCTCAAGCTGGAGTCCTGAAGCGGGGAGTCTTGAAGTGGAGAGGGTCACATAGTAGAGAGAGTCGTGAAGTGTAGAGGGTCGTGGAGGGGGTCGTGAACTGGAGGGTCTTGAAGTGGAGAGGGTCGTTAAGCGTGAGTCGTGGAGACAGTCTTAAAGTGGAGAAAGTTGTAAAGCTGCAAGGCTCTTGGAGAGGGTCTTGAAGTGGTGAGTCATGAAGCGCAGAGTTGTGGAGGGTGCCCGAAGTGCAGAGTCTTGAAGTGGAAAGGGTCATGAAGCAGAGAGTCGTGACCTTGAGATGTTTGTGAACTATAGAGTGTCGAGAAGCAGAGAGTCGTGAAGTAGAGAGGGTCGTGAAACTGAAAGGATCGTGGAGAAGGTCCTGAAGTGGTGAGTGGTGGAGGGTCGTGGAGAGGGTCGGAAGCGTCGAGTCTTGGAAGTGGAGAGGGTCGTGAAGTGGAGAGTTGTGAAGTTGAGAAGTTTGTGAAGTGTAGAGAGTCTTGGAGAGTCGTGAAGTGCAGGTGGTGGGAAGCACAGAGTGGTGAAGTGGAGAGGGACGCGAAGCGGAGAGTGGTGGAGAGAGTCGTGGAGATAGTCATGAAGCTGAAATAGTGAAGAGGGTCGCGAAACGGAGAGTGGTGGAGAGAGTCCTGTACCTTAGAGTCCCAAAGTGGGGAGTGGGGAAGTGGGGAGGGTCGTTTACCTTAGAGTCATGAAGTGGGGAGTCGGGAAGTGGGGAGGGTCGTAAAGCAGAGAGGGTCACGAAGCGGAGGGTCCAAGGTCTTGTGCTGCAATGGATTCTGACACTAGAGTGGCACTCTGACATCAATATTTCCATGGTGTTGCAAAGAGGAGCCTTGGCATTCGTTTGTAGTGCCGGGACCCATACTGTGGTGGATCGACCTCCATGGGCTCTTCCTGATCCTGAGGTGGATCCACCTCCATGGGCTCCTCCTGATCCTTTGGTGGATCCACTTCCATTGGCTCCACCCTGTCAGCTGCTGGAGGAAAAGCCATTGCAGCAGGAGCAAGAAGAGTTGCGGGAGGAGGAAAAAATGGTGCGGGAGGAGGAAAAAATGGTGCGGGAGGAGGAAAAGGGAGGGGAAAGGCAGCCATCGGTGCAGGGGGGCAAGTCGTTGTTGCAGGCATTGCTGGAGGAAAGGCAGGAGGTGCTGGAGGAGGAAAGGTGAACGTTGGTGGTACAGGAAAAGCCATTGGTGCAGGGGGAAAAGCTGGCGGAAAGGCAGGTGCTGCTGGAGGAGGAAAGGCAGGTGTTGCTGCTGCTTTGTTGATCTTGAGAAGTCTCTGAAGCCACATCTTCACCCTCCTGAATTTCTTCCCTTCTTGGCCAGGCAGAGAGGAGCAACTGCTGTCTTTGGTGCTAAGGATCCCGGTCCAAGTGTGTGGAGGTCACGACGCCAGGAGCTCTGCAGCTGAGAGTCAAGTGCCGTGTGTCGGTTGGTATGCTAATGGGGTTAACGGACATGGCAGGAGACAGCGTGATGTCAGCAGCACACGCTGGGGTGAATGCAAATGTCCACGCGGACGACTGTGATTGGCTCCTGTGTGTGTTGGCTTGGCAGCGTGAGCTTAGGACTAGATGATGGTCAAGGCCTTTTCCAAGCAAACTAATGCTATGATTTGATGAAAGGTAGCGTGGTGTGGGAGGAAGAGGAGGGCTGTGAAGGGGCAGAGTACCCCTTCCTGGGAGTGTCCCCTCTGTGTCCATTGCTAAAGGAGGGCCGTAGCAGGGATTGGGTCTGACCTGTGGTTTCTGGGTGTTAAGTAGCAGAAACACAGCACGTCACAAGGCAAGGCTGCTGCGGCTTTCAAAGCTACCCTTGAACTGGATTTGTGACTTAGGCACCTTGATCTTGTAGAGAGGGCTTGGATGGGATTGCCGAGTGGGTGGCCTCCACAGTGCTCCAAAATATGCCTTTCTTGGCTGCTGAGAAGTGCCAGTGGGCTGATGCTTCTTGTCCAAGTGGTGCTTTGCAGCCCTACTTTCCTGACTTTGGGCCAGAGCCCTTCCAAGTGGGCTTGTCAAGCCCCAGAAGTGCCTTCTAAGCTGCACTGGATCTCATGGATGTGAAGCCGTGCCGTTGATTGCCTTCTCTCCTTTGGCACTTAGTGCAGGGAGCTTTGGCTGCTTGTCTGTCAGCATCAGGATGTTGTGAGTTCAAGGCTCCTGCCTTCCATTGGCTGCATCCTGTTGGCTCTGCAGACTGGGAGCAGGCTGGCATTTTTCAGGCAGCAGCAAGGTAGTTCTGATCCTCTGGCACTATCAGAAAGCATCAGTGTTTGTGCTGTAGCAAGACTGAAAAGAGTCCCCCGCAGAGAGTGACTGGGAAGAACAGGCAAGCTGCTGCTGCCAAGGAAGGCTACGTCTTTCTGTCCAGCAAAGGCTTTCACGTTTATTGCCAAGGCATAAGGTGCCCGTCATGCGCAAACAGTTGCAAGGTGTCTTTGGAAGGCAGCAAAACCTGTTGCTTCCTGATCTCGCTTCACATCTCCAACGTTGCTCTGCATGAAGCATCTGAAGGGTGGAGAGGAGTGGGTTGGTATCTAAAAATCAATCCTCGTTTTGCTTTAATTCTAAAGCAAAGATATCCTCGTGTCCTCTCATCTTGAGAAAGAGGATCCTGTGTGTAGTCAAGCACATAGTTAAATACCTTTATCTGGTAAGGCCATTGTTGCTGCCTGCAAGAAGATAATGTGCCCAGAGCTGCTGGAGGTGGGATTTGAACTCCTTCTCTTGTTGCAGATGGCGGAAGCTGTGCAGACTCAAGATCAACCAATGGAGGAGGAGGTGGAGACCTTTGCCTTCCAGGCAGAGATTGCTCAGTTGATGTCTCTGATGATCAACACTTTCTATTCCAATCAGGAAATCTTTCTGAGGGAGCTGATTTCCAACTGATCAGAGGTAAGTCCTTTAAGGTCTGCCCTCATTCATGTCAATAAAGCTGCTAGAATGTTAAAAACCAGGCAATGCTAAAGCCTGCGTCTTCTTTTAAAGGCTCTGGACAAGATAAGGTACGAGAGCTTGACAGACCCAAGCAAGCGGGATTCTGGAAAAGACCTGAAAATTGACTTGGTTCCAAACAAGCACGATCGCCCACTGTGGATACAGGCATAGGGATGACCAAAGCTGACCTGGTCAACAACCTTGGTACTATTGCCAAATGTGGTACTAAGGCTTTCATGGAAGCACTGCAGGCAGGAGCTGATATGTCCATGATTGGGGGGTTTGGTGTTGCTTTCTACTCGGCCTATTTGGTTGCAGAAAAAGTGCCAGTGATCACCAAGCACAATGATGATGAGCAGGACGCTTGGGAGTGGTCAGCTGGAGGATCTTTCACTGTCAGACTTGATAATGGTGAGTATGAAATGTCTCTGCTCAAGTATGCTTTCTAGAAGGTTTTTGGTACTCGGATACCTAATGTATTCATTGAAAATGAAAGGAATTGGGACTAGTCATGTGTCAGGTGAAGCCCAGGCCCAGTTGTTCTCATACCATTCCTGTTTGAGTAGCTGTTGGTACCAAAGGGAATGCTTCATAATGAACAGTAAGCTTTCAAAGCTTGTAGATATCAATATTTCTGTAGGTTCCTACAGTTTATCTACAGAAACTTGAAAGAGACCATGTGAGTAGATTAATGAGTTTCAAATCTCTTAGACTTGCCTGAAGTACCTTCTAGGTACGGTCAGCCCGAGGAAGTGTCTGTGAGGCTGTTCCTGTGCCCAGAAGTTTCCCTTCTCCCAGTAAAGATACTGTAGGACTTAGTCAACGAAAATCTGCTTTAATATTCATTCCAAAGTCAAAGTGTAGGCTTCTGCTGCACAAATTAAAGCCGTCAACACCGTTCTAGGTGAACCTTTGGGCCCTGGAACAAAAGTCATCCTGCATCTGAAGGAAGATCAGACTGAATACCTGGAAGAGCGGCAAATCAAGGAGATTGTGAAGAAGCACTCTCAGTTCATTGGCTACCCCATCACACTCTTTGTACGTACCTTGCTTCAAGTTTTTACAAGGCTATTAATACATTTCACAAGATCTAGGTAAGTCACGTCATTTTAAGGGTTGGAAGGGACCTGGAAAGCTCATCCAGTGCAACCCCCCTGCCAGAGCAGGACCACCTAGAGTAGGTCACACAGGAACTGATCCAGATGGGTTTGGAATGTTTCCAGAGGAGAGTCAGCCCATCTGGGCAGCCCCTGCCAGTGCGGCCTCACCTGAACACTGAAGAGGTGTGTTTCTTTGGAAGCTCTTACGTTCCAGCTTGTACCCATTGCCCCTTGTCCTAGAGCACAGCCTGGCTCTATCCTCCTCACACGCAGCCTTTACGGCTTTGTCAACATGAATGAGGTCACTGCTCAGTCTCCTCCAAGCTCAAGAGCCCCAGCTCCCTCAGCCTTTCATCACAAGGGTGATGCTCCACTCCATCATCTCTGTGGCCCTGTGCTGAACTGTCTCCAGGAGCTCCCTGTCCTTCTGGAACTAAGGAGCCCAGAACTGTGCTGCCCGTTCCCAAAGGAAAACACAAAACAACCGAGGTCGTTTCATGCGGTGCTTTATTGAGGGCCCTAGGGACCTGAGGACTAGTGTCCAAAGTCAGAGCCCCCACTAACAGAAAATTTCACAGAGTTTATATACTTTCCACAAATGATTACTTCATCAGGTGCCCGTGATGTTTACCAGTTTTCTTAGACTTTAGGATTATGTCGTGCTCTTTCATGTAGTTACTTGAGACAACGCTTATCTGAATCCACAACCAGAAATTTCCATAGATAACAAACAGGTAAACATTTGAGATAACGATTTCTTTGAGAAAAAGAAGATTCAGGTTCAGCATTCTTCACTAATCTCTTTGCTTTGTTTAAGCAAGAATGCACAAGCTCAGCATGCCCCACTAGTTCCCTAGACTGCTAGGTTACATCAACATCCCACACTGCTCACTAGGCCTCGATACAGACCTTAGCCTAACTACTTCTAACTTTCCATATACAGTAATGCTAACAAGTCCCCCCTTTTGAGCATTCTTCTATCTTGCAAGGATGCTCAACATCATCTGTTTCTATTGTCCGTGTCTCAAGTAGTGGTTTCCTTATATGATGGAGGAGGAGACCCATTTCCAGTTCCATTTCTGGTCATCGCATTCATTAATCTGCAGGTGTTGAGCTTTTCTCTGGTGATGGTTCCTAAAATACACTTGTAAACTATATAAATTATCATCAGTAGTATAACAAACATAATTACATATTGGATGACTGAGGAAATCCACCCAGAGACCTGGAGCCCCAATGAATCAAATATTGCTCCTATCCAATTATGTTGAGCTTCTTCTTCAATTTCTTTGGCTTCGGTTTCAACCTTCTCCAATTGTAAAATATCTTTTTCTACTTCGATTGTCATGTTTGGAATATGGATACAGCAGTGATCAATTCTTTTGCTCAGGTAACCACAGACCCCATGTTCCCGCAGCAGCAACATGTCTAAGGCCATTCTATTCTGCAAAGTCATTCTGCTAGTTGCCTGTAGCTGCAAATTCATATCCTTAAACCCTTTCTTGGTGGCTGCTGCTAATCTTTTAGTTTGGCCCAGTAGCTTATACAACATTTCCCTATTACGGTAAGATGCAACCTGTGCAAACAAAGACTCTAAAGCCCAGCCAAAGTTTACTCCATCACTTGGTTCATGCCACTCATCTTCTACCTTGATATCATCACCTATTTCCCTTTTCTTCCGAGCTATCCTTGTTTCTAATTTAGATTGTCTCCAAAATGGGCATCATGTGGGAACTCCCAAGGTTATTTGAGTTACTGGACCATCAAATGGTAAATGGGTGGTCCATTGCCCATGACCCATAACCCAAACTAAGTTTCCTGGACTTCTGATTGTGGTGGATTTACAATTAATGACCCTTTTTCCATACATCCCTTTCTCATGTACATCTCCCTTTATTTTGTCTTTAATCGTATGATTGTATCCCCGACATTCACACCCCCATTTCAGCAGAACTCTAACAGGGACTAAACCTATCTGACTCTCTGGGGAGTCATAAATAAAAACTTTCGTACAGTTCCATATTTCTTTCTGATCTCTGGATGGTCTCACGGAAGTGTATGTAGCCATCACACCATCGTGAGTCTGATCTTTCTCCCCTGTCCATTGTATACACCATTGTACTGGACCTAGGTAACTATATGATTCCAACAAACCAGGTCCCCATACTGTGTCCCATTCATCTTCCAAAGTTTGTTGTTGTGTAACATTCTGGTAGATCTCTTCATTCCTAATCTTTTCAACTTTTATTTTTGTGCTACTACACCAATATCCAATTATTGGAATAGTACCATCTACTGTACAGCGATCTTTAATACTGCCACCTCTCCCATAAGGACCTGTTCTAACCCATCTATAATACCCCGGCAATGATCTACACTCCTTTTCCGTTAAATCCCCCTCTATTAAACACCCATTTATCCACTCTTCATACTTTATTGATACTTGCCTGCAGTTCCAAGTAAAATTAACAGAGGTTTCTGGCATGGTTGTTAATGGAATAATTCCCCAGGGTATAGGTTCACCTGCAGCCTGAGGTAGTGGCAAACATGCTGTAATCTTAGATACATTCTGAATCATTCCAAAATCTCTAATCAACCCAACCACTAAGTTTTCCCGTCCTTCATCTCGATGGAAGTTTATTGTCCCATTTCCTAGATCCCGTATTCTCCTTCGGCTATATTTGCCTCTAATTAATGATACTAACATCCTAGAGTGGGCCCACCACGCACCCCTGGCCATCCAACACCAATACATCCCTTCATCATCTGACTGTACGTCATTTATTATTAATACTATGGTGCCGCCTAACCTCTTCTCTATCCGATATTTCCTTCCAGGCTGTATACTGCTATCTCCAAACCACCACCCAAAATCTGAAAAACTCGTTCTGGGATTCACTTTATATGTTAAAATAACTATTTTCCCTTCATTGGCCTGATACATCCCTTGTGTGGCCCTAATTCCTTGATTCAAATGAGGTCGGCCCTGCACATTTCTTTTTCCATAATTAGAGTAGGGTCCACATACAACTACACATAGATATTGTCCATCCACCTTACCCAACAGAGATTGAGTATAATTCAGCCATCCTATCCCTCTGTTCCCCACATTCCACCAACTGATTCCTTCCTCGATCCTGTCCCACAATCCTTGAGGTCCCATTTTCCACCATTTAACTTGAACCAGGGCTTCACATTCTCTTTGTGAAGTAAATGCGCAGTTTATCCTCAAGGGTGGGCCATCCCACATATCCATTGAAGCTATTTTTGGTATTACTTCTACTCCCTCCTGAATCGGGGACCAAGGTACCACTCTCAAATCTATTCGCTTATAATCAAAATTTTCCCGAATTAACACCAAACACATGTATACTCCTGCTTCTCCTAACGTTAAATTAGTCAATTGCAAGGTAACACTTCCTTTTTGGGTATCCTTATTCCAAACAGTAACAATACTTGCAGTCAATCTGGTTTGTCCTTGTTTCCAAATCGCAATTATTTCCTCGGCTCCAGCTCCTTGGTCATCAGCAATGTCACAAGTTAAATTGTCACAGGTTAAATTGACATCCATCCCTTCCATGACAGTAACCACAGGTTCTTTATGGCTGTGAAAGTTGTCAAGATCACTTGATGGGGACCGTCCCATGTCTCTCTCAGTGAGTCTGTGAACCAATTCTTCACATAGACCTGATCTCCTGGTTGAATATCATGCACTGGATTTTCCAGTGGGAGCGGCCGATTCCATTGAAGGGCACCCCGTAAGGCGTTGAGAACTCTTGGTTGGTATTAAAGCCATCTGAGTCCAAACCTGCCGAGCAGCTTCTTTAGCAGTGATGTCTGCTAGTTCATTCCCTCGATATATCTTTCCTTCTTCTTTACGATGTCCCCTGATGTGCATTACTGCTACCTTTTCTGGTTTATGTACCGCATCCAACAGGGCGAGAACTTCCAATCTGGTTCCATTTTCCACAAAGCTGGATCCATCAGTAAAGAGATCCCAATCTGAATCTTCTAACGGTGTGTCCTTTAGGTCTGCTCGGCTCGCATACACCTGTTCAATTGTTTCTACACAATCAGGAACCAGCTCCCCTTCTTCCTGTTTGCTGTGAAGAAATTCTGCTGGGTTGATATGGTTAGTTATCTTAAGTTCCACATCATCTTGTTCTCTTAATATAGCTTGATATTGTAACATTCTGCTGGATGATAACCAGTGACCCCCCTTTTGTTCCAGGACAGCCAAGACCATATGGGGCACAAAGACCTCCATTTTCCTTCCCAAAGTCAGTTTTCGGGCTTCCTGTATGAGGATCACTGTGGCCGTAACTGCCCTCAAGCATGACGGCCACCCAGCACTAACATTGTCCAGTTGTTTTGAAAAATATCCCACTGGGCGTTTCCATGACCCTATTTTCTGGGTCAACACTCCCAGAGCCAGATTCTGCCTTTCATTTACATAAAGCTGAAAATCCTTATTTAAGTCCGGCAACCCTAAGGCAGGTGCTTCTTTCAGAGCTTGTTTTAGCTCCTGAAAGGCTCTTTTCCTTTGTGGACTCCATTCCAATTGGGGCTCCTTCAAAGCCTCATACAAGGGTTTGGCTAACAATCCGAAATTTAGAATCCACAGTCTACACCAACCAACCATTCCTAAAAATGATCTCAGTTCCTGGTGATTCCTTGGAAGGGGTATGGCACATATTGCCTCAATTCTGTTTGTGCCCAATCGTCTCTGACCTTGCATTAATTCACATCCCAAATAAAGAACACTCTCTTTGAGGAGCTGGGCCTTTTCCTTAGATACTCGATATCCTGCTTGTCCCAGCATTTTCAGTAAGGCAATTGTAAGCTTCAGGCAAACTTCCTTTTCCTCAGTTGCCAACAGAATATCATCCACATACTGCAAAATCACATAAGAGAATGGAGATTCTCTTACCTGTTCAGTCTTCCATTCCTCCAACTCTTTGGCTAATTGATTTCCAAAAATAGTGGGGCTGTTTTTGACACCCTGCGGAAGCCGTGTCCATGTCAGTTGTTTCTTCCTTCCTGAATTTGGATCTTCCCATTCAAATGCAAAATACTTCCTACTTGGTAATGCCAGCGGGATGCAGAAGAAGGCATATTTCAAATCAATTACTGTAAACCATTTAAACCTTTCCGACACAGATGTTAACAGAGTATAAGGGTTAGCAACCACTGGGTGAATGTCCTTTACAATTTCATTTATGGCCCTTAAATCTTGCACTAGCCTATATTTACCATTAGGCTTACTTACAGGAAAAATAGGAGTGTTATACTCAGATTCACATTCCTGTAAAATTGGGTTATCAGTGGAGCCACTCCTTTCCTAGCCTCCAACTTCATTGGATATTGTCTAACCCTAACCGGCTGGGCTCCTTCCTTTAGTTCTACAACAACAGGCTGGGCAGCTTTTGACTTTCCTGGGGTCCCTGTTTCCCATACCCAGGGTACAACTGCCTGATCTATTTCTTCTGGAATGGGAGTAGGTTCTATTTCCTTTAT
This sequence comes from Colius striatus, assembly GCF_028858725.1. Classification (NCBI taxonomy): domain Eukaryota; kingdom Metazoa; phylum Chordata; class Aves; order Coliiformes; family Coliidae; genus Colius; species Colius striatus. The sequence continues at coordinate 1,713,781 of NC_084779.1, forward strand.
TACAAAAATTTTCCCAATTTCTTCATTTGGAATCTCCAATTTTACTCTCCCATTTTCAAATATTATTTTCACGTTTAACAAAGACAATAAATCCCTTCCAAACAGGGGCTTGGGACAATTGGGCATATAAAAAAATTGATGATCCAATTCCTTTCCCCCAAATTTCAAATTTAGAGGCTGCAAAAATGGTCTTTCTTCCAGCTGACCCATAGCCCCTACCACCTGTACGGTGGTATCACTTATTGGTCCCAGTCTTTTGTTGAGAACTGAATAAGTAGCTCCTGTATCATCTGTGAATTCCTGTTCTTTACCATTTATTTCTAACCTTACCTTTAACCCTTGCTCTAGTCAGCTCTGAGTTTGGTAATTCCCCAAAACCAGGGCTTGGGCGACATCTGCCGGAGGCATAGGATAACTACCCATTGTCCCGGCGCCACCCCCCATTCCATTTTTCACAGGACATTCATTTTTCCAATGTCCTATCTATCGACAAAAAGCACACTGATTAGAACCTAGCTTTCCTTGGTTAAGGTTTCCCATTCGAAATCCCCCTCTTCCCTGACCATAACCACCTCTTCCTTGGGCAGAGCCTCCCCTACCACGACCTCGGCCCCTTTGTCCTCCTGATTGTTGAATTACAGCCAGTATACCTGCTTGTTTCCGCTTAGCTGATTCTTTTTCCCCTACTATTATAAACCTTCCACGCAACTTCTAACATTTTATCCAAGTTCCTGGTGTCCTCATCTTCATCCTCTTCTTCCTCCTCATTATCATCGTCCTCACTATCCTGTTCCATCTGAGGTGGAACATAGGGTGGAGCAGAGGGACCCTGTCCACTATGAGCAACTAATAACGATAAATCTTCCTCTGGACCAGAGGAGGCAGCTAAACACTTAACACACATAGAGTTCTTCTTCCATTCACTACACCCTAATTCCTTTGTTTCCAAAACTAAAATACCACATTCCTTCTGCCAATACAGTTTTCGCCCTAAATAATAAAACAAATCCAAATACGGGATCTCATCCCATTTCTCATTGTCCCGTAAATACTGCATCAAAGGCGATACAATACCCGCATCGACAGTACCGTTTAGGGGCCACGCAGGTCCCCCTTCCGACTCATATAAAGGCCACCAATGATTACAATAGTTTATCGTTTTACCCTTATTCAAATCCTGATGAAATCCAGCACTCCTCCATCTTCCCAGCAAACATCCTAATGGGGTGTTTCCTGGGATTTTACTATTAGATTGAACTAACGGCTTAAAAGTTTTAAGCGGCATCATTTCAAGTATTCACGAAACAAATAACAGCAGACAAAATAACAGCAAACACAAACACTGTAACAATACAAACAAAACCCACAAAACCAATAACCAGTACCAAACCAACTTGCCACTTCTCGACGCCGCGAGGGGCAAGTGCCGGACCTGCGCAGCTTTCGCCGCGTCTTACAGCCGGCGCCTGGGCATCCACCAAGACGTCTCAGCCCAACTCAGCGAGGATCGCCGCCTCGTCTTATGAGCAGGCACCAGTACCAGAAAATAAAGCACCTATGGGCTTACCTTATAGCAGTCGTCCGCCAGGTGCGGGGGTCGGGCACGAACCGATGACTCCCCGAGAATCTCTCGGCGCCGGCGTGGAGTAAATCAGCACGCGAACCGCCCCAGCCACCTTCGGAGTCCTGCCGCGGCCGCCAGAAAACTGCTGCCCGTTCCCAAAGGTAAACACAAAACAACCGAGGTCGTTTCATGCAGTGCTTTATTGAGGGCCCTGGGGACCTGAGGACTAGTGTCCAAAGTCAGAGCCCCCACTAACAGAAAATTTCACAGAGTTTATATACTTTCCACAAATGATTACTTCATCAGGTGCCCGTGATGTTTACCAGTTTTCTTAGACTTTAGGATTATGTTGTGCTCTTTCATGTAGTTACTTGAGACAACGCTTATCTGAATCCACAGCCAGAAATTTCCATAGATAACAAACAGGTAAACATTCGAGATAACGATTTCTTTGAGAAAAACAAGATTCAGCATTCAGTATTCTTCACTAATCTCTTTGCTTTGTTTAAGCAAGAATGCACAAGCTCAGCATGCCCCACTAGTTCCCTAGACTGCTAGGTTACATCAACATCCCACACTGCTCACTAGGCCTCGATACAGACCTTAGCCTAACTGCTTCTAACTTTCCATATACAGTAATGCTAACAAGGGGACTGGAGCATCTTTCATATGAGGAGAGGCTGCGGGACCTGGGGCTGTTTAGTCTGGAGAAGAGGAGACTGAGGAGAGATCTGATGAATATTGACAACTGTCTCAATGGTGGGTGTCAGGACGCTGGGGCACCACTTTTTCCCATGGTATCTAGCAACAGGACAAGGGGTGATGGGATCAAGCTGGAACACAAAAAGTTCCATTTCAACATAGGAAAAAACTCTTCCAGTGTTTCAGTGAGGGAGCCCTGGCTCAGGCTGCCCAGGGACGGTGTGGATGCCCCGTGCTGGGAGGTCATCAAGACCCGCCTGGACACGTTCCTGTGTGACCTGATCTAGGTGGGAGCTGCTTCTGCACTTGGGTGGTTAACAGCAGAGCTTCAACTGACCGTCCTGGTCCTGCCCAAACAAAACCCCTGCACGCTGTGGGAGGAGAAGAGGTCCCTGGAGTGCAGCCAGGGCAGTGGCTGGGGAAGGCAGGATGGGCTGCAGCTCCCATGGGAAAGGGCAAACCCACTGGTGGGATGGTCTGTGCCCAGGAGCCTGGCTGTGCTTGGTGGGTGATGAGAAAGGATGGGGAGACTCGATGTGTGCCTCGAGGAGACTGAACCTTGTGGAAAAGTAACGTGTGATGTGAGCTGTGTGTTGTAGGAAGCACCGCGGCAGGAACAGGCTGAGCTGATGAAGAACGAGGTGTGGAGGCTCGTTGGCGCCCCGCAGCCTCCATTTCCCATCACCCCCAGCGCCTCGCTGCCGGCCAAAGCTGCGGGCGGGAGCCGCGGTGCCTGCCGGGAGTTGTAGTTGTGCGGCGGCGCCTGGCAGGAGGCGCCGTGCGGCGGAGCGGGGGGGCCTCGGGTTCCCAGCGTGCCCCGCGCGGAGCCCGCGCTCGTGCCCTGCTCGCGTGCCGGCTCCTCCTCCTCCTCCCTCGGGCTCCTCTTTGTCCTCGGGGTCTCTGTGAAAGGATTCTCGCCCTGGAAAGAGAAGATTCACAGTGCTCAGCGGCACAGAGCCCAGTGTGCGGCCTGTGGGCAGCGGAGTTCCGCAGGGATGGGCGCTGGGGCCGCTCTGGTTCAACATCTCCGTCAGGGAGCTGGGGGAGGGCACAGAGGGACCCTCAGCGAGTTCCCTGCTGGCACCACACTGGGAGCACTGGCTGAGTGCCCAGAGCCTGAGCTGCCCGCCAGGGAGAGCTGGGCACAGAGGAACCTGCTGAGGGGCAGCAAGGGCAGAGTGGTGCAGCTGGGCAGGAACAAGCCCAGCACCAGCCCAGGCTGGGGCTGAGCTGCTGGAGAGCAGCTCCAGGAGAGGGGCCTGGCAGTGCTGGGGGAGAACAAACCAGCCCCGAGCAGCAGCTTGTCCTGTTGCTACGTACCATAGGAAAAGGGATGTCCCGACCTCCTGACACCCAGCAGTGAGGTATTTGTAAATGTTAATGAGCTCTCCCCTCAGTCTCCTTCAGACTAAACAGCCCCAGTTCCCGCAGCCTTTCCTCGTATGGAAGATGTTCCAGTCCCCTGAGCATCTTGGTGGCCCTGCGCTGGCCACTCTCCACAAGTTCTGCGTCTCTTTTGTGCTGATGACAGGTTGCTCCTAAAATTTCTTGTGATTCCAACACACCAACTTTAATGCAGCTGTAAATGAGCCCAGCTCCACAGGGACTGAGCAATGGACTGAGGCACAACGTGCTGTGCAAACAGGCAGCTTTATTGACTACACTAAGTCTCCTTCAGCCTTTGTGTGTGCTGAGAGGAGCGTGGGGAGGACAGAGCAGGTGTGGGACACAGGGGCTGCCCTTGGAGCAGCGGGCAGTGCCCCAGGGGGAAATGGTGGTGGCACAGCGCAGCCTGCGCTGGGTCCTGGCCACGCTGCTGCTCAAGCCCCTCTTCCCATCAGGAACCGCAGGAGCCCCCGCAGCAAACTCAGGAACTTCAGCGCCTTCCGGCATGCAAAGGCACAGGACGTGGAGCTGCCTGGTTGTGTTGCACCTGGCCTTGGTGTCTGAGAGGGGCCTGAGGTGGACACAGGCTGTGACAGTGGAGGAGCTGCTGCCTCTTCTTGGTGCCGTCCCATGTGCTCCAGGATCCAGTTATAAAAGTGCCGAGTGCTGGTGTAGATGCCAGGCTGTTTTTCTCTTGCACAGCCTTTCCCCCAGCTGGTCAGTCCAACGACCCAGTAGTAGTCAGCGTGGCTGTCTTGGCAGGCGAGGGGACCACCACTGTCACCCTACAGCAGAGCAGAGAGGAGGAAGGGAGTGTTGGGTGGCTGCTGTCAGCACAGGGATCCTGGATGTGTGGAAGACAGAGGTTCTAGCACTGGGCTCTGGACCTAAGGGCTGCCACTTACACGGGATGGGTGTGTGGGACAAGGCAAGGGGCCCTGGGCAAGGAGATGATGATGGGGAAGGGGAGGGAAGCCCCAGCAGTGTTGGGACAGGGCTGTGGGTGCTGCAGGGGGTGACTCGTAGCTGCTCCTACCTGGCAGGTGTCGATACCACCCTGTGGGTACCCGGCACACAGGTTGTAGCTGTGCACAGCCCCTGTGTACCACTGGCTGCTGTTACAGAGCTTGGTATTGATGAGGTGAACCTTGGCCTCCTGCAGCACATCGGATATTTCTGGTTCTGTGGCTGTGAGCACAGCAAGGAATTAGCCCCCAGCAGCTCTGGGCCACTTGCCCTCCCCTGTCTGGCAAAGCCCTTCCCTGGGCCTCGGCTTTGCACCTACCCATAGACACACCAGACACGTCTTTCCCTTCAGTCTGGCTTTGGACAGTGGCTCAGACCCCCGTCTGCAGCCTGATGTCCCCACAGCCTGACTGTGGCTCTCGCCTTGGCTCTCCTCACGCCCAACCCGTCTCCCCAGCGTGCCAGGCCTCGGGACACAAATGCTTTTACAAGGGGAACTCACATCGTGCAACTGTGGATCCCCAACCAGCCACCTGGCAGTTTTTCAGCTCCGACAGCTTCACGTCATCGGGTTGAGGCAAACAGGCCAGCTGGACGTGCTCATTGCACTGGATGGGCTGGTCCAGTTCCAGCACAGCAATGTCATTCTCAGCTGTGACCTGCCAGTAGGCCTCGTGACGCAGCAGCCGCTTGATGCGTCGCACTTGGGCCTCGGGGCCCAGCTGAGACAACTTTGTGGTCCCGATCACCACGCGCCACTTGGCGATTTTCCTGGAGGGCAGATGGAGAGCAGAGGGCTCAGAGGGAGCACTTGCCTGCCTCCTGCTCACCAAGGGCTCCAGGAATGGCCAGCCCCAGGCCGCTGGCGAGCAGCAGCACCAGCCCAGCGTGTGCCGAGCACGGCTCTGTGCTGGGCTGGGCAGCGCCCCGGCACTGGCTGCTGCGTGGGAACGGGACGGGAGCGGCAGCAGTGGTGTAGGGATGCCCCTTCCCTGCTCCTCCTCACCTGAACTTGTCAAAGCAGTGGGCTGCTGTGAGCACCCACTGTGGGTTGATGAGGGACCCTCCACAGAAATGCTTGGTGCGTTTTCCCCAGGGGCGCTGGAGGCTGACGATCCAGGGCCAGGTCCCCGGAGCCGCATTTGTGCCACCCACGACGCGCAACGGCCCAGAGGAAGAAGCCTTGAGCTGGCGCCCGCAGCTCGCCCTGGAAGCAGAAAGTCACGAGTGTCCTGCTCCAGGGCTCGCTGCTGCTCGGGCTGCAGGGCAGCCGTCTGCCCTCCACACCGGGTGCTGCGTGGACAGCGGGGCAGGGAGCCCTTAGCCCTGGCTCCTGCCTTAGCCCCGTAGCCTGGCTCCCTCACCGTGGGCTTTGGGGAGCTGTGGCTTGGCCATGGGGCACCAGTGGACGCTGTAAGGGCTGCCCAAGCTCCCTCCTAGAGCCACTTACCCACAGCCTTCCCATGAGCCGCTTGCAGGCCTGCACTCAGTTTGGACTGGATGAGCTCTAAAGGTCCCTTCCAACCCCCACCATGCTGTGAGTCTATGATTGATTCTATGATTCTATGAAAAGGCTTCAGGGTGGATACAGCTGCTGCTGGTCTGTGAGCAATCAGCAACACAGCAAGTCCCTGGAAATACCATGGAGTGTGGAGCAGAGTGGAGGCTCTGCAGCCAGGCTCTGTGATGATACACAGGAACAAGATGGTCCTGTGGAACTATCAGCAGCACTTTTGTTACCCTGAGCCAAGGGTCTGTCAGATCTTGACAAAATGCTGTCCTAGGGCCAACTTTGCTCATTTCAATGTCATTTTAATACCAAAACACACCTCCATCCCAAAGGCCACCCACCTCCAAGGTGCCACCTCTCCTTGAGTCTGTGCCCTGAACTGTTTGTAAGCTGCACCTTTAAATGCAAGGTGAGAGGATGTTACACCCATTGTAACAAAGGGATTTATGACTAAAGTCACTCAAACTCCACCTTGAAGGTAAAAGAAGGTATAAAAACGGTGGAAGAAAGAGGGGATGTGGGGGGAAGACACCATCACGTACAAGTCTCGGTGAGGAGAGTTAGAATGCAAAGGAGTTTATTTTCTGCCAAACCATTCTGTCCCCTTTTAATGGGACAGAGGGAATGACCAAGGAGTCCTTGCTGCCTCCTGGGAGAGGTGCTCCACAGACAGAGTGCTTGGGACCCGCAGCATCAGGACATTTGGATGGCTCGGAGCTTTCTGTTCCTACGTCCAACCCTGTGCTGTCACCCCTGGGGAACAGCTTTGTGTCAGTATTGGTTAGGAGAGAGAGGCAAGTTCCACAAGGCCTTTCTTCATCTCTTCATTGAGAGACAACATTTCTTGTTTCCCAGGGTAACAGTGGGACAGCCACAAGAAAAGCTTGATCAGGTGTTGTAGCAGTGCAAGCAATATTCATTCAAAGATGTAGAGAAGCTGGGTAATGCACAGGCAGAGACATACACAGGCAACACAGTACAACCACCAGAGTTGACTCAAAGCCACCCTTCCTTGGCTGGCTGCTTCCTTCTATGCTGCTTCTGCCCATGTGATCACCCAGGGCCCAACTGATTACTTTGCAGCACCTGTGTGTGATAATTGGAGTAGCTTGCCAGCTGCATTAACTTGTCCCTGCCATCTTTATTCAAGCTGGCTGCTCCAAGCCACATCTGTGCCTACAGTTCCCCCCTTTTTCTTTTGTGGACCAGCCAGCCTTCAGCAGCACATTTCAAAATTAAAGGTACATGAAGAAAACATCAATATTTTTACCCATGGCCATGAGTTTACAACAAAAGGTCAATAACAGCTCCACTGCTGAACAATACAACACAGAAATCCATCAACTCAAACAGAATGTGCTGTGTGTTGCTAGGAGGGACGCACGCTGGCGAGAAGGGATGAGTTCTCTGTGCTTCCACTGAGGTTTCTAGTCACTGAATGTACTTTCAGACTCTTGTTTAACTTCTTTAGCATGCTGATCTGTCAGCTGGAAATATCTCTTCATCCCTAGAAAACACACCATTTCTGCTTTCAAGTTTCCATTGGCCGTCCTGGAAAGTTCTTCAGTTCTTTGAATGTGATGCAGATTGCTGGAGGAATTTGCAGCAGCCACAGCTGACAGGTTTTCCATTTCAATAGGGTGATGGGTTGAGGGTGGATCACTTGGTTCTTTCCTCAAGACTGTTTGCTCCATTGCTCTTACAATCCTTATTAAGGCCTTTTGGTTGATGTGCCTTGATCCACGTTGCTGGAATCCACCGGGGACCTTGCTCTGTAAGGCCACAAGCGCAGCCTCTTCCCCACGGGAACAGATCTGCAGGCCCTTGCCACTCTCCAGTAGTGGGATTCTTACACCAAACTTTAGGTTTGTCAGCAAGCTCCAAATCCCGACTCATTTGGGCAAAGTGTGTTAATGCCGGTGCTTCATTCCGCTTTGCCACAGTTCTGAGATGATTCCCTGTAGAAAGGGCTTTCATGAGTCTGTCTTGAGGGCTCACCCCCTCTTCCCCCGTTTTCTGTTTCTCTATCAGCCCCTTTAGAGCTTGGTGAGTACGTTCGATCGTGGCTTGACCAGTAGAGTTCCCTGGGATCCCAGTGGTGTGTTTGACATCCCATAAGTTCAGAAACTCACATGTTCTACTGGCTCTATATCCCCAGCCATTGTCAGTTTTCTCTCTCGTGGAACACCAAGGACTGCAAAGCAACTCCTCCAATGTCTTATGACGCCTCGAGCCCTGTCCCTCGTTAAGGCTGTGGCCCAAACCATGGCCCAATAGGTATCAATAGTGACATGTATTGGTTTAAACCGTCCAAAGGGAGCACAGACTGTGACATCCCATTGCCATGTTCCTCATGGTGCCAGGCCCCTGGGATTGACTCCTGCTCCTAGGCCGATTTGATTCTGGCATGCAGGGCATGTGGAAACGATACCCTGAGCGTCCCATGTGGTCAGGTCAAAGTGGTTGGCCAGCATTTTCACACCTTGGTGAAAGAAGTCGTGTGATCTGTGGGACTGAGAAAATGTGTCAATTCTTGGCCCCACAGGTGTCAATAAAGGAGCTGCCAATATCTTGTCACCAATTTCATTGCACACTGATGGGCCATCTGTTAAGCCCAAATGGCTTCGAATATGTCCAATGTCATACAGTCAGGCCTGTAACGGGTGCTGTTGGTCTCACTGGCCCATCTTCCGTTTGAAATTGAGCAGAGAACAATTTATGGGCCGGATAATGATTATTTGTAGTCCCTGGATGAGACAACAAGGCCACTGTAATTCATCAGACTACTGCAGTGCCCAGGTCAAGAACTCATCTGTGAGAGGAACGAAAATGACATCTGCCTCAATCCCTGCTGTTGCCAGCAGACGTTTCCTGCCCTTAACTATTATTTTCACAATGGCCTCTGGTCTCGTGGTGATTGTTTTTGGCAAATTCTATGGCAAAAACATCCGCTCCAGGATGCTCAATGGGTGTCTCGCTCCTGAATCCCATTGCATCAAGAGTGCCATTCCATGCTGGTTTGGACTGATCACAGCAACGTTAACTGACAAGTCAGCATCATATCAGTGACTGTAGTTACTGACTGTCGTGTGTCCTGTCTTTTCTATCGCTGGTGTTTGCTGCCGGGACAGTTCCCGCGCACTGTCAGCCTCTGCTGAGCCTTTAGCAAAGGCGTTAGTGGCGCAAGAGCCTCATTCGTGACACCACATGTGGTTCGTGCCCATTGGATATCACCTGTCAGCTTCTGAATGTCTGTTAAATGAGCAATTTCTGGTTTAATTGCCACCTTCTGAGGATAAATGCGTGCCCTGGCGATAATATGACCTAAACATTGCCACGAGGCGTGCACTTGTACCTTCTCTGGCGCGATCACCAACCCGGAGATGCCCAACTGTCGCTTCACTGCTGGCATGGAATGGCACTCTTGATGCAATGGGATTCAGGAGCGAGACACCCATTGAGCATCCTGGAGCAGATGTTTTTGCCATAGAATTTGCCAAAAACAATCACCACGAGACCAGAGGCCATTGTGAAAATAATAGTTAAGGGCAGGAAACGTCTGCTGGCAACAGCAGGGATTGAGGCAGACGTCATTTTCGTTCCTCTCACAGATGAGTTCTTGACCTGGGCACTGCAGCAGTCTGATGAATTACAGTGGCCTTGTTGTCACATCCAGGGACTACAAATAATCATTATCCGGCCCATAAATTGTTTTCTGCTCAATTTCCAATGGAAGATGGGCCAGTGAGACCAACAGCACCCGTTACAGGCCTGACTGTATGACACTGGACATACTGGAAGCCATTTGGGCTTAACAGATGGCCCATCAGTGTGCAATGAAATTGGTGACAAGATATTGGCAGCTCCTTTATTGACACCTGTGGGGCCAAGAATTGACACATTTTCTCAGTCCAACAGATCACATGACTTCTTTCACCAAGGTGTGAAAATGCTGGCCAACCACTTTGACCTGACCACATGGGATGCTCAGGGGATCGTTTCCACATGCCCTGCATGCCAGAATCAAATCGGCCTAGGAGCAGGAGTCAATCCCAGGGGCCTGGCACCATGAGGAACATGGCAATGGGATGTCACAGTCTGTGCTCCCTTTGGACGGTTTAAACCAATACATGTCACTATTGATACCTATTGGGCCATGGTTTGGGCCACAGCCTTAACGAGGGACAGGGCTTGAGGCGTCATAAGACATTGGAGGAGTTGCTTTGCAGTCCTTGGTGTTCCACGAGAGAGAAAACTGACAATGGCTGGGGATATAGAGCCAGTAGAACATGTGAGTTTCTGAACTTATGGGATGTCAAACACACCACTGGGATCCCAGGGAACTCTACTGGTCAAGCCACGATCGAACGTACTCACCAAGCTCTAAAGGGGCTGGTAGAGAAACAGAAAACGGGGGAAGAGGGGGTGAGCCCTCAAGACAGACTCATGAAAGCCCTTTCTACAGGGAATCATCTCAGAACTGTGGCAAAGCGGAATGAAGCACCAGCATTGACACACTTTGCCCAAATGAGTCGGGATTTGGAGCTTGCTGACAAACCTAAAGTTTGGTGTAAGAATCCCACTACTGGAGAGTGGCAAGGGCCTGCAGATCTGTTCCCGTGGGGAAGAGGCTGCGCTTGTGGCCTTACAGAGCAAGGTCCCCGGTGGATTCCAGCAACGTGGATCGAGGCACATCAACCAAAAGGCCTTAATAAGGATTGTAAGAGCAATGGAGCAAACAGTCTTGAGGAAAGAACCAAGTGATCCACCCTCAACCCATCACCCTATTGAAATGGAAAACCTGTCAGCTGTGGCTGCTGCAAATTCCTCCAGCAATCTGCGTCACATTCAAAGAACTGAAGAACTTTCCAGGACGGCCAATGGAAACTTGAAAGCAGAAATGGTGTGTTTTCTAGGGATGAAGAGATATTTCCAGCTGACAGATCAGCATGCTAAAGAAGTTAAACAAGAGTCTGAAAGTACATTCAGTGACTAGAAACCTCAGTGGAAGCACAGAGAACTCATCCCTTCTCGCCAGTGTGCATCCCTCCTAGCAACACACAGCACATTCTGTTGGAGTTGATGGATTTCTGTGTTGCATTGTTCAGCAGTGGAGCTGTTATTGGCCTTTTGTTGTAAACTCATGGCCATGGGTAAAAATATTGATGTTTTCTTCATGTACCTTTAATTTTGAAATGTGCTGCTGAAGGCTGGCTGGTCCACAAAAGAAAAAGGGGGGAACTGTAGGCACAGATGTGGCTTGGAGCAGCCAGCTTGAATAAAGATGGCAGGGACAAGTTAATGCAGCTGGCAAGCTACTCCAATTATCACACACAGGTGCTGCAAAGTAATCAGTTGGGCCCTGGGTGATCACATGGGCAGAAGCAGCATAGAAGGAAGCAGCCAGCCAAGGAAGGGTGGCTTTGAGTCAGCTCTGTTGGTTGTACTGTGTTTCCTGTGTATGTCTCTGCACGTGCATTACCCAGCTTCTCTACATCTTTGAATGAATATTGTTTGCATTGCTACAATAGTTTGTGTTGGTCTGTGTAAGCTCCTCCCCTACCTGACATTCCTGCCAGAGCCATCACCCAGATGCTGTGCTTCCCCAGCTCATTTTCAGCCTCTTGTCTGGCAGTGTGTTCAGATGATGGAGCTGCTTGATCCTGCTGGGCTGCATCCACAGGGTGACTACAGCTCTGTGGGTGGTCAGTATCATCTGGACAGGTCCTTTCCACTTTTCCTTCAGTGGTCCTCAACTATCAAGTGAAATCAACTCAACAGACAAAGAAATAGAAATGCATTCCATTCCAAGAGCCCCTGAAAGAAATCTTGGCTTTAAGAGCCAGAGGAAGCAAAGCTCACGGTTCTGGATCCCTCCGGCATCATCTGCATTCAGGTGTAGCTAAGGAAATGGCTATGGCTGTGTAGATAGTCTGAACAAGACAAGGAAGAAGGTCAAAGGAGCAGAGCAGAGCATTTCAGGGGACCTTGAGAGTAAAGAGAATGGGTATCAACTATTTGAGGCCTACAGTCAAAATCAACTATGTGAAAATAGAGAAAGATCTTTAAAGCACATGGGAGAAATGCCCCTGTCAAACACTCCCTGTGGGGCTGGTTTTGTCTCCCTCTGGTTTTTCATGAATAATCTTACAATTAAGCTGGGAAATCACTGGGGATGTCTCTGTCTCTGGAGAATCTTGTCCCAGCAGCATGGGGGAGCATCCTTTGCATGGTGAGTGGCCTTTGATAAGAGGGATGTGAGAGTGCTCCACTCATGTCTGCTGGCAAAGAGGCACCATTGGATTTGGTGTAGCTAAGCAAATCCTGAATGGCTCTGGCTGTGTACATGTTCTCATCAACAAAGCAAGGAGGAAAGGCAAAGCAGCAGCGCAGAAGAGAGAAGGGTACCCACTGTTTCAAGCCTATAGCCAAAGCCAACTCTGTGAAATCACAGCGACAGGGACTTTTCCTGTGGCCTTTAAAGATCTGTCAAACACTCCCTGTGGTGCTGCTTTTTCTCCCTCCATCTTTCCCATGACTAATCTTACAATTGAGCTGTGAAATCCTTGGGGATGTCTCTGTCTCGGGGAAATCTTGTCCCAGCAGCATGGGGGAGCATCCTCTGCATGGTGACTGGCCTTTGATAAGAGGGATGTGAGAGTGCTCCACTCACTCAGCTGCTGGCAGAGGCATCCTTGTCTTCACACAACTGCTCTACGTTGACTCAGTGGTAGAGACAGTCGTTTGTCTCTTTGTCCAGCTCCTGTTGCAGGAAATAAGTGACCATGAAGGTTTCATCAACGTCCAGGTTGTTCACGCTGGCTTCAGTGAGGAGCTGCTGCTGCTCCTGGCCATCCTGGAGCTGGTGGATGTGGTGCCCGTGTGCCGTCAGCTCTGGCTCGTGTTCTGCGGGGCTGTTTGGTACTGTGATCACCAGAACTGGAGAGCCAAGGCTCGAGACGGTGATGAAGCTGGTTTCGGAGTCAGAGTCACTGCTCACAGTAATGTTGAAGCTGGTTTCGGTGTCCAAGTCATCACATGGGATGGGGCTGAAGGTGGTCTCGCAGTCCAAGTCCCCTTGCAGTGCCCCCAGCTCAGGCTGCTGCTCCTGGCTCAGCAGGGCAGGGCTGCAAAGTCGAGCCACCTTGGCCATTCCTGCAGGCGATGGCTTCTTGCGCTTCTGCCCTGCCCTGCCATCCACTGCAGTCAGAGACTCGTTGCTGGTGGCTTGTTCCAAGTCTTCCAGCATCTGCTGCACCTCCCTGTTGACACTGAGGATGGAAGTGTGGGTGCCAGAGGAGGCGTCTGTGCTGGTGAGGCTCCCTGTGCCTTGCAGGGCTGTTGTGGGGCAGGCCGTGTGGCTGTGTGCTGGGGGCATGCTCCGCCGTCTGAAGGTGACGTCTCTGCTCAGTGTGATGTCAAAGTTTCCACATGAGTTGGTGTTGAATGTGGCTTCCAAATCCAAGTCACTTGTCAGGGATCCCAGCTCAGGCAGCTGCTCCTGGCTCAGCAGGGCAGGGCTGCAAAGCCGAGAAGGGTTGTTGAGGCAGGAATCAGTGAGAACCTGCTCCTGCCCACCCTGGAGATGGTCACCATGGTGCTCCTTTAGCAACAAGTCAGAGTCATGTTTTGTGGAGCTGCTTGGTGGTGTGAGCTCCGGATCAACAAGAGTGGGGAAGTCATCGCTCGGGATGGTGTTGAGGCTGGCTTCCCAGTCCAAGTCTGTGCTTAGTTTAGTTTCAAAGCTGGTTTCCCCCTTAACGTCTGCTCCCGGGTTGCTGTTGAGGCTGGTTTCCCAGTCACAGTTGCTGTTGAGATTGCTGTGGAGGATGGTTTTGCAGTCGAGGTCTGCACACAAGTTGGCGTTGAAGGTGGCTTGAGAGTCAAAATCCTCTTGCAGGGATGCCCACTCAGGCTGCTGGTCCTGGCTCAGCAAGGCAGGGCTGGAAAGCTGAGACAGGTTGTTGGTGATGGATTGGGTGAGGAGCTGCTCCTGCCCATCCTGGAGATGGTGGATGTGGTGCCTGTGAGCCATCAGGTCTGTGTCGTGTCCTGTGCAGCTGCTCGTTGCTGTGAGCTCCTGATCGACAACAGTGGGGAAGTCACCACTGGGGTTGGTGTTGAGGGTGGCTTCCCAGTCCAAGCCATCATGGGCGTTGGTGTTGAGGATGGCTTCGAGGTCCAAGTCCCCTGGCAGTGCCCCCAGCTCAGGCTGCTGCTCCTGGCTCAGCAGGGCAGGGCTGCAAAGCCGAGCCACCTTGGCCATTCCTGCGGGCGATGGCTTCTTGCGCTTCTGCCCTGCTCTGATATCTGCTGCAGTCAGAGACTCGTTGATGGTGATTTCTTCAAAGTCCTTGAGCAGCTGCTGCATGTCCCTGTTGACACCGAGGATGGAAGTGAAGGTGCCAGAGGAGGTGTCTGTGCTGGTGAGGCTCCCTGTGGCATGCGGGGCTGTTGCAGGACAGGCCGTGTGGCTGTGTGCTGGCGGCATCCTGCGCTGTTTGCAGGCCCCACTCTTGAGCCTCTGGGCATATTCGGGATGAAGCGTCCAAAAGCCGCCTGTGCCTGGCTCCCCCTTCTCCCGGGGCACCCTGATGAAGCTCTTGTTCAAGGAGAGGTTGCGCCGGATGGAGCTCTAGAGACAGAAGGGAAGCAGCAATGCAAAAGCAATGGTGAGTGTTGGGCTGGTGCCGTGGCACCGAGCTGCGTGGGGCTGGGGGAAAGGCACATTGTGCCCTGGGGGCAAAGAAAGATGAGAGAAAAATGTCAGAGCATCTTTAGGTAGATGAGCAGAAGAAGCTGTGATGCAGTGAGTGACGTGCTGAGCTTTGATAGGAACAGAGCCTGAGAAGGAAAGAAAGAGGGAAAGAGGGAAAGAAAGAGGGAAAGAAAGAAAGAAAGAGGGAAAGAAAGAAAGAAAGAAATGAAGGAAGAAAGGAAGGAAGGAAGGAAGGAAGGAAGGAAGGAAGGAAGGAAGGAAGGAAGAAAAAAGTGGAGAAAGAAAGACAGAAAGAAAGAAAGAAAGAGAGAAAGAAAGAAAGGAAGGAAGGAAGGAAGGAAGGAAGAAGAAAGAAAGGAAGGTAGTACAAAGAAAGGGAGAAAGAAAGGAAGGAAGGAAAGAAGAAAGGAAAAAAGAGGAAAAAAGGAAGAAGGGAAGTAAGGAAAAAAGGGAGAAAGAAAAAAATGAAGGGAAGAAGAAAGGAAGAAAGAAAGAAAGAAAAAAGAGAGGAAGGAAGGAAGAAAGAAAGAGAGAAAGACAGAAAGAAAGAAATGAAGGAAGGAAAGAAGCAAGAAAAAGAGAAAGAAAGAAAAAAAACACAGGAAGAAAGAAAAAAGGGGAAGAAAGAAAGAAACAAAAAAAAGAAAAAGAAATAAAGGAAGAAAGAAACAAAGAGAAAGAAAGAAAGGAAAAAGGAAAGGAAGAAAGGAAAAGAAAGGAAGAAAGAGAGAAAGAAAAGAGAAGAAAGGAAGACAGGAAGGAAGAAAGAAAAAGGAAGAAGGAAAGTAAGAAAGAAAGAAAGGAAGGAAGGAAGAAAGGAAGAAAGAAAGAAAGAAATGAAGAAAGAAAGGAAGAAAGAATGAAAGAAAGAAAGAAAGGAAAAAGAGAAGAAAGAAAGAAAGAAAGGAAGGAAGAAATAAAGAAAGAAAGAAAGAAAGAAAGAGAAAGGAAGAAAGAAAGGAAGAAATGAAGACAGAACGAAAGAAATAAAAAGGAAGAAAGAAAAAAGAAAGAAAGAAATGAAGACAGAAAGAAAGAAAAACAAAGGAAGAAAAAAAAGAAAGAAAGAAAAATAGAGAAACCAAGAAAGAAAGAAAGGAGGAAAGAAAGAAAGGAAGAAAAAAGATGAAAGAAAGAATAAGAAAGAAAAAGAGAGAAAGAAAGAAAAAGAAATAAGGAAAAAGAAAGGAAAAAAGCAAAAACGAAAGATAGGAAAAAAGAAAGGAAGATAGAAAAAGGAAGAAAGAAAGAAAGAAAAAAAGAAAGAAAGAAAGAAAAGAAGAAATGAAGGAAGAAAAAGAAAAGGAATAAAGAAAGGAAGAAAGAAAGAGAAAGAAAAAAAGGAAGAAGGAAAGGAAGAAAGACAGAAAGGAAGAAAAAGGAAAGAAAGAAAGAAAGAACGGAAGAAAGAAAGAAAGAAAGAAAGAAAGAAAGAAAGAAAGAAAGAAAGAAAGTAATACAGAAAGGAAGAAAGAAAGAAAGAAAGAAAGAAAGAATGGTAGTACAAAGAAAGGGAGAAAGAAAGGAAGGAAGGAAAGAAGAAAGGAAAAAAGAGGAAAAAAGGAAGAAAGGAAGTAAGGAAAAAAGGGAGAAAGAAAAAAATGAAGGGAAGAAGAAAGGAAGAAATAAATGAAGAAAAAAGAGAGGAAGAAAGGAAGAAAGAAAGAAAGACAGAAAGAAAGAAATGAAGGAAGGAACAAAGCAAGAAAAAGAGAAAGAAAGAAAAAAACCACAGGAAGAAAGAAAAAAGGGGAAGAAAGAAAGAAACAAAAAAAGGAAAAAGAAATAAAGGAAGAATGAAAGAAAGGAAGAAGGAAAGGAAGAAATGAAGAAGGAAAAGAAGAAAGGAAGAAAGAGAAAGGGAAAAGAAAACAAAAGAAAGAAAGAAAGAAAAAGAAAGAAAGGAAGAATAAATAAATAAATAAATAAAGAAGAAAAGACAGAAAGAAAGGAAGAAAGAAAGAAAAAAAAAGAAAGAAAAAGAAAGACAAAAAAAGAATAAAAGAAAGAAAGAAACACAGAAAGAAAGGAAGAAAGAAAGAAAAAGAAAGAAAAAGAAAGAAACAAAGAAAGAAAGAAAAAGAAATAAAGGAAGAAAGAAACAAAGAGAAAGAAAGAAAGGAAAAAGGAAAGGAAGAAAGGAAAAGAAAGGAAGAAAGAGAGAAAGAAAAGAGAAGAAAGGAAGACAGGAAGGAAGAAAAAGGAAGAAGGAAAGTAAGAAAGAAAGGAAGGAAGAAAGGAAGAAAGAATGAAAGAAAGGAAAAAAAGAAGAAAGAAAGAAAGAAAGAAAGGAAGGAAGGAAGAAAGAAAGGAAGAAAGATAGAAAGAAAGAGAAAGGAAGAAAGAAAGGAAGAAATGAAGACAGAACAAAAGAAATGGAAAAGAAGAAAGAAAAAAGAAAGAAAGAAATGAAGATAGAAAGAAAGAAAAAGATAGGAAGAAAGAAAAAGAAAGAAAGAAAAATAGAGAAACCAAGAAAGAAATAAAGGAAGAAAAAAAAAAAGAAAGAAAGAATAAGAAAGAAAAAGAGAGAAAGAAAGAAAAAGAAAGAAGGAAAAAGAAAGGAAAAAAGGAAAAAAGAAAGATAGGAAAAAAGAAAGGAAGATAGAAAAAGGAAGAAAGAAAGGAAGAAAAAAGAAAGAAAAGAAGAAATGAAGGAAGAAAAAGAAAAGGAATAAAGGAAGAAAGAAAGGAAGACAGAAAGAAAGGAAGAAAAAGAAAAGAAAGAAAGAAAGAAAAAGAAAGAAAAAGAAAAAGAAAAAGAAAGAAAGAAAGGAATACAGAAAGGAAGAAAAAAGAAAGAAAGAAAAAGAAAGAGAAAGAGAAAGAAACAGAAAGAAGGAAAAAGAAAGGAAAGAAAAAGAAAGAAGGAAAAAGAAAGGAAGAAAGAAAGAAAGAAAGAAAGAAAGCAAAGAAAGAAAAAGAAAGAAAAAGAAAGGCAGAAAGGAAGAAGGAAAGAAAGAACAAAATAAAGAAATAAAGGAAGAAAAAAGAAAGGAAGAAAGAAAGAGAAAGAAAAAGAAAGGAAGGAAGGAAGAAAGAAAGAAAAGAAAGGAAGAAAGAAAAATGAAAGAAAGGAATAAAGAAAGAAAGAACGAAAGACAGAGAGAATGAAAGAAAGAAAGGAAGGAAAGAATGAAGGGAGGAAGAAAAAAGAAAGAAAGGAAAAACAAAAAAAGATAAAACCAAAGGAAATCACAACAATGAAGAAAGAAGGGGAGAAAGAACTTTAAAGGAAAAGAAATAGAAAGAGAAAGAGAGAAAAGAAAGGAGGAGGGAAGAAAGGAAAAACCAAAATATGTAAAATTAAACAAAATCCAAATTGAAAAAACACTGAACAACAGAGGAAAAAAAAAGAAGTGGAAACGAAGAGCAGGAGCACAGAAATCCCTGCAAACAATCCAGGCTGTGCTCCGTGCACAGCCACAGCTGAACGGCACTGTACAATGGTCACACATTGCAGCTGATGTCTCTGCTCCCCATCTGCCCTCCTCAGCCCAAACTCCCTGCAGCCCGGGCTGCCTCTGTTCTTCCCTGGCTGCTTCACACCTTGAGCATTCCTGCCTGCAACAGCCCTCTGCAGAGAAGGGCTGGAAACCTTCCTGCCTTTGTTACTAAGCACAGTTCATGACGAGCACGGAGAGGATCCACCCCACTGGCACACAGCTCCTGTCCTGAATCCCTCCCGTAGGTGCCCCCAGCACAAGGGATGGGGAGGGCCCAGGTGAGCCTGGAGAGGAACCAGCAGGTCCCCTTCTCCCTTCCCTTCCCTTCCCTTCCCTTCCCTTCCCTTCCCTTCCCTTCCCTTCCCTTCCCTTCCCTTCCCTTCCCTTCCCTTCCCTTCCCTTCCCTTCCCTTCCCTTCCCTTCCCTTCCCTTCCCTTCCTTCCTTCCCTTCCCTTCCCTTCCCTTCCCTTCCCTTCCCTTCCCTTCCCTTCCCTTCCCTTCCCTTCCCTTCCCTTCCCTTCCCTTCCCTTCCCTTCCCTTCCCTTCCCTTCCCTTCCCTTCCCTTCCCTTCCCCTTCCCCTTCCCCTTCCCCTTCCCCTCCCCTCCCCTCCCCTCCCCCCTCCCCTCCCCTCCCCTCCCCTCCCTGCTCTGGCTTTGGGCTGGCAGGAACACAAGGGGAAGGATGAGCCACCCGGGTCCCTGCTGCCCTGCCCCGGCCCACAGAGCCTCAGCCCCAAGCTGCTGCCCAACCCAGCCCCTCCTCAGCAGCTGCCCGTGCTGCTCTGCTCCCAGCAGCACCCAGCATCCCCGCAGGCCCTTCCCCTGCACGCTGGGGCTCTGCAAAGCCTCCCCAGCCCTGTGGGCACAGGGGCTCAAAGGCAAGAGCTCTGCCGGTCTCCTACCTGCCAGCTGGGATCAGCGTGTCGGAAGTAGCTGAAGTTGTCCCTGATCCACTTGTAGATGTCAGAGAGGGAGATGCTGGGCTTCTGGCTGGCTTCCATGGCCATGCAGATGAGGCTGGCGTAGGTGTAGGGTGGCCTGACAGAAGGGTTGCTCCTGTGGCCAGTGTCCTGTGCGAGCTCAGGGCTCAGCACCGTTCTGGAGGCTGAGGAGGAGATGGGCTGGCAGGGGGAGTGGGACAGAGCCCCGCAGGCGGGCTCAGCAGCCAGGGCTGAGCACGGGGCAGCCAAAGTGGAGCAGCGCTGAGAGCTGGGGGGGTCAGGGCCGCCCAGGCAGCAGGAGGACTTGGCCAAGCCGGTGTTGGCCAAGGAAAAGTCCTTCAGCCACAGGAGACTGCTCAGATTGTCGTCTGAGTCCTCCAAGGTGAAGCTCCTCCCTGCCTCAGTGGCTTCCCAGTCGCTGCTGGAGCTGCCTTGAGCCATGTCTGGGCGTGCTGGCTGCTCCTCCATTGCCCGAGCCCACGGGAAGGGAAGGGAAGGGAAGGGAAGGGAAGGGAAGGGAAGGGAAGGGAAGGGAAGGGAAGGGAAGGGAAGGGAAGGGGAAGGGAAGGGAAGGGAAGGGAAGGGAAGGGAAGGGAAGGGAAGGGAAGGGAAGGGAAGGGAAGGGAAGGGAAGGGAAGGAGGCCCGGGGCAGCCGCTGCACGGGCGAGAGGCAGCGGGCTGAGGCTCCCCGAGGCTCCGCGGCTGTTTTCTCTCGGCTCGAAAGCCGCAGCTCCGGCGTGTGTGAGGCAGAAGGCGGCGGGCAGCGAGCAGCCCGAGCAGCCGGCTGTGAGTGCGGCCCCGCTCCCGGCCGAGCCCCCGCAGCCGCGCACCGGTCCCGGCCCGAGCCGCGCGGCCGCGGTTCAAAAGACGCCGCAGGCGCGGGACGGGGCCGGCGCTGCCCCGCGCACACACAAACGGCCTTTTCTGCCCCGACACGAGGCTCGGGGCGGCCACAGCCCGTGCCCGGCCCCGCGCCGGCAGCACACGCGGCCCGGGACGCTTCTGCTCGGCTTCTCCGGCCGCAGACGAACGAGCCCGAGCCGCCGCTTCCCGCCCCGCCGGCGGCTCCGCTCCCTCAGCGGCAGGAGCTGTCCCTGCCGGAGCTCTCCTGAAGCCGGCGAGGGCCGGAGCGCGGCCTCCGGCGCGGCCCTGGGCTCTTCCGAGCAGCCGGGGACAAAGCACTTGAGGCCCCGCTGCTGCCGTCCCCGTGCCGCCCCTTCACGGGCTCTGGCACCCGCCAGCCTTCCCCCACCGCTGCCCCGTGCTGCCCCACACCGCTCTCTGCAGAGCTTTGCAGCCAAGAAGATATTCTCTCCGCTCTGGTACAGCCCTGTCTGGGTGATGCACCATTGCCCAGAGGTTACAATACGTAGCTGGGGCGCTCTGGATCGCTTTGCTCACCGTGGTCCGTGGACGCTGGACGTCGTCTGGATCTGTGGAGGCCTCGGCGTTATCTAGATGGCCACAGATGAGTTCCAGCACAGCTAATTGCAGGGGTTCCTCTTCATCATGCGAGAGGAGAGCGACCAGACTCCACCACGATGTGCATCGACTCCAAATGTATTGTCACATAATCACCACTTCTATACTTTCCCAAATGCTGTCACGTGCTACAGCTCATGGCAATTAGTTACCACTGAGCCTGAACCTGATGGGCCTCACTGGGGTAGGCAAGACACCCTTCGATCAGGTGGGTGCCACTAAAGCAGGTTTTTTATCTGCTCAGGTGTAAAATCCCAGGTTACAGGAGGTGATAACCCCACCCAGGGACTGTCCGCTTCAGGGGCATTTGAACATCTTTCCATCCCAAATTTGTCCTCTCTGATACCCAGATGAGTCCAGATTCCACAGAATATGTAACATAGCAGCCATGTTAATTAGTAATATTACACCTCTGATGGAAGGGTGACTAAGGACCTGGGAAGTCTGTGTAACAAAATTGTCTCCATCAGTCCGAGCTGAGGGGAAAGAGATGCGTTGCCCCAAGACCTCCACAAGACAGTTCCCACAGCACAGTAAATCCATCAGCAACAGAATGAGACTCACAGTTATTATTTGGGCCATCACGTTCCCAGGCCCCTTCATCCTTTGCACAAAGTCATGCAGCCAACTTAGCAAAGCTATCAAGGCTAGAGCCCAGCTCAGAGCCAGGGTTAGTAGCAGCGTGTTCCCAAACACTGGGAAGGGAGAGATAAGCTGCATTACAGCAAGGCTCCCAGACCAGCACAGCAGCTTTGCACTCAGGAGCTTACTACAATGACAATGCATTTGATGTGGAACTGCTGTTATCTCGCCCCATCTTGGGCGCTAACAACGTGTGTGGTGGTTTGACCCTGGGGATTTTTGGGAAGCAAAGTTTGGTGAAACAAAAGTTTGGGGAAGCAAAAGCTTGGAGAAGAAAAAGGTTGGGGAAGCTAAGTCTGGGGAAGCAAAGGAAAAGGAAAGTAAGTGGATGAAAGAAAAGCAAAGCAAAGCTTGAGCAAGCAAAGTAAAGCAAAGCAGAGTTTGGGGAAGCAAAACTGAGGGAAGCAAAAGTTTGGGGAAGCAAAGTTTGGGTAAGCAAAGCAAAGCTTGGGCGAGCAAAGCAGAAGTTTGGAGAAGTAAAAGTTTGTGGGAGCAAAAGTTTGTGGTAACAAAGTTTGAGGAAGTAAAACCTTGGTTAAGCAAAACCTTGGGGAAGTAAAAGCTTGGGAAGCAAAAGTTTGGGGACACAAAAGTTTGGGGAAGAAAAAATTTGAGGAAGCAAAGCAAAGTTTAGGGAAGGAAATCAAAGCAAAATTTGGGAAAGTAAAGAAAAGTTTCAGGAAGCAAAGAAAAGCAAAGTTTGGGGAAGCCAAAGTTTGGGAAAGTAAAGCAAAGTTTTGGGGAGCAAAAGTTTGGGGAAGAAAAATGTTGGGGAAGCAAAGCAAAGGTTGATGAAGGAAAGCAATGCTTGGGAAAGCCAAGCAAAATTTGGGGAAGGAAAGCAAAAGAAAGCAAGTGGATGAAAGAATAAAAAGAATAAAAATATGGAAGAGAAGTAAAGCAAAGCAAAGCAAGGAAAAGCAAAGGAAAGGGAAATGGAAAGGGAAAGGGAAAGGGAAAGGGAAAGGGAAAGGGAAGGAGAAAATAGAGAGAAAAGAGAAAAGAAATGGGAAGAAAACAATCCACAGTGATGAAGGAAGTAAGGAAAACACCAAGTAGTAGTAAAGGGAACGAAACAGGCACAGAAAGAGTAATGAAAACTCCATGGGTGTTTGGGAACTGAGGAAAAAAAGTGATGGAATGGGGAAAGAGACTAAAATGGATGAAACACTTTCTGCCTCACATGCTCACGGTACTGCAGACACACAGCCTGGCTGAACTCCGGATTCAAGGCAGCTCTTCAAGGCACAGAAATCATGCATTATTAGATAAAACCCATTTTACTCTTTCCTTGAGCTTATGCCCCTTACGTCCATACCACCTGTTTTTCGTGTCTACATCCTTTTTTTGGGGGGTCTAAACCCTCAGTTTTAGGGTCTAAATCCCCTTTTTTGTGTCTCAACTCCCAAGTTTGGTGTCCAGAACCTCGTTTTTAGGAGTAAAACCCTGGTTTTAGGGTCTAAATCCTTGTTTTGGGGGTCTAAACACTCAGTTTTAGCGTCTTAATCCCCTTTTTATGGTGTCTAAACTCCCAGTTTTAGGGTCTAGATCCTTGTTTTAAGGACTAAACCCCTGGTTTTAGGGTCTAAATCCTTGTTTTGGCATCTAAACTTCCAGTTTTAGGGTCTAAATCATTGTTTTTGGTCTAAATCCCCTGTTTTAGGGTCTAGATCTCCATTTTGAAGTCTAAATCCTCGTTTTGCCATCTAAATCCCCTTTTTTTGTTGTCTAAATTCCCAGTTTTACGGTCTTTTTCAGTCTAAATCCCCTGTTTTAGGATGTAAATCCTTGGGTTTGTTGGCCTAAAGTTGAGTTTTTAGGGTCTAATTCCTTTTTCTGACGTCTATACCACCTGGTTTTGGGTCTAAATCCTCGTTTCTGGTGTCTAAACTCCCAGTTTAAGGGTCTAGATCCTCGGTTTTATGACTAAACCCCTCATTTTTAGGTCTAAATCCTTGTTTTTGGGGTCTAAACAATCAGTTTTAGGATCTAAATCCTTGTTTTCAGTATAAACCCCCTGTTTTAGATCCTAATTTTAATGGCAAGACCCATACTTTTAGGATCTAAATTCTCTGTTTTGGTCTAAACCCCATGTTTTAAGGTCTAAATCCTCGATTTTGGTTCTACTCCCTCAGTTTTAGGGTCTAAGTCCTCATTTTTTGGGCCTAAACTATAGGTTGACGGTCTAAATCCTTGGTTTTGGGTTCCAAACGTCTAGTTTTAAGGTCTAAAACATAATTTTTGGTCTAAACCCACTGTATTAGGGTCTAAATCTCATTTTTGTGTCTAAACCCAGAGTTTTAGGGTCTAAATCCCTGTTTTTAGGGTCTAAACCCACTGTTTTAGAGTCTAAATCTTCATTTTTGGGGTGTAAAGTCTAGATTTTAGGGTCTAAATACTTGTTTTTAGGATCTATACGCCCAGTTTTAGGGTCTAAAAGCTAATTTTTAGGTCTAACCCCACACTTTTAGGGTCTAAATCAGTTTTTTGGGGTCTAAGCTCCCAGTTTAAGGGTCTTAATCCTCATTTTTTGGTCCTAAAGTCTAGTTTTTAGGGTCTAAATCCTCGTTTTACGTCTATAACACCTGGTTTTGGGTCTAAATCCTCGGTTTTGTGGTCAGAACCCTCAGTTTTACCGTCTAAATCCCCTTTTTTTGGTGTCTAAACTCCCAGTTTTAGGGTCTAGATCCTCGGTTTTAAGGACTGTTCTGGTTTAGCAAGGAGCAGCTTTTGGCTTAGTACCAGGGGGAGCGGGTTGCAGTGAAGACCCGGTAAAGAGTTTGCGGACTCTCCCCCGGCTCCTGGGTTCACACCCACCTCCGGCCTGGCTGGGCCAATCTGGCGCCTCTGCCAGCACTATTTAGGGGACGGGAATTTGAAATGCGAGGCAGGAGGTGTAAGAGTGACACGAGATGGAGGCGACCACGCGGACCCTTCAGCCAGAGAAGGAGGAAGGAAGGAGAAGCAACAGACCAGAGACCCCTTGAGCAATTCTCAGCCTCTTCAGTACTCTAGGCTAACTGTGGCCTTTGTTCCCTGATGGGCCTAAACCAGGACAAGGACTAAACCCTTGGTTTTAGGGTCTAAATCTTCGTTTTTCAGATCTAAACACCCAGTTTTAGGGTCTGGATCCTCATTTTTAGGATTACACCCCTGGTGTAATCCTAAATCACCCTCCTCCACCCAAGGGCTTTCCCAACCACAAGTCAGGATCCCCCTCCATGACCAGGGAGGCTGAGAGCCACCATCAAACCCACAGGCAGAACATTTGCTTTCAGCCCCCTGTGCAAGGCCGGGATGAGCATGGAGGGAGCTGAGAGCACCCGTGTCCCAGCGCTGGGTGTCCAGCCGGGGCAGGGCTGCTGAGATGGCCCCTACCTGCAGGGCAGAGGGAGGGCAGCCAGGCCGTGCTGCAGGGACACAACGAGGCAAAGGGGGCTCTTTCATGGAGCTCTGCCCTGGTGAGACCTCATCTGGAGTCCTGTGTCCAGTTCTGGGCTCCTCAGCTCCAGAGGGACCGAGAACTTCCGCAGAGAAGCCAGTGCAGGGCCACCAAGATGATCAGGGGACTGGAGCATCTTTCATATGAGGAGAGGCTGCGGGACCTGGGGCTGTTTAGTCTGGAGAAGAGGAGACTGAGGGGAGATCTTATGAATATTGACAACTGTCTCAATGGTGGGTGTCAGGACGCTGGGGCAGCACTTTTTCCCATGGTATCTAGCAACAGGACAAGGGGTGATGGGATCAAGCTGGAACACAAAAAGTTCCATTTCAACATAGGAAAAAACTCTTCCAGTGTTTCAGTGAGGGAGCCCTGGCTCAGGCTGCCCAGGGACGGTGTGGATGCCCCGTGCTGGGAGGGCATCAAGACCCGCCTGGACACGTTCCTGTGTGACCTGATCTAGGTGGGAGCTGCTTCTGCACTTGGGTGGTTAACAGCAGAGCTTCAACTGACCGTCCTGGTCCTGCCCAAACAAAACCCCTGCACGCTGTGGGAGGAGAAGAGGTCCCTGGAGTGCAGCCAGGGCAGTGGCTGGGGAAGGCAGGATGGGCTGCAGCTCCCATGGGAAAGGGCAAACCCACTGGTGGGATGGTCTGTGCCCAGGAGCCTGGCTGTGCTTGGTGGGTGATGAGAAAGGATGGGGAGACTCGATGTGTGCCTCGAGGAGACTGAACCTTGTGGACAAGTAACGTGTGATGTGAGCTGTGTGTTGTAGGAAGCACCGCGGCAGGAACAGGCTGAGCTGATGAAGAACGAGGTGTGGAGGCTCGTTGGCGCCCCGCAGCCTCCATTTCCCATCACCCCCAGCGCCTCGCTGCCGGCCAAAGCTGCGGGCGGGAGCCGCGGTGCCTGCCGGGAGTTGTAGTTGTGCGGCGGCGCCTGGCAGGAGGCGCCGTGCGGCGGAGGGGGGGGGCCTCGGGTTCCCAGCGTGCCCCGCGCGGAGCCCGCGCTCGTGCCCTGCTCGCGTGCCGGCTCCTCCTCCTCCTCCCTCGGGCTCCTCTTTGTCCTCGGGGTCTCTGTGAAAGGATTCTCGCCCTGGAAAGAGAAGATTCACAGTGCTCAGCGGCACAGAGCCCAGTGTGCGGCCTGTGGGCAGCGGAGTTCCGCAGGGATGGGCGCTGGGGCCGCTCTGGTTCAACATCTCCGTCAGGGAGCTGGGGGAGGGCACAGAGGGACCCTCAGCGAGTTCCCTGCTGGCACCACACTGGGAGCACTGGCTGAGTGCCCAGAGCCTGAGCTGCCCGGCAGGGAGAGCTGGGCACAGAGGAACCTGCTGAGGGGCAGCAAGGGCAGAGTGGTGCAGCTGGGCAGGAACAAGCCCAGCACCAGCCCAGGCTGGGGCTGAGCTGCTGGAGAGCAGCTCCAGGAGAGGGGCCTGGCAGTGCTGGGGGAGAACAAACCAGCCCCGAGCAGCAGCTTGTCCTGTTGCTACGTACCATAGGAAAAGGGATGTCCCGACCTCCTGACACCCAGCAGTGAGGTATTTGTAAATGTTAATGAGCTCTCCCCTCAGTCTCCTCCAGACTAAACAGCCCCAGTTCCCGCAGCCTTTCCTCGTATGGAAGATGTTCCAGTCCCCTGATCATCTTGGTGGCCCTGCGCTGGCCACTCTCCACAAGTTCTGCGTCTCTTTTGTGCTGATGACAGGTTGCTCCTAAAATTTCTTGTGATTCCAACACACCAACTTTAATGCAGCTGTAAATGAGCCCAGCTCCACAGGGACTGAGCAATGGACTGAGGCACAACGTGCTGTGCAAACAGGCAGCTTTATTGACTACACTAAGTCTCCTTCAGCCTTTGTGTGTGCTGAGAGGAGCGTGGGGAGGACAGAGCAGGGGTGGGACACAGGGGCTGCCCTTGGAGCAGCGGGCAGTGCCCCAGGGGGAAATGGTGGTGGCACAGCGCAGCCTGCGCTGGGTCCTGGCCACGCTGCTGCTCAAGCCCCTCTTCCCATCAGGAACCGCAGGAGCCCCCGCAGCAAACTCAGGAACTTCAACGCCTTCCGGCATGCAAAGACACAGGACGTGGAGCTGCCTGGTTGTGTTGCACCTGGCCTTGGTGTCTGAGAGGGGCCTGAGGTGGACACAGGCTGTGACAGTGGAGGAGCTGCTGCCTCTTCTTGGTGCCGTCCCATGTGCTCCAGGATCCAGTTATAAAAGTGCCGAGTGCTGGTGTAGATGCCAGGCTGTTTTTCCCTTGCACAGCCTTTCCCCCAGCTGGTCAGTCCAACGACCCAGTAGTAGTCAGCGTGGCTGTCTTGGCAGGCGAGGGGACCACCACTGTCACCCTACAGCAGAGCAGAGAGGAGGAAGGGAGTGTTGGGTGGCTGCTGTCAGCACAGGGATGCTGGATGTGTGGAAGACAGAGGTTCTAGCACTGGGCTCTGGACCTAAGGGCTGCCACTTACACGGGATGGGTGTGTGGGACAAGGCAAGGGGCCCTGGGCAAGGAGATGATGATGGGGAAGGGGAGGGAAGCCCCAGCAGTGTTGGGACAGGGCTGTGGGTGCTGCAGGGGGTGACTCGTAGCTGCTCCTACCTGGCAGGTGTCGATACCACCCTGTGGGTACCCGGCACACAGGTTGTAGCTGTGCACAGCCCCTGTGTACCACTGGCTGCTGTTACAGAGCTTGGTATCGATGAGGTGAACCTTGGCCTCCTGCAGCACATCGGATATTTCTGGTTCTGTGGCTGTGAGCACAGCAAGGAATTAGCCCCCAGCAGCTCTGGGCCACTTGCCCTCCCCTGTCTGGCAAAGCCCTTCCCTGGGCCTCGGCTTTGCACCTACCCATAGAGACACCAGACACGTCTTTCCCTTCAGTCTGGCTTTGGACAGTGGCTCAGACCCCCGTCTGCAGCCTGATGTCCCCACAGCCTGACTGTGGCCCTCGCCTTGGCTCTCCTCACGCCCAACCCGTCTCCCCAGCGTGCCAGGCCTCGGGACACAAATGCTTTTACAAGGGGAACTCACATCGTGCAACTGTGGATCCCCAACCAGCCACCTGGCAGTTTTTCAGCTCCGACAGCTTCACGTCATCGGGTTGAGGCAAACAGGCCAGCTGGACGTGCTCATTGCACTGGATGGGCTGGTCCAGTTCCAGCACAGCAATGTCATTCTCAGCTGTGGCCTGCCAGTAGGCCTCGTGACGCAGCAGCCGCTTGATGCGTCGCACTTGGGCCTCGGGGCCCAGCTGAGACAACTTTGTGGTCCCGATCACCACGCGCCACTTGGCGATTTTCCTGGAGGGCAGATGGAGAGCAGAGGGCTCAGAGGGAGCACTTGCCTGCCTCCTGCTCACCAAGGGCTCCAGGAATGGCCAGCCCCAGGCCGCTGGCGAGCAGCAGCACCAGCCCAGCGTGTGCCGAGCACGGCTCTGTGCTGGGCTGGGCAGCGCCCCGGCGCTGGCTGCTGCGTGGGAACGGGACGGGAGCGGCAGCAGTGGTGTAGGGATGCCCCTTCCCTGCTCCTCCTCACCTGAACTTGTCAAAGCAGTGGGCTGCTGTGAGCACCCACTGTGGGTTGATGAGGGACCCTCCACAGAAATGCTTGGTGCGTTTTCCCCAGGGGCGCTGGAGGCTGACGATCCAGGGCCAGGTCCCCGGAGCCGCATTTGTGCCACCCACGACGCGCAACGGCCCAGAGGAAGAAGCCTTGAGCTGGCGCCCGCAGCTCGCCCTGGAAGCAGAAAGTCACGAGTGTCCTGCTCCAGGGCTCGCTGCTGCTCGGGCTGCAGGGCAGCCGTCTGCCCTCCACACCGGGTGCTGCGTGGACAGCGGGGCAGGGAGCCCTTAGCCCTGGCTCCTGCCTTAGCCCCGTAGCCTGGCTCCCTCACCGTGGGCTTTGGGGAGCTGTGGCTTGGCCATGGGGCACCAGTGGACGCTGTAAGGGCTGCCCAAGCTCCCTCCTAGAGCCACTTACCCACAGCCTTCCCATGAGCCGCTTGCAGGCCTGCAGTACAGAGCCAGCAGGGTGAGGATGAGCAGGAGCTTCATCATGTCTAGTAGCACGTGGCCAGAAAGTGCTGGTGACCACCAACAGCGGGGCCGATGCTGTGCCTGCAGTGCTCACGCTGCCCACAGCACCTCGGCCCCGGGGCTGATGTCACAGAGCCGCTGGTTACGGATGCTGGGCGTGGGGGATTCCGTGTGGGGCACCAAGGGGGAGTCCAGCTAAAGGGGGGGTGTGGCATGATTACTGAAGTGCCCTGGAAATGAAAACTTACATTGAAACTGGTATTAAAGCACACATTAAACATCAGCATTGCTCACCAGTTAAGGAAAGGGATAAAATGAAGAAGGCTCACAGGGTGGATACAGCTGCTGCTGGTCAGTGAGGAATCCACAACACAGTAATTCCCTGCAAATACTCCATGGAGTGTGGAGCAGAGGGGAGGCTCTGTGGTCAGACTCTGCGACGATACATGGGAAGGAGATGCTCCTCTAGAGCTGATAAGCAGCATTTTCGTACCCTGAGCCAAAGGTCTGTCAAACCTGCCCTTTGGGTGCACTTTGCTCATGATAATGTCATTATAATACCAAACTACACCTCTGTCCTGAAGGCCACCGGCCTCTGAGGTGCCACCACTCCTTGAGCCTGTGCCCTGAATTCTTTGTAACTCACAGCTTTAAATGCAAGGCAAGAGAATTTTACACCAATCCTAATAAGCTTTGGAGGTTATTGTGTGTTTATGTGACTAAAGTCACTCAAACTCCACCTTGAAGGTGAAGAAAAAGCATCCTGGGATGCACCAAGGAGAGTGTGGGCAGCAGGTCAAGGTTCTTCTCCCTCTCTACTCTTCCCTGGGGAGGCCTCATCTGGAGTCCTGTGTCCAGTTCTGGGCTCCTCAGCTTAAGAGGGACAGAGAACAGCTGGAGAGAGGCCAGTGCAGGGCCACCAAGATGATCAGGGGAATGGAACATCTTTCATATGAGGAAAGGCTGTGGGACCTGGGGCTGTTTAGTATGGAGAAGAGGAGACTGAGGGGAGACCTTATTAACATTTATACATATCTAAAGGGTGGGTGTCAGGAGGCTGGGACATCCCTCTTTTCTATAGTAGATAGTAACAGGACAAGGGGTGATGGGATGAAGCTGGAACACAAAAAGTACCATTGAGACATACGAAAAAACTATATTACAGTGAGGTTAGGGAGCCCTGGCTCAGGCTGCCCAGGGACCGTGTGGATGCCCCGTGCTGGGAGGTCATCAAGACCCGCCTGGACACGTTCCTGTGTGACCTGATCTAGGTGGGAGCTGCTTCTGCAGGGGGGTTGGACTGGATGAGCTCTAAAGGTCCCTTCCAAACCCCACCATGCTGTGATTCCATGATTCTCTGTGCAGAGCACTGGGCAATGGGGCATGGGAGCAGTGGGATAAAAATGTAGCAGAAGCCACTTGGGTGGTTAACAGCAGAGCTTCAACTGACCGTCCTGGTCCTGCCGTGCGGCGCCGTGCAGCGGAGGGGGCAGGGCCTCGGCTTCCCAGCGTGCCCCGCGGGAGCCCGCGCTCGTGCCCTGCTCGCGCTGTCGCTCGCGCTCGCGGGGGTCGTTCGGTCACCCCAAAACTTCGTGTCCTGCTCCAACCCCCCCCGGGAAGAGGGGAGCGAGTCCAGCCCCAGAGAGGGGTGACAGCAGCTCGAAGGGCTCCTGGAGCCCTCCCGGCTCAGGAATTGCTGCGGCAGGGCCGGGTCCCTCTCTCCTGCTGCTGACTTGGGCCTTGCTGCTGGAGCCGTCTCTGCGCAGGGGACGGTGGCTGCAGCTCAGGAGGGAGCCACGGGGCTGCGGGGCGGCTGCCTCTGGCCTGGCTTCCTTCTGGGGCGGGACGTTGCCACTTTGGCTCCGTGTCTCTGCTGCTTCTCCCTCACGGGTGGTGTGAGCACGTCTGGGAGGAGCAAACGCAGAGCTGTGGTGCAGAGTTGGGAGCCCCACGGGTTGTCATCTGAGTCGGGTGTTTTTTAGTGGTATAAAGGGCTTTGGATTCCCTAAAGGAGGCCCTGTGAGGGCCATCAGTGGGAGGGGGCTCTTGGTCAGCGCTGTCTGCTCCTTGGGTTCACATGGTGGGCTCAGCTCTTTGCTCCTCTTCACACTGGGTTTGGTTGACCGTGTCCTACCCTCACCTCTTTCTGTCCTGCTGCCCTCTGAACTCCTTCCGTTGGGGTTTAGAGTAGTTTTGCCTGGGCCAGGTTTTTTGGTAGGGGGAGAGGTACAGGGGTGGCTTCTTTAAACACAAAGAGTTGCCAGAAGCTTCCCCTGTAGCTCACAGGGTTGGGGCTAGTGAACTGCTTTACCAACAGCAAGGCCAGTTAGGCTGGTGCATTCAGTAGCCTTAATTCCCGCTGAACAGCATTCTCAACAATGTGTTTTAAAGAGGCCATCAATACATCACAGTGGAGGGCAGACTTCTCCTCTGCTGTATCTGCAACTGATGCAACGGCAGCCACAACTTCACACGGGACATGCTGGGGCGGAAAAGCTTCTCTAAAGCTTCCTTGGCTTCCAGAGGTGTTTTTGGACAATATCTGACTTTATTCTGGAGGATATTTACAGGGTTGCTAGATACAGAAAAACATCAGCTGCAGCTGGGCTTGGCAGGATTTGCTCCTGTCTGCCTCTGTAGAGACTTGCCGAGCCATCCGGGACACGGCTGGTAGTCCAGCCACTGAGCAAATCCTCTTTCCACCAGCGCTCTGTGGAAACAGAACCCAGAAGCCCAGAACTGCCCCATGCCCTGAGGCAGCAGATGTCCAACAGCAGCTCGCAGGGAATCACTAATATACATGAGTTCTGGTAAAAAGAAACTGCAGAGCCCAAGGGATCAGAAGCTCCAATGAAAAACCCACCCTTAGACTCTTCTTCTGGCTGTGATACCGTCTTTGAGGAACGCGAAGGAAAAGGACAGCTGCAAAGACTCTCAGCTGTCTGGGGACTTGGCTGCACTATATGTGAGCTAGAGATGATTTAGCTGACAAAAATTTACATTAAGGTGGCTTCCTCTGGCAACATGTCCAGGGTGCTAATCATAAGGTGTTCGTGGCTTACTGTAAACACGAGCTATATGGTGCTATTCTGTATACTCAAGAGAAGTCTGCCTTTGCTAAAATCACCTCTAGGTTGACATTTTAGTACCTTTCATGTTTTGGAGTTTTTAGACTCATGAAAACGTTTGCCACATGGATAATTCCCAGAAGTAATTGTAGAAGAATCAGAGTTCTCAGTAGAATTTTCTTGTATTAACACTTCCTTGGGACTGGACACATTCTCTGCACCAGCTACATCCTCCTTCATGCTTCTGAACACAAAAGAGACAATTTTTAAAGAAATGGTTTAAATACGTTTGGCATCACAGAAACAACAGCTTTAACTAACTTGCCCAGCTCTGAGACAACCCGGCGAGGCCCATGCTGGTACTCCAGGGACCTTTTTTGTGTATGAAACAACACTTACTCTTTGAAAGAGCACAGTTGAGATTTCTCTCTTCCTTGTAAATATTAGAAAACAAACCCTTGGTCACAGACATTGAAATGATATTTCCAAGGACAGATTGTCAAACTGAAAATTGTCTAAAAAACCTCCTGAACAAGGGGCCACTCATCAGAGGCCGGAACAAAACACCTACAGATGTCTGGCTCATAAGCACTTTAAATCAAGGGTGCTAGGATCCAGAGACAAACCCCAGTGAGACGTGTGCTTCCACTACACTGGGTATTTCCTCAGTTCTGAAAGTTGCCAAGGTGTCCTGGTTTTGGCTGGGGTAGTTAAATTCCTCCCTAGTAGCTGGTACAAGGTTGTGTTTTGGATTTTGTTTGAGAATGATGTTCATAACACAATGATGGTTTAGTTGTTGCTCAGTAGCACTTTTCTTAAGTCCTTTCCAGTTTAGCCTGCTGTGCCAGCAAGGGAATGCACAACAAGCTGGAAGGGAGGACAGCCGATCTGAACTAGCCAAAGGGCTACTCCGTACTGTAGGATGCTGTGCCGGGAAGGACAGACTGCAGCTTGGGCATCAGTCAGCGGGTAGTGAGCAACTGCTTTGAGCACCTGCACTTGTCTTTCTTGGGTTTCCTTCTTTTTGTTATATTCTTTTTCATTACAATATGAATTTAGTCTAGTTAGAGTTTAGTCTAGAAAAGAGGAGACTGGGGGGGAATCTTCTTAATATTTACAAATATCTCAAGGGTGGGTGTCAGGAGGCTGGGACATCCCTTTTTTCTATAGTAGCCAGCAACAGGACAAGGGGTGATGGGATGAAGCTGGAACACAAACAGTTCCACTTAAACATACGAAAAAGCTGTTTCCCTGTTCAGGTGAGGGAGCCCTGGCACAGGCTGCCCAGAGGGGTTGTGGAGGCTCCTTCCTTGGAGGTCTTCAAGACCCTCCTGGACATGTTCCTATGCAACCTGATCTAGGTGGACCTGCTTCTGCAGGGGGGTTGGACTGGATGAGCTCTGAACGTCCCTTCCAAACCTCATCAATCTACGATTCTACGAATATGCTCTGCTGTACTGCCTGGTGCGATGCACCTAGTGGTAAGCATTCAAAAAAGCCAAAGATCACAATACAAGGTGACACAGTTTGAATTTGGGCTCCATCTTTTTATCATAAACTTGGCTACCTGCATCTAATACTAGTTTTACATCTTCTAGAGTTGGTATTTTTCTCTGTGACGGTCACAGGAAAGCAGACATATTACAAACACTATTGTTTCTGTGTTCAAACGAAACACACAGTCAGTAATATCAATCATGAAAACATCTCCTTAATTGTAGCATTCTTTTTTCATAAAGTGTATGTTCAAAAAACCTTGTAAACTCTTACAAGGGCTCCAAGTTTTCTGCATGTCCAATATGTTCATGTGGCTGCACAGCTTCTGAAGTTGTGTTCTGTGTTCTGCATTGTCAGTTCCCAGACCTGTAGGCAAAACCTCAGATTGAACGTCGTATTCGTTAACTGACATCTTCAAGTCTGGAAGCCTGGTAACCCGGACCTTGGATGACAAAACACACCAAGTTGAAACCATAACTCAGCAGTAGTCTCTCTCTAACTCTAAGCTGCTCTAAGTAAAACATTAAACATGTACCCGTTTATTGATACCTGTAAGTAATTGGTTTTCTCCCAATGTCCCAACCGGCACGTTCCCGTGTTTAATTCTTCTCCAGATATTGCCATCTTTTTCATCATAATAGTGTCGTAAGGAACTCGTAGTCAACTCCATGTAACACAACCAAGAGAGCAACCAAGTAAACAATCTGAGCCCTGATTACACAAGTTACAGCTGAAATACACACCACACAGAATAACTTCCTAGACCAAAACAGAGGAAGAAAACTGCTGGGGGGACACAGTTAGAAAAACTCTAAACAAGAACAAAAGCAGAGCAATCAGAAAAAGGCTGAGATGTGCCATATAGAAAAGGAAGCTGCTAAAGAGAATTACTTCCAGGAATTCCCCGTTTCCACTTTATTTTTCATCTGAAATTGACTGAATGCTCAGATGGAAAACAGCATCACACATTCCAAAACACTAACTAACTGTACTCTTGGACAGGACCAAGCAGCCACAAGAGGCACGTCACGATCCTGAGAGGGAGGGGTGGCCTTTCTGATGAACTTGTCCAGACAATTAAAAAATAACCAACTCTTTAAGCAAAACTCATCTCTAAGTCAATCTCCTACCAACAAGGTTTTGGGAGAATAGGAGAATGCTGAGAGGAAACACTCACTGCATGGAGGGCTGTTACCTTCTAGTCAGTCTTACCCAGAAGAATATTTGCCAGTGCCTTTATTACAGGCCAGGGAACTGACAGAACAATACAAACATGGCACTGACTGTAATACTTTCATTTCAGGAAAACCTGAAGAGTTGACTCTGAGAAAACCAATAATTGAAACAATTTCATCCCATGCCTGAGATTATTGCCATGAGAAGTTATCTCAGTTTACCACAGAATGGCTGTGGCTGGAATGGCCCTCTGGACATAATTTCATCCAAACTCCCTGCTCAAGCAGGGACACCTAGAATCATGTGCCCAGGACCACATCCTGGTTGCTTCTGCTTATTTCCAAGGACAGAGACTCTACAGTCTCTGAGAAACCTGTTCCAGGGGTCAGACACCTCCACAGTAAATTATCCAACAGTATTACCTGAATACCGTGTGGAATCAAATTGAACTTGGAACGGACAGAAGTAAAGAAAAGAACAGGTGCTCTTGGCAAAGGAGTTTAGATACAGTAAAAGGTCCAAAAGTTTCATAGAAGCAGAAACATCTTGTCTTACTTGGAGCTGTGTGAGCCATTTTCAGTGGTCCCTTACAGCCTCAGTGAGTCTATGTTTCTGTGATCTAATGCATTAGAAAATGAATTACAATGTTTTAAAAATCAAACCAGACATTTCAATTTCACTATGTAACAGCCCCTTAAAAATCAAGCTCCTTCAGTATCAACGTGATATGACATTAACCACTTGTTAGATATTACTTGATAAATAAGTTACAGACTCCCACACTCACGCAGTCCATCTCTGTCAATGTCTAAGCAGATGGCCTAAATAACCTGGGAAGCATCATGAAGATACTCTAAGATTACATCAGATGCACCCATTCTCAACATGCACTACCTTTTGGATCATTCATTGACATTTGCACCTTAGAACACAAAACCTGCAGTACTCTAATATATACATCCTCCACTCCTGTTTCTCAAGGTTTGTAGCAACTGCTCGACTGCAAAAGTGTAAGAATTGGTGGAATATACAAGAAAGGATTATTTCCCTGACATGAGATGGCAACTACATCACATCCTTGAGCTATTGGTGGCCAACAGTAAGATTCAGTGGAGTTAGGGCCTAAACATTTTTTCCGAGTAAGTTCCTACAGAAAGAGAAATAAAGAGTTCTACCTGAAAATCGTGTGCTTGAAACACCAACAAGGCAACACAAAGCACTGAGCAATTTAAAGGCCTTTGACCCACTGCATAATACATTTCCTTAACACACAATATGATAAGAGTTCTTCTGGGATGAGGAGTTAAATTCTTACATCTAATTCAAATGCCATCATTTGTAGCAGTGGTTGATGGATCAGATGAAACTGTACAATTCTACAGTCTCTCTGAAGCATAATTTACTCAACCGTATGAACAACCTCCTACACATTCCTCAATCAAAATTAGCTACTATAGTATTTAGTATCTGAAAGTTAAGGTCTGATACTAGTCTTAAAAATACTAAATGTAATGTATTACATTAGCATTACCCTTCCCAGATCTTCAAGAAGTGGTGCTGTTTCCAGAATTGATGGTGGTTTCATTTTCTTGCCAAGAAAGACAAAGTTTCCTTCTTCAAGATTTTGAAAACTCTGAAACCATATGAAATAGATGACAAAGGCAATACTTAGTAAATGGGTTTGAGCTTACATCCAACTTAAAAACTATTTTTTTTGAGAAGAATTAGCCAAAGAAATGGTAAACACAAATGAAGTACAACTCACACACACGTCACACAGAACAGTGCTGAGACTCCTACTGTCCCCTGACTTGGCCATTGCCTCTGTTTCTTGCTTTTTTTCTTTTTGTCTCTTCCTCTGCATTTTTTTTTGCCCTTCATATTTTCACAGAGGCACCATCAACTTTGCTGGCTTGCTGACCTTTGGTCTGGTCTTGTTGCTGATGTGGCTGGATTCAGTCCCTGATGTCCCTCCACAGAGTCCCTCCACAATGACCACTCTTGTAGCCTCAACACTACCCACACCTCCACATATATGACACACATTTACAGAGGTTAAATGGAAGTTATATCCTGGAATTACCTGTTGCTCATTTTCAGTTCTATGTGTCTTCAAAGGATCAGAATTTAAGCACTGCTGAAGCCTGAGAAATATACAAATATTAAATTCAATGGAAATGCAAAAGGAAAGTGTAATCGATAAATATCACCAATATTTCTAAATGGCACGAAACAGTTCACCTACAAAATATCTCTGATGTATTACCTGTGCCAACAAAAACCCTCAAATATGAAAGAAGAAATCAAAAAGTACCATTTTGGATGTAAAATTTACTATTAGGTTTTAGGTATCTGAAAATAACCCAAAGGATTTTTAACCAAGACAATTGGTGCATTCCCCAGCTTCAGAAGAAAATCAGATGGGACTGCAGGAAAAAGGTGTCTTACAGTTGCAAAAACATGAAACAATGTATCTTTGCAACAGTTAAAACTTGAATTAAAAACACCCCTCAGGTTGTTTACATATGCAGCAAGTGATCTGCAGCATAATAAAAGCCTTGCACAAGTCAACTCAGTCAGATTTCATTCAGCTGGAAAACTTTATAAATCACACTAAGAATAAAAGAAGGCAACTGAATATGCTGAGTGTGCAGAAACGTACTGCCTCATCACAGCCTTGTTTTCAAGCTACTGTTTAGAAAGATTTTTACTGTGGTCTGGATAAGTATCAGCAGCTTCTAATTGCTTCCTTCCCCAATACCATGTGCACACATCTTGTCTTACCCTCTGCCCTTTTAACTGTCTAAGAAGAGTAACTGGAAACATACTACAGCTCCTAATTATCTGGCTACACAATTGGTTCAAATATGTAACATACTGTACCATACCTGTCTGTGTGAACTGCTGGATTTTCCTTGAAAGGCAATCCTGGGATTGTTTTGACAATCTATCAAGAAAAGACAAACCCTTTTCTGGCAGTAAAATACTGTTTAAGAGCAACATTTTAGAAAAAAAAGATCAAGGTGGTTTTCTTACCTAACAGAATTTTCTTCAACATGCAACAAGAACATCAACCACACGGGAGAATTAGTTCATGTTCACATCTGGAAGTCACTGGGAGCTACTGGGGACCTCTAGGGGTGAACTGGGGGTTCCTGGGGAGGGATTTGGGACTTCTGGGAGCTACTGGGAGGGACAAGAGGCTACTGAGGGATAAACTGGGAGGATGTGGGAGCCTTTGGAGAGGGGAGTTGGGGCATTTTTAGGCCTTTTGGGTTGTTTTCAGTCCCTGAAGAGTCTTGGGGGGCGTTGAAGACTTTTGGGGTGTTTTGGGGTTCCCTCCTCATCCTGAGCCCCGTCCCCAGCGTGGTGTGCCAGAGCAAATGCTGCATTCCTTGAACTGGCCCAGTGACCCGAGTACTTCATGGGTGGCATTTCTGTGAGCCGTGGTTACAGCATTGATCTCATTCAGATGGGGTTTTATCTCTTGAGGACAGTTCCCTTTCTCTTTGTGTATGAGCAGGTGGATTAGCACAGATCAGCAGGTCACCAACAAGGCTGCCATTCCTGTAGCCTGCCGTGTGCCCTGGCATCTCTGTGTCACATTTCTGGGGAGGATCTTGCCATAAGCTAATGCAGCTGTTTCTTGCTGCCAAACTGGAGTCCTGTCTCTGGTGCCCAGATGTAATACCAGGGGTGCACCGACTGGCTGAAGCTGTCTTCCTCTCCTGACAGCTGATGGTTCAAGGAAGGAGTGTAGTCCAGGCTTCATCTCTGTGGTACTTGTGCAGCAGAGACCAGACACCCAAGGACTTGCTCTTGCCCTGTTCTGTTCTCTCGCTGCATCTCTGAGAGCAACTGGCGACAGAGCAGAAACGGGACGTTGAGGGGGGTTCAGTTGCACTGAGTGTAGCAGGAGAGAGCAGTGTCTGTGCAGGGATGGATTTGCACAGGAGCCCTCAGCATTTCTGCTGCCCTCAGGGAGAACTGAGCGAGGGCTGGGAGGCCAGAGGACGGGCTGTGGGTGAGAGCAGAGCCAGGGCAGCCGGGCTGTGCCCCTGCCTGGTGCCCAGCGCCCTGTTGCTGCCCCTTTGTGGCCGTCCCCTGTGAGCCTGCACAGCCCCAGCCCCTGCTGAGAGCAGAGGGATCCCCCTCACACCACTCCGTGTCTCGCCCTTGCTCAAGCTCTCAGCCCCCCACGGCCAGCCAAGGGCACTGAGGGCTCCTTTCCCCGCCCAGCAGCACTGTCTGTGCCTCAGTGTGTCTGTGCTCTCTGTGGGGCACTGAGGGCTCATTTCCCCGCCCAGCAGCACTGTCTGTGCCTCAGTGTGTCTGTGCTCTCCGTGGGGCACTGAGGGCTCATTTCCCCGCCCAGCAGCACTGTCTGTGCCTCAGTGTGTCTGTGCTCTCTGTGGGGCACTGAGGGCTCATTTCCCCGCCCAGCAGCACTGTCTGTGCCTCAGTGTGTCTGTGCTCTCCGTGGGGCACTGAGGGCTCATTTCCCCGCCCAGCAGCACTGTCTGTGCCTCAGTGTGTCTGTGCTCTCCGTGGGGCACTGAGGGCTCATTTCCCCGCCCAGCAGCACTGTCTGTGCCTCAGTGTGTCTGTGCTCTCCGTGGGGCACTGAGGGCTCCTTTCCCCGCCCAGCAGCACTGTCTGTGCCTCAGTGTGTCTGTGCTCTCCGTGGGGCACTCACACACACAGATCCCGGCCAGAGCTGCTGTGGCCTGAGCCAGAGGCTCCCTCAGCGCCCAGCCCCGGGCAGCCAATGGCAGCGCAGCAGGCGGGCTCAGCCCTGATTGACGTGTGAGCGGCGGCCAATCAGAGGCGGCGGCGCCTCAGGGCGGGCTCTGGCCCTTCCCGCCCTGTGCTGCAAAGCCCCTGAGCCACAGGCAGAGGCAGCAGCTGCCCAGCTCCTGCTTGTGCCCTCCCAGGGGAGGCCTTGGCAGCTCAAAAGGAAGGGGTTTGCTCCACAAGGTGTGTTAGGAAGCCAAAACGAGGCCTTGAATGCTAAAAACTGAGATGGAGACCCAAGAATGAGGGATTGAAAGCTGAAAAGGAACAGGTTAAAGCTAAAAAGAACAACTTGGGCCACAAAGTGAGACTTTGGAATCAGAAACTGGAGGATTGTGCTCCAAGCAATAAGGTTGAAAAAGGCACAAAAGAGGCTTTGGAACCTCAAAATGAGCATCTGGGCCACAAAACGAGCCTTTTGAGGTTAAAATTGAGTGTTTGGAAGCTAAGAAATGAGGGTTTGAGCACAAAAATGAGACTTTTTGAAAAGAAAGGTGCTGGTTTGGACCTAGAAGAGGATGATTTGAAATCTAAACCCAAGGTTTGGAATCTGACAATCGGGCTTTGGGAATTAGAGTTTGGGTCACCAAGTGAGGTTTGAAAGATTTGCATGGTGGCCTAGGCCTCAAAATAAGGCATTGGAAGCTAAAAAGGAGGGTTTGGAAGCAAAGCTTTTTGCTTTGGATGGTGAAAATAAGGATTTGTTCCCAAAAGTACCACTTTGGAAGCTAAAAATGTGGTTTTGGATGCCAACCAGGAGGTCTTGGCTCCAGAGCGAGGACTGAGCCAGCCACGTTCTACCTTCCCAGCCCTTTAGGTGTGGGAGCTGCCCTCAGTCGTGTGCAGTTCGTCTGCTCAGCCCAGATGAACAAATGCAGGGCGCAGGCCAGAGAGATGGGGTGGGCACTGAGGCACACAAGGAAGAACCCAGCCGCAGCTTTCCTACCTCTGTCATACAACCATGGAATTGTTATGGTTGGAAAAGGCCTCTCAGATGACCGAGTCCAAGCCCTCACCTCACACTGCCAGGCCCATCGCTGAACCACATCCCTCAGCGCTTCATCTGCACGACTTGTGAATATCTCCAGGGGTGGGGACTGCACCAGCTCCCTGGGCAGCCCGTCCCAGTGCTTCACAACCCTCTGAGTGACAAACTTCTTCTGATGTCCAATCTGAACCTGCCCTGGCGCAGCTTAAACCCATTTCCTCGTGTTCTGTTACTCAGTACAGGAGAGAAGAGCTCGACGCCCACCTCACTACAACCCCCTTCAGGCAGCTGTAGAGAGTGATCCTGTCTCCTCTCAGTCTCCTCTCCTCTGGGCTCAACATCCCCAGCTCCCTGAGCCTCTCCTCATCAGACCTGTTCTCGTGACCCTTCCCCAGCTTCGCTGGGACTCTCACACCCAGCTGAAGCCACGGTGCAGTTGCTGGCAGCAACAGGTTCCCCAGGTGCTGGTGGGCTGCTGGGGATGGACACAGCGTCTGCCAAAGCACGTGCAGATGTTGAGGCTGCGAATAGTGCAGCAGGAGATCAGAGAAGCGACTGTGCAGAGGGATTTCTGAGCTTCCCCAGCCAGCCCTTGGCACAACCAGCTCTGAGCCAGAGGCGTCCCTGTGGGGGCAAAGAGGTGCAGAGAGGTGCAGCCGTCGGCTGCTCCCAGGAGTCAGAGGCAGCCTGAGATGGAACCTTCCCTGACGGATTCACGATGGTGTCTTCCCCAACAGCCCCCTTTCTTAAGCCATTTTTACACTCTCTTTCCCTTCAAAGTGGGGCTGGAGTGACTCTGGTCACAGAGACCTTCATCTGGATTGCTGTGTAATGCTCTCACTTTGCTTTTAAAGGTGTGGGGTGAGGAGAATGCAGAGCACATGCTCAGTGAGGGCTGATGGTACCTTGGAGCTGTGTGGGCTTTGGGATGGAGCTGTGTTTCGGTGTTATAATCAGAGTCTAATGAGCAAAGTTCACCCAAACTCAGCGTTTTTTCAGACAATGACAGGCTGTTGGCCCAGGTGTCAAATGAATTGCAGATGTTACAGAAGCCTCAGAGCATAGAAGCATCATTCAGCCAGAAATCTGCAAGAACACATTTGTAAGTGTTTGGTATCTGAAATATTGGCCTTAGGAACTTGTTCCCTTGTGGCAGTACAAGCTTCAGGACATTGCTGATCTTGGAGAGTCACAAGAAGCCATCACTGCAGCACATCTCACTCCTGTTGTTATCTGGCAAGAAAAGAACTTATCTTGGGCCAATCAGAGTGAGGGAAATGAATCAGAAACTGCTCAAGTCTGTCCTGTGGTTTGGCCAAACAAAGGTGAAAAACACACTGTGAGGAAGACTCAGATCTTCATCCTCAATGGCCCCTGAGGCCATGCTAAAGAGGTTTGAGGGAGCTGTGGCCTGGGCAGACTGCGGCAGGACAATGAGGGGAACTCATGCAGAAGTGCAATGAATATGCAGATCTAGTCTGGGACATGTGGAAAGTTTTGCTCTAAGCAGGGCACACACTTGGTGGAGCCATCCCCTGTGTGCCCAGCGCTGCCAGAAAGAATCCCTACTTGACAGTCACATTGGCTGCTGAGTCCTGGTTGGCACTTTCCTGGCATCACAAACATGCAGCTTGTGAGTTCCACAGTACCCTGCAGCTCCCTTCTTCTGCAAGAGCTCACAGGACTTGCCCACGCAGTCTCTGCTCTGTCCCAGCCTCTGTGCTGGTGTCCCAGGGAGCCACTGTGAAGCGGATTTCTTGCTCCCCAGCTGCCTCCTCCCTGCAGCCCTGCTCAGTGTCAGACTTTTCCTGACAGTGTGAACAGTGCTGTGCCTTTAGTAGAAGTTGAAGTTCTAAATTATTGCCAGGAATTATTCCAGAGGCCATCCCAGGGGAGGGGCAGCGCTGTGACTGTCACCAAGGGAGAGGGAGAAAGTTGTGCGCTGCTGATGTCACACAGGGACTTTTCCAGACCCCACCCGGCGTTTGTGACCTCACCTGACCAGAGTCTATAAAGCCTCCCAGCGGGACAGCCAGAGCCAGTTGGGCTGAGCTGCCCTCGGGACAACTCGGCTCCTTCTTTGGCTACTTGCCTTCCTGCTTGCTTCTACCTATTTGTTATTTGCTGCCCACTTCTCCTCAATTTCCATCCTCTTCCAAAGGTAAGGATGCCCTAAACTCTCAGGACAGGGAAGAGAATGTAGACAGGGATGACAGGAGAGGCTACTCTGCACCTCCCAGTCCATTTCCATGCTGAGCCCTTCTACCTCCAGAGCCTGGCCAAGGCTATGGGTAGTGTTGCTGTCTGGTGATTCTTCGGTTGACCTCAAGATGAGGCTTTGGAAGCTAAAAGGAATGCTTTGGGCCCAATCATGAGGGTTTAGAGCACAGAGCTGGTAGAGCAGAGCTGTGAATGGAAGGAGCAGCCGGAAACCTGCTCCTAGTTATAGCTCAAGCTATTCCTGTTCCCTTGCCTGGGACTACAGCTTGGCTGCACCTTGTGGTTTTGGTGTGGTGCTTTAGCCCTGGCTGGGTGCCAGGTGCCCACCAAGTCGCTCTATCCCTCCCCCTCCTCAGCTAAACAGGGGAGAGAGAAATAAAACAAGAGGTTTGTGAGGCAAGGTAAGGACAGGGAGATCCCTCAGCAATTAGTGTCTGGGGCAAAACAGACTCAGCGTGGGGAGAAAAGGTTTGATTTATTAATGAACCATTCAAAGTGATCAGGGAGAGGAGATCTCCTCCTCTGGAGGTCTTCAAAAGCCACCTGGACATGTTCATAGAATCATAGAATCACAGAATGGTGGGGGCTGGAAGGGACCTTTAGAGACCATCCTGTGCAACCCCACTGCTTTGACAGCCAGTGTGTGTCTGTGGGAAATGTTCCACCACCAGTGTGTGAGTGTGTGTGCAAAGGTTTTATCCTTGACCCTTTGATGATTCCAGAGGCCATCCCAGGGGAGGGGCAGCGCTGTGGCCGTCACCAAGGGAGACAGAGAACATTGGGTGCTGCTGATGTCACACAGGGGCTGTTCCAGACCCCACCCGGCATTTGTGACCTCACCTGGCCAGGGACTATAAATTCTCCCAGCAGGACAGCCAGAGCCAGTTGGGCTGAGCCGTCCTCGAGAGGACTCAGCTCCTTCTTTGGCTACTTGCCTTCTTGCTTGCTTACAGCCATTTCTTGTTTGCTGACCACTTCTCCTCAACTTCCATCCTCTTCCAAAGGTAAGGATGACCCAAACTCTCAGGACAGGGAAGAGGATGTAGACAGGGCTGACAGGAGAGGCTGCTCTGCACCTCGCAGTCCATTTCGATGCTGGGCTCTTCCACCTCCAGAGCCTGGCCAAGGCTATGGGTAGTGTTGCTGTCTGGTGATTCTTCTGTGGGCCTCAAGATAAGGCTTTGGAATCTAAAAGCAATGCTTTGGCCTCAATCATTAGAGTTTAGAGCACAGAGCAATAGCTCAAGCTATTGCTGTTCCCTTCCCTGGGACGACTTGACCATGCTGTCTGTTTCTCCTGCTAGATGCTGCTGTGGCTCTGTGCAATGGCTCTTTGCTTGGCCAGCGTCATCCCCTACGCCGTGCCTGGAGCGCTGGC
The DNA here is from genome assembly GCF_028858725.1 of Colius striatus. Classification (NCBI taxonomy): domain Eukaryota; kingdom Metazoa; phylum Chordata; class Aves; order Coliiformes; family Coliidae; genus Colius; species Colius striatus. The sequence goes on from NC_084779.1 coordinate 1,757,736, forward strand.
ACTGCTGGGCTGCTGGTGGCTCTACTCCCACAGCAAAGAGCAGCCCAGAGCTGGTGCTGAAGCGGCAGCAGCTGCTGAGGAAGCGCAGCAGAGAGGAGGGACAGAGGAGGAATCATCACCCCAAAGGGAAGCCTGTGTCCCTCAGGAACTGCCTTTGTCAGCAGCAGAGGAACCCCCAGAGCCCGACCTTCGGGATGTGTCAGCACCAAGAGCTGAGCCCAGCGCTGCTGAGGGTGACACGGCAGGAGCAGAGACAGGAGGATGTGCAGAGGAGAGCGGCGTCCCTGCTGCTGTTTGTGTCCCCGTGCAGAGCACAGTGTCCCGGCAGCGCTGCAGCCAGCCCCGCACAGGGCTCAGGCTCAGGCGCCGACGCAGAGCAGCGCCAGCAGCGCGTGTGGGAGCCGGGCAGGAGCCGAGCGGTGCCCAGAGCGCTCCCGGGGAAGCGGCCACAGGCGCTGAGGAAGCGCAGGAGGAACGAGGGCTAGAGGAGGAATCCCGGCCCGAAGCAGCAGCCGCCGTCCCCGCTGGCTGTTGTGCCCTCCCGCTCCCTGAGAGCGCAGTGTCCCAGGCAGGGCTGAGGCTGAGCTGCCAACCCAGCCCCGCGGCCGGCAGCAGCGCCGGCAGCGCCAGCAGCGTGTGCGGGACCCCGCCGGAGCCGAGCCGTGCCCAGAGCGCCGCTGCGCTGCCGCCATCCCCGCAGGCACAGCCCCGGGCTGCGAGCGGGGCCGTTGCCGGCTGTGGCACACGCAGCCCCTTCCCCGCCGCTCAGCACACGGCTGCCAGGAGGTTTGCTGGCGGCTGGATGCCGGCGGGCAGCGAAGTGGAGCCCGCGCCAGGTAAGGGCTGCTCGGCCCCGTTGGGCTCTTTGGCTCTTGGCTTCCAGACCCTAGATGGTGTGTGCTGGGGAAGGGCTCACTGGGTGTGAAGGGCTGCTGCTCGACTCGGGCCTCCTGTGCTGGCATTCCCAGAGCTGGGCTGGGTGGTCCCCAGGCATCAAGGGAAGCTTTCAGTGGGCTCTGTGTGATGGGACTTGACCCTTTCTGACATCCTGGGGAACCTGAGGCAGGAGCATCCCAACAGAATGCGGAGCAAGTGCTCAGTGGCATCTCTCTGCCAAAGGATCTCTTCTCCTGGGCTGGTGTGTGGGAGCTGCGTTGTGTGGGCTGTCTGAATGCTGACATGGTGCCTTTCTGGCAGGTTTCAGTGTGACTCACATGGACTTGGAGGACACAGACGGTGTCGAGGGGCAGACAGTGAGTCGCCAGAACCGGCGCCGAAAGAAAAAGTCCAATGTCCTTGTGTGGGAAATAGAGGTGCCCAAGGTAAGCAGCCACTGTCCTGCTCGTCCCTCCTGCCCTGCCCTACACAGCCATCTCCTCCTTCTTCCATCTCAGGCCAACCCAGGAAGATTCAGAACCAGCCAACGAGGGTTTCAGCGTTTAGCTGTTAGGGCTACACCCTGGGATGGTTGCTGGAGTCCTTTTTCTCCATCACTTTCCACCCTGATCTGTCAGGGTGATGCTCTGAAAGCCTTCAGCAGGCTTTGAGTTCACAGTCCTTGAGAGCAGGGGATGAGTTGTGGTGCTTTCCCCTGTGCAGGAGGGTCACGTTCCAGCTGCCTGTCCAAACCCACCCTGCAAATGAGCTGCAGGAACCAGGAAGATGGGCAAAAGAAGCCCCAGGGCACAGTGGGGTTTGATCTACATTTCCCTCCTTGACTCTTGCTTTCTTGTCTTTCCTCAAGGATACAGTCAGACACATGATTGGCAAACAAGGGCAGTTTATTAACAGCTTGAGGAGAGAGTCTGGGGCCACAATTTCTCTCTCAGCACTCCCTGACGTTGATGATTACGAAGTCTGTCAAATCAAAGGTAAGAGGAATGCCTCTTTGTGCAGGGTCTAGGATGTAGCTTGGGGGCCTTGAATTAGATTAGAAATGGATTCAGTGGCTTGGCAAGGCCACAGCTTTTAGCCAAGTGTTCTGCTCAGGCAGTGGCCTGGGCCTGGGCACGTGCAGCCTCTGTTGTAGGGCTGGGAATGCATTTGAGCAGCTTTGGCTGCTGGAGCTGAACCAGCCGCTTTTGCAAGATCCCTTTGGGCTTGAAGCAGCAGATAGGGGATGCTTGTCAGCATCTTGACTGGGAAGGATGTTGGAGCAATTGGGGCTGAGAAGTATCTGCCAGCCAATTGGGTCCCTGCTGCAGGCCAAAGCCGTTCCAAGTGGGGCCTGGGGCTCTGAGCTGCTCACGGTGGTTGGATCTCAGGGTCGGTGGCCAATCTTTTCCAACTGAACTGGTTGATGCAGCACAGGAGGCTTCTGGCAGCTGGGTTGCTTCCCATGGCAGGGCTGGAGGTGTCCTCAGCCTACCTGTGCTGCTGACCTTGGGTGGGATTTTTGTCTTCCAGGCCTCTCCCATCAAGTGGACAGAGCGCTGAGCCTGATTGGCGGGAGGTTCCAGCACCTTTGTCTGGACAACAAACACTGTGCTCGTTTCTGCTGGCAAAAGGTTATGTTCTAGAAGGATGTGGGAAGGGGTGTAGCATGGGCAGCTGCCCCAGGCTGGCCAGCAGGTGTTGGATCCCATCCTGACATGGTGCCCAGCACATGTGTGCAGTTGTGTTGGGTCCCGGCTGATGAGCAGCGGCGTCACTCACCATCCCCTGTGTACATCCCCTGGTGCATTGTTAGAACTGTTTCTCCTTCCCTTGTTCCTTGTTGTTGTTCTATTAAACTGTTCTGATTGCAACCTCTGGGAGCTTTTGATGTTTCCCCTTGTGTCTGGTTCCAGCAGTGAGCCAGCACCCTCCTGGCTCTTTGTCCCCAGCTGATCAAAACCAAAACATCTACCCTGTCCCTCCCCCTGCTCCAGTGACACCTCCTTCTGTCCTTAGGGCTGCAAAGTCCCAGCTGCCTCGATCCCTCTCTGCAGAGAAAAGCAAGAGGGCAATGAAAAGCAATGGGCCCAGGGGCTGAAAAGCTGCCCAAAGGGAAAGGCCCTGGGGGGGTTATTTGACAGCCCTCTCAGTAAGAGCCAGCAGTGTGCCCAGGTGGCCAAGAGGCAAATGGCTTCCTGGCTTGGACCAGCCATCGTGGTCAGCAGCACCAGGGCAGGAAGGCTGCACCTCCAATACTGTGCCCAGTTCTGGGCCCCTCACTACAAGAAGGACATCGGGGTGCTGGAGTGTGTCCAGAGATGGGCAACAAAGCTGGTGAAGGGTCTGGACAACAAGTCTGATGGGGACAGACTGATAGAGATTGGGATGTTCAGCCTAGAGAAGAGGAGGCTGAGAGGAGACATGAGCACTCTGTACAACTGCCTGAAGGGGAGCTGTAGTGAGGTAGGAGTTGGTCTCTTCTCTCTAGGAATAAATGACAGGCCATGAGGAAATAGGTTCAAAATTCTTCCAGGGTAAGTTTAGATTGGCCATTAAGGAAGAACTTTTTTCCCTGAGAGGGTTATTAAGCATTGGAACGGGCTGCCCAGGGAGCTGGTGGAGTCCCATCACTGGAGACGTTCAAAAGACACACAGAGGAGGTGCTGAGGGACAGGGGGTAGTTTAGTGATGAGCCTGGCAGTGTGAGGTGAGCGGTGTGACTCAATGATCTTCAAGGTCTTTTCTAAGCACAGCAATTCTCTAATTCTCTGATTCTAAATGGAAGCACATCACAACCTGTGCAAACATACCTGTTACACACAGAGGTAGAACACAGCACCAAGCTCAGCTTGTAGACCTGAAACCTACATGACCTCCAAACCATCACAGGTCACCTGTCCAGGTGCTACAGCCCATGTCCTGGCATGTTCCTAGGAAATACAGAGCATCACTAGGCACAGACACCAAGGGTCACATCAGAGCCATGCAAGTGATGGCAGCACACAGTTTGTACTGCACTGAATCACACACACTGTGTTTACCACATGTACAAGGTTTTACTGGAAGATAGATTAAGTCAATGTTTGGAAGGTTAATACAAGGCTGCAGTGTTCAGAACTAACTGCAGTGTGTACAAAAACAGTGGGAGACTGTGTCTTTACTTACAGCTTTTGATGTACCATTCACTGGCTCACATGGACCTCTAGAAGAAGAAACAAAAGTCCTCTCCCTTTCAGGCAGCATTTCCATACCAGGAGAGGGGCTCCTGACCAGGGACTGCTGGAAAGCACTGCCACAGCTGCTGGAGTCATGTGCCCAAAGTTTACAGGCAGAGACACGTCAAGTCAGGGGTTTTTGCTTGCAGATGGCTACCAGAATGCTGTTGGTCTGAGACACACTCTGACTCCTCAGTCTATTGGTTGAGAACAAACATTAGAAAGACAGAGCAGAACCACAAGCCAAGGACATGTACTAATTGTGGGGGAGACACACCTCTTTAAGGGGGCTGGAAAACATGACCATGCCAACAATGCTCGTGTGGCTGAGACAGAACTGGACTGTACAAATACATCCATGGCAGCAACACTCCTGGAGCCAGGAGTGCAGTGGAATAGCTGTCACTGTAACCAAGACACCTGATTCTCTCCCCTCCATAAAGCTCAGGGATACAGAATTCAACCTGGAGCATAGAGTCAGCTTAGGAGAAAAACAGACTTGGAAAGAGAACTCATTGCACTTGCTGATGTGATCAACTGCTTGCAGAGCTTCACCTTGGGGAAGGATTAACTATCCCTTCATCCCACTCCACACCACAGGCAATGCCCTGCAGGGTATTGCTCTTTTTCTCCAGCCTGGAATGGACATTGTCTTTAGGAAAAGAAGAGCAGTTGCTTACAAATGAAGTTGTTGTTGGCATGTTTTTGCTCTTTATCACTTGGACACAAAACCCCCAGTTGGAGGTTTCAGAATGCAAGAAATAGTCAAACACGGAGAATCAGACTCTTCTGAGATGGGAACAAATCAGGTGTTTACGCTACACTGGGTGTTTGTCTTTGCTCTAAAAGCAGAAACAGCAAACACAGAGAATAAGGAACCTCTCAGCGTAGAGGAAACAGCATCTGCAACTTGGGGCTCAGAAAAAACAACCCCAAGAGCCAAGGCCAAGACAACCATCTTAAAAGTTGCCATTGTTGCAGTTGGAACCCCATGTCCCAGCAGGCCTAAATGCAAGTCTGCTTTGGGACAGGTACATTAACATCTGCCCCATGCCGACACAAATGCACAGCAGCTTTGACAGGAAAGATACAACCTGAAAGCCCTGTAAGCTCATAGAACAGGCGACCACCCTGAAACCTCCACAAGGAGCACAGTGCTGTATCCATTTGAGCCCTAACATAATGCAGCCCACTAGCAGAAGCAAACTCAAACAGGCTGTGCAAGCATCCATCCTATGAATACATCAGGCACTTTTGGCTTGGTAGATTCTTACCTGCTTAACTGTGAGAACTCACCTCTCCTCTATTGAGCCAAAGAAAGAGCCAGGATGGCTGCTACAGTGAGTAGAAGCTGCTGATTTGTAGCTGGCGCAGCACCTGTGGGGAGAAGGGAGATGGAGTGAAAGCCCTGCCAGAGTGAGCAGCACCACACACTGCTGCTGTCAGACTGAGATGCTGGGGCGGCTGCGGGGGCTCTGGCAGCTGGGGCACCCGGGGCCTGTGCCCGGGGCCTTGTCTCCATCTCCTGCCCCTCCCCAGCTCTCGGGTCACCAAGGGGCTGCCCCAGCCAGGCCCAGCTCCAGCCTGGAGCTCCCATCACCAGCCCCGGGTGGGCAGCAGGCAGGAGACACCCCCAGAGCTGCCCAAGGGCCTGGCTGGCCCCAGCCCTCACCTCAGCCAGGCCACAGCTGCAGCACAGCCTGTGCCTCACAGCACCGACACGGCTGTGGGCAGCTGAGGGGGCAGCGACAGCTCCCAGAGCGCCCAGCAATGAACAGGGACGGCTGGCAGCCCCTGCCCAGGGCTACAGCTCCCACATGGCCCAGGAGCCAACATGGCTGGCCGGTAGCCAGTGCCCCAGGCCTACAGCTCCCACGTGCCCCGGGGCCTCCTTCCTGCTGCCTGACCCTGCAGGGACACCAGCCCCTGGCCAGGCCCCCCTGACCCTGCAGCCCCATGGCCGCCTCCCCAGGGCTGCACAGGCCCAGCCCCAGGAGGAGACAAAGGAGGAGGAGGAAAATACGGGGGAGGAGCAGGGCAGAGGGACAGAGCAGGAAAGGGATGGAGCTGAAGGAGACAGCGAGTGCAGGAGGAAAAAGAGCAACAAGCAGCAGCAGAGAGGGACAGAGAGAGGATTGGAAGGGCAGAAAGGAGAACATGGGATACACAGACACAGGCAGGGAGTGGGACAGGGGGACAGAGAGACAGAAAAGGCAGCAGGAGAGTGGAGTGACAGAGAAATGGGACAGGGATTAGCACAGAAGGGAAAAGGGAAAGGAGAGAGAAGGCAGGGACAGAAGGCAGGGTGCAGAGAAGAGAAGGGAAAGCATCTGGAGAGAGCGAGGAACAGAGGGATGTGGATCAGCAGAAGGAGGCGCAGGAGGGTGGAACAGCGAAGGGCTGAGAGAGTCAGAGGAAGAGCTAAAAGGGGGTGAGGAGCAGGATGGAGGCCTGGAGAGAAGAGAGAAGCTCCAGCCAGCTGAGCAAGAAAGACGGGCAGGAAAGTGGGGACAGGCTGTGGGGCAGAGAGAGGGAAAATAACGCCAGGAAACACAACATGGTGATAGAAAAAGGCAAAGGACAGGGAGCAGGAGAGGAGAAAGGAAAAATAGCAACAGGGTGTAGGACAGACAGGGAGGGGTTAGAAAATACAGACAAGGAGTCCTACAGAGGAAGAGAAAGAAAAAACAGTGATGGGCTGAAGATAGAGAGGGAGGAAGTAACAGATGAGAGCAGGGAGCCAGACGAGCTCATGGAGAGAGACCAAAGCTAGCAATTATGGACAAGTGCCCTCATTCCCTGAGCACTGCCCAGGAGCTGCATTAGCAGGAGCCTCCAGAAGTGTGGTGCCTGCAGCAGGCCTGTCCTGGGCCCAGCCCTGCCCTGAGAGTGCTGCCGACCAGCACCTTGTCCAGTGGCCAGCCCTGGGGAAGGGAAATCACCCAGCTGTTTCTTTGGGCTTTTTGTGATGGTTTTGCTTTTAAAAAGCAACTGTTTCAGCTGTAAATACCACCTGCAAGGAAAAGGGAAGCAGGCTTCCCAGGTGGGACACCTTTAATGCCTGAACCAGGTACCAGACTTGAGAGCTTTCCCATTCACAGGCCCCAGATCCCTGTCCTCTGTTGCTATTTCATACCAGCAGGTGTGGGCTTAGACGAGGAGTTGAGTGATGAATGGGGAGAGAATGGCAAGCCAAGGGCTGAAAGTGTTTAATAGTGCCAGGAGCCACTTGTGTGTTGTGCAGACGCCTGTGAGCAGGAGCCCTTTGCAACCAGCCTGGGAAGGGCCGAGGGAGCGAGCCTTATGGGGGCCAGTCAGTTGTGTTTGGGCTGTAAATGGTGGGACCAAGCAGCCAAAGCAGCTGAAAGCATTTCCAGCCAGGCCACAGTGCCCACAGTGAGATCATGGCTTCGTCTCTCCGTAAGGGATGGGAGCTGTGTTGTTTCCTTTCCCAGGGGCACGCTGGGTGCAGCGATGCCCCGAGCAGCCGGCGCTGACAGAAAGGAACGACGCTGCCGATGCTGCCCTGGGCTCGGGCACTTCAGTCCCGGTGCCGGTGCCAAAGCCGTTCCCCAGCTGCACACAGCCCCGCTCACTGCTGCTGCCCACACTCCTGCCTGCGGCTACAGGCAGCCGCCCTGGCCCTTCAGTGCTCCCCAGGAACGGCAGCGCCAGGCAGCTCAGAAACCCCACCCTGCCTGCCAAAGGCTGACAGCAGCTTCATGCTGGGCAATCTTTCCTCTTCTCAGGCCTCAGTGCTGCTCCCTCCCAGGAGAGACTCGGGGCTTCAGGCTCAGCCCCACAGCAGGAGAGTGCCAGGGCTGCAAAGCTGCACAGCAGAACGGGGAATCAGGCTGTCTCCTCAACACAGCCCTTGAGACAGATGCTGTGCCTCAAGCACATGTCACACCCAGCCACTTTAGCAGTACTGTGCCTGTTTCTTCTCCAGCAAGTGGAGGACAGGAGGGAAAACAGAATATGTCAGAGCAAGCTCCTAGAGACATCCTGTGAAGACTGAGAACTAAATGTTCTTTCAAGCTGGGGCAAGTACTTTTAATTGTAACACAAGAAGGAGCCGTGTTTGCCCTGTGAAACAATGCTGGGGAAAAGTGTTGATGTGACAGAACAAAATACAATGACATAGAACATAAACAGAAAATAAAACGTAACAAGATGCTTCTCTGATGGCAGCAGGTCCCACACTGATGGGGAGCTGCAGGTCAGGCTGTGGGCCTCTTCTCTTCTCTTCTCTTCTCTTCTCTTCTCTTCTCTTCTCTTCTCTTCTCTTCTCTTCTCTTCTCTTCTCTTCTCTTCTCTTCTCTTCTCTTCTCTTCTCTTCTCTTCTCTTCTCTTCTCTTCTCTCTTCTCTTCTCTCCTCTCTTCTCTCTCCTCTCCTCTCCTCTCCTCTCCTCTCCTCTCCTCTCCTCTCCTCTCCTCTCCTCTCCTCTCCTCTCCTCTCCTCTCCTCTCCTCTCCCCTCACCTAATCTTCCTACTCCACTCCCCTTGTCTCCTTTCCTTCTCTTCCCCTTATCCCCTTCCCTTCCCCCTGTCCTGTCCTCTTCTTCCCTTTCTCTCCCATCTCCTATCCCAATACCCATCCTCTCCTCTCCTTTCTTCTCTTTTCTACACCTCTCCTCTCCCCTCCCCTAATTCCCCTCCTCTCCTTCCCCAATTCCCATCTTCTCCTCTCCTCTTCTGCACTCCCCTGATCCTCATTTCTCCTCCCCTTTTATCCCACCTCCTCCCCCAATCCCCATCCTCTCCTCTCTCCTCTCCTCTCCTCTCCTCTCCTCTCCTCTCCTCTCCTCTCCTCTCCTCTCCTCTCCTCTCCTCTCCTCTCTCCTGACTTCTGTCTTTTTTCTTCTTCTCTCTTCCCTCCTCTCTTCTTTCTCTCTCTTCTCTCTTCCCTCTTCTGTCTTCTCTCTTCCCTCTTCTTTCTTCTCTCTTCCCTCTTCCCTCCTGCCCACAGCCCCTTGCAGTGCCAGGGACAGCTCACCCTCTCCCCGCCAAGCCCAGCACACAGGGTGACACCCACTGAGTGCCTGTGCCGTGGAGCCTTTGCCGCCCAGCTGCTGACAGGGGCCTCCTTTGGCTTCCTGCTGCGGGACAGGGCGCGCGCCTGGCGCTTGGCCAGCGCCCAGCTCGTGTACTTGCACCTGCCAGAGCCGCATTTGCAGCTGAAGGATTTGCCTTTGACGGCCCAGAAATCCTCCTTGTAGTCGAAGCTGCGGGAGAGAGACGGAGCCGGGCTCAGTGCAGAGCAGCAGCACGGGGCAGCCAAAGGGATGGGGCAGCCAGAGCTGCAGGATGGGGGGGCGCCAGCCCGCGGCGCCGCCACCGTTTGGGGCTCGGCAAAGCTTCAGGGGATGGCGAGTGCCGGCGGGGGCACGGCCCCGGGAACACAGCGCTGGAGCCCAGCAGCTCGCAGCAGCCCAGCGCTCGTCCCTCTGCTCTCCATCCTCCCTGCGGCCCAGGGCCGGCACCTACCCAAGCTGCTCTCCAGCTCTGATGTCCCTCGTGCTGAAGAAGACCAGCCTGGGGAAGCGCACGTCCTGATGGGATGTGAAGACCCTGGCAGCGAAGAGGTTGGGCTCGCAGTGATGGTTGATGAAGCGGCCGATGTTGCCATAGAAACGCGCACCGATGCAGTACACGTCTCCTTCCTGAAGTGAAACCGTTGCTTCTAAGCTTTACGTGGCACTTCCCAAAGTGACATTTCTGCTGTGAGACAGCCCGCACAGGGCAGCACAGGCCAGCTCCCAGCACAACAGGCCTCGGCTCCCAGTGGCCAGGCTGAGCAGTGGCCGGTGGATCGTGCCTGCCCACGGCGAGGTGGAGCTCAGGGTCCACTTCAGCTCCGCGCTGCCAGGACAATTCGAGCACACGCTGCATTTTGAGACCCAGGGGACAAAGGGCTTGCATCAGCTGCAGTGCAGGGGCACCTGCCTGTACCCCACCGTCAGCCAGGACCCACGGAAAGGCTGTCCCGTGGGAGCCCCCCACGCTGCTCCCCCGGAGCTCAGAGCCTGCTGCCTGGGGCAGCTCGTGCTGCTTGAGCGCCCGACGCCTCTTCCCAGGCTTGGGGCTGGCAACCGGGGCTGCTGCTGTGACGACCGAGCAGGGCTGTGGCTTTGTGAGCAGGAGTTCTGCTTGGAGCATCTCACAGCTCCTCCTCTGCTTTCTCTGCCCAGGGCAGTGTTTCCTCGTTGCAGCAGGAGCAAGGCAGATGATGCCATCATCTCCAAGCAGTTTGTCATGAACACGGGCATCTTCCACTTTGGTGTGCAGCTGTGTGGGACGTCGAGGGATCGGTACGTGCTCCCGGCTCTGGGCGAGCATCCTGATGGCCCCTGTGAGCAGTGAGATGTTGGGAGGGGATCTGCAGGGCCTTTTGCTTTCAGGGACACACCTGGGGATGTGCTGTCCCCGAGGCACAATTGAGGGCAAGCCCAGGGAGAGACCTGAGAGATACTCGGGGTGAAGGGCCAGGGGTGTGTGAACTTGAGCAGATGACAGGCACGGGAGACTTGGAGGAGCTGGGGAAGGATGGAGCTGATCTCCCTGCCTGGTGGGGCCTCGGTGGCCGGAGCCAGGTGGCTGCTTCCAGCCTGGAGGTGACTTGGAGCACCTCGTGCCTCCCATCCACATCTCAGCCTCACCACCTATGACTTGAACTCTGTGGTGCTTCTGCCAAGTGCTTTGAGCTCTGCAGGTAGACTAAAGGAGCAGTTACTCTGCTGATGGCTTGGTAAACCAACCCTTCATCTGTTATCTTCATAGGACTTTGATGTCACCTGCCAGTATGGGCAGGGGGGTAAGGTGCAGAGGAATGAAAACAGGGATTACATGTCCCTGTTCCTCTCTGTTGGATAAAGTCTGCCTAAAGCAGTTGCCTTTGGAGCTGCTGATGGATTTCCATTCCCAGTGTTGGTTGGGTGGGTTTTTTTAACATTAGCACTTTAGGTCTATTCTTGGGGGGAGCTCTGGAGAGTTGCTGCTGTTGTGAGATCCCAAGGGAATGAAACCAACCCAGCAAAAAACCCTACAGCAGATCTTTAGCCAGGCTGAGGAATGGTCTTGGGGTTCTGTTTGCTTTTTTTTCCCCTTTAGCTCCAAAATCTGTTCCACGGCTGAAGGAAGGCTGAGAAGGGACAAGGTACAAGTTGGGCTGCTTGTTAGACTGTGGCTTCCAGCGCAGCCTCCCGCTGCCAGGCCGTGGTACCTTCCTCAGCCAGGGATGAAGGCAGCGGTGTCCTCTGCAGCCATTCCCTTGTTTGTGGCAGGTACGAGGCCCTGACCCATCCTGGCAACCACCAGCAGCTCTCCGTCCTCAATGCCACCCCACTGGAAGCTGAGCTGAGCTTCTCCTTTGAGCACAATCCACCTGGGGTCACCTTCCCCTTGGGCCCTCCCAGCATGATGCTGAAACCCAAGGAGAGGGAGGTAGGGCTGGGTGGGGAGAAGTACCCAGGAACCGTTCCTCCTGCTCACTGGATGCTCTCGTGTCTCTGTTTGTGCGGGGACAAGGCCAGGAGCGGAGTTTTTGGGCCTACCCCGCTGCAGCTGGGCTCATCTGCCACATTAGGGACAACCCGGAGCCTGCGCTGCCAGGGGGTGAAGGTGCAGCTGGAGATCAGCCCCAAGCAGCTGCATTGCAACAGGCTGCTGTACAGTCAGTCACCCACAGGATCTGCCAGGGCCAGCTTCTCCTGCTGGCCGTGTGGCCGCTCAGGTTGGCAGCTGGGTTGGTGTCCCTTTCTCCCAGCAGCTCCCAGTCTCTTGCTGGCCGTTCCTGGCTGGCTCAGGTGTCCTGTGGCACCCCAAGCTCTGCAGCCCCCAGCGATGCTGCGTGCTGGGCGTGTTGAGGGATTTGTGTCCCGTCTGCTGCTCAGAGAGCAGCCCAGTGGCTCCTCCTGATCGCCTTGCTGCTGGATACACCTGTAGCACCCAGCTGTCCCCCAGGACTGCCCTTCTGAGACTCGTGACCAAGAGAAGGCGTTTCACTGTGGCTCCAGGCGCCGGGATAGGGCTGCTCCCAGCTGCAGGCAGTTGCAAGGCTGGTGTGACCATCGAGCAGCCAGCGCTGAGCCTCCTCCACTCTCTGCAGGACAGAAAGCAAGAGCCTGGTCCTGCAGAACCGCAGCCCGACTCCTTGGGCTGGGAAATGTCAAGGACTTCTCTGTCTCGCAAGATCGGGGCGTCCTCGAGCTCAGCGTGCGGCTGCACTTCAAGGCCACCAAGGTGCTTAGGCTCAAGGACAAGATCTGCCTGGAGGTGAGGGGCCTGGAGAGGGCTCAGGCCTGTGTTCTTAGGGAGGGAGGCTGGGAGGGAGACGGAGCCTGCCCAGGGCAAAGGGATGAGCCTGCCTCAGATTGCTTCCTGCCTGCACGGCCGAGGCCAGGCTCTGAGCCGCCGGGGCCTCGCACCCAGGGATTATGTTTTGGGAAGCAAGTGTCTACTGCAGTGGTCTTGTAGCTTGAGCTGAATGGGAGGAGTGTGCTGTGGAGGCGGGAGGAGATGTGCCTGATGGGCCCATGGGTGCTGTGATCCCAGCTGCTGCTGCCTCAGCCTGGGTTCTACAGACACGTGGTGCATCCCCAAGCACCTGCGTCACCCCGAGACCCAGCGCTGTGGCCGCCAGCTGTCTCCTAAGGTTTCACAAACGAGTCCCATTGTCTGACTCGATTCTTTCTGGGGTGCCTTGTTGCCACAGGACTTGCCTTTCACGGCCCAGGACGGTGTTCCAGGCAGTAGCATGAGGCACAGGATCTGTTTCCAGCCATGCAGTGGTCGCTTCCACCACGGTGAGCACTTAGTGCTTGCCTCAGCATGTGGGAGTGTGCTAGAGTCCATCTGCCAGGCCTCTCTGCACTGGTATTTGAGCCATTGTCCTTCAGAGCACAGAGACTTCAACCGCTTGGCTTGTTTGAGGGCAGCATATCTTGCATCCATGGACAACCTGTGCAACAGCCCATCTAGAGCTGCATCTCTTCCTTGGTGGCCTGAGGCATCGTGGGCCCCCCGAGCTACAAACATTCACATTTCCATTGCCAGTCCCAACACACCTGGGCCACTGCCATCCTGGCTCCTGTTTGTGCTCATGTTCTTCAGGGGCCTGGTTCCTGGGTACATGGCATCTCGGTGGCACACCATCACAGTCAGCTTCTCCAGGTGGGCAGCGATGCCTGGCCTCAATGAGGCAGCCCAGATGGGGTGGCCCTGGCATTGCCAGTTGTTCTGTCTCCATGGTTGCAGCCACCCCACAGAGCATTTGCCACCAGCCAAGAGTCACTACAAACTATTGGCCATTTTTCTCATTGGGGGATGTCTAAAGCCAGCTGGGAGGCTTCCACCTCTGTCACCTGACTCCAATGCCCCTCTCCTTCTGCAGCTTGTGCCACGTGTCACAGGGGACGCCCCACAGCCACCTTCCAGCTCCGATGCTGTCCCACAGCACAACAGGAGCCATCGGTGAGCGACACACTTTGCTTCTCATCTGCTGAGAGCTTAGTACATGGTGGGGCCTCTTCAGCATCTGCCAGCTCCTTCTCAGGCAGTAGTCCAGAGCTCTTGCCCTCTGGCCAGTTGGTGATCACGTGCAGGATGCTGGGGTGACTGCGGTTTCCTACAGGAGCTCACTGAGTGCTCAACACAACCCCCTCACTCCATGTGGCGTCAGTCGCCTGATGTGTGGAGGAGACCCTCCCTTTGGACACCCAGCCCAGCACTGGCAGTTGGGTGCTGAGAACAGTCCTGCTTCCATGCCAATTCCTTCTGAGGCAGCTCAAACTCCTTCATCTGCTGCCAGTCTCCCCTTCTTGGTGGGAGTGCACCGGGCCTCGGATCCTCTGCATCCCTGACTCAAGAAGCCCAGGGCTCAGCCTCCAGCCTCCCCACGTGCTTCTAGCCAGAGGCTCCAGGTAGGGCCATTCTCTCCAGCTGCAGTGCAGAGCACATTTGTCACGTCTGGTCCTGTTCAGACTGGCCCAAGGGACACCACCTGAGCAGCCTCTCGTTTAATTTGTTGAAAGCCTTGTCGTTGTTCAGAGCCCCATTTGACATAGTTTTTCTTCCAGGTGACTCGATAGAGAGGATTTACAGCAGCTGGGAATGTGCAGCCTCCAAAAGCCCACACTGCCTAAGAAAGCTTGGGTTTCTTTGTCACCAGTTGGTGGAGACGTGGCTGCAGTTTTGCTGGTGTGAGATGTGCTGACCACCATCCTCGTGACCGAGCTGACGTGTGATAGGATGATTTTGTCAGACTCTCCAGGTAGAACTCCTCATTCTCTAAGAAATCATGGTCCTGAGAAGAAAGGGATGATGGGACAGATATCAGAGTGCAACACAAACGGAGTCACAGCCCAGGGTGTCACTGGGTGAGGAAAGTACCCCGAATCCTACAGAAGCAGCCTGAAAGAGCAGCCCAGCCTGGAGAAAGCCCCAGCAGGGAAGCAGGGGGCTGAAGGGAGGGGACTGGCACATCACAAAGCCAGAGTCCAGCAGAGATGGCTTCTCCCAGTCAGGGATGGTGTGAGGAGAGGGATGAACCATCAGGTCCTGCATGTTATCAATGAACCTGAGACAAGCTGTGAAGGTTCACCCCTCCTTGCTTCTGGCATCACTCTTCTAGGTGTGACAGGTCCTCTAGGTCCTCTTCTGGAAGCCCACCCAGCCCAACAGCTCAGTAATGGTCTGAGGAGACACCCCATGCTGTGGCTGCCGGCCTCAAAGCACGCTTTAGCCAGCCCTGTTCCCATCCAGCCGGTTCCAAGCCCCTTCTCCAGCCCCAGCCTCCTCCCCCTCACCTGCTGGGCCCTGAACTTCAGCAGCAGCAGCGTGGCGTCAATGAGCTCGGTGCCGCTGGCTGTGGCCAGGGTGTCCCTGCCAGCCCCAGGGCTGTGCTGAGGGAGCACCCTGACAGGAGCTGGAGGCTCTGCAACAAGACCCCAGCTCTGTGGTGCCGCTGTTGTCAGGGGAACTGCAGACAGAGACAACAGCATTCCTTTTCCAGCTGCCTGCATGTCCCCACAGCAAGGTCCTCCCCAACCACCCACTGCAAATGGGCTTTAATCCAGCTGCCTCTCCCCTTCTGCCCCCTCTACACCCTCCTGGCACTGCCCTGCCTTCAGAGGACAAGGGGCCAACTCATAGCTGAGGTTTATCATCAGGGGAACTAACTCAGCCCTCAGCAACATGCCAAGCCTCCTGAAAAGTGGAATACAAGCGCAGCTCCCCCCCCAGCATGTCCCTTCCCATTGGCAACAGGCAGAAAGCCTTACACAGTGTGCTGGAGAGGCCGTTCACAGGAGCACCGAGGTCCTGGTCTGCAGTCAGCAGCATCATGGGGTTGTTGGGCAGCTCCTCACATCGCTCTTCTAGCTGCCTCCTCTTCAGAGCCGTGCTCAGCCACTCCTGCCCCATCCCCAGGAGAAAGAGAGAGAGACGCTGTTGGCAAAGGTTGAGGCCCTCAACACGGTGGCTTCAGGCCAAGAAGGAAAGGCGAGGGGGTGTACCTCCTGCAGGTGCTGTTCCTGCTGCCTCAGCTGCTTCAAGCGCTGCTGCATGGCCTGCAGCCTCCTTGGGTGCTCACACTCCCCCCTGCAAGCCTTCTGCAGCACTCGCTGCCCCCTCTTGTCCTTCTGGGATGAGAGCTGCAAGGTAGAGAGGCTGGGGAGGCTGGGGACAGGGTCCCTTGCTGCTATGGGGCAGGGCTCCTTTCTGCATCCCCTCATTTCCCTTCCAGGACAGCACTAGGACTCCTCCTGGCTTGGGGAGGGCTGTGACCCCTCCCAGCTCTGCTGCCAGACTCAGGCAGATGCTGTGCTCACCTTGGCCCTGCTCTGCACCTTCTCTTCCTGCTGCCGGACGCGCTGCGCAGCCACCTTCACCCTCTCCTTCTCCAGCCTCAGCTTCTGCCAGGCCTTATCCTGCAGCTCTCTGGCCTTCTCCAGCTGCTCCTCCTTGGCTTTCAGCTCTGCCAGCTCCTGGGATGGGTACGGGGGAAACCAATGCACTACCTGCCCTGTCCTGTTCACTGTTGTGAGTCTTTCCCAAGTGATGGGAGAGATCTGCCCCCGTTGAGCTTCTCGTGTGTGCCAGTGTGGGGTGCAGAGCAACACCTCCAGGTACTTAAGCAGTGCCCTCATCCATCACCCCTTGGGGACCAGGGCTGGCAGAGCTGGGATTGTACACACACACACACTCCCTTCCCTGGGAAGGACAGAGCCCCTCAACCATGTTGCACACCCTCAAACATGCTCAAAGCAAAACAATTTGTCAGCAGTGGAAATACTCAGGCTGAATGCTTCTTTTCCACTGTGGCAGCTCTGCCACCTTGTCTGTGCCACAGATCCCCTCTGGATAGCCCTAGGAGGGAGCAGAGCTGGCTCTGGCCACGTCCCCATGGCAGGGGGATGTGGAGGAATGGTTAAGGGAGAATGGACATGGACCCCAGGGTATAATGTTAGGCCCGACGGGGCAAGGCAATCTGAGTTCTAGTTATATGAATTTAATGCACAATCAAGACCAGAGTCAGAGCCATGGTTAAAGCAGTTGCTGTCACGTAGTCAGCGCAGACAGCAGGCCGCTTTCTGCTCCTTCAAGGTCGGGCTGTTTTCAGCTAACAGCTAACAGCTCAAGGTGGAAAACAACCACGGAGAAAAACAAGATGGGAAAATGTGAGGGAGCTTGCTTATGGCAGAAACCGCAAGTAGGATGAACATGAGAATGTAATCTATTAGCTGCTGGTTCTGAGCTAGCTTTGAAGCTGTTGGATATATAAGTTAGAGCCTGCTCTCAATAAAGTGAAGATTTCTGCTATCACTCACATGGAGTAGGACTGATTTCTTCCCACCCAGCTGAGAATCGGACCCTGGGTTGATCGCCACATGAAGTAGGCTTGGAGCTGGTTTTTCAGGCTTCGAGTCTGGTTTCAGACTTCGAGTCTGGTTCATTTTTCAGGCTTCGAGCCTGGTTTTTAGGCCAAGAGCGGAAAACTTCGTGGCAGGGGGAGGCTTTGCTTACACCCACCGTGGGGGTTTCCTCTCATGACGGAGGTGGCTGTGCCTGGTCTGGCTGCCCCAACTCCTCACAGGCAGAGGGGAGAGACAGAGGAACCCACGCTTCTGTCAGCATCTAAAGCAGGCTGGTGGAGGCTGCTCCTGGGGCAGCCTGATTCTCACCACCCCAAGGGACATCTCTGTCTGAAACACCTGAAGGAGCGTAGAGCCTGCCCTGTGGGCATGGGAAGGGGCTGCGCTGCAGTACTTTGGCCAGGCTGCTGATGGTGCCCTCTCCCTGGGAACCCATGTGCCCGTGTCCAGTTCCATCCTCACCCTGCTCTGCTGCTGCTGGGCACGAAGTTCAGCCCACTCAGTCGCCAGCTTCTGGTACTCCTCTGAGCACTTCTGCACCACCAACTGCTGCTCCGCCAGAAAAGTGCTCTGCAGAATGTCACAAGAGAGGGAGAGGCAAAGCACTGAGTCCCCTTTGCTGATGGATTTTTCTCCTTCAGCCCATCTCTGCCACCAAACATTAGGCAACACCCAGAAGCTGGTTCAAGCTCCCAGTGCTTGGGGTGAGCCCTGCTTGGAGAGCTCAGCCCCAAGCTTCCAGCTGCCAGGGGACCACTCTGATTGTGAGTCACTGCGCCTGGGGGTGGGATTGAGGGAGCAAAGTGCTGCAGCCCAGAACCCGGCTCCTTCCTCCACCACACAGCGCACTGCAGCCCCGCTCACACTCGGGGCACACGTGAACAGCACCTGGAGCTGTCTGTCCCACCTCACCTTGGCCCTCTCCAGCTCTGCTCGCTCCTTGGAGAGCTGCTGGCTCAGGACTTGCTGCCGCTCCTCCAGCGAGCGCTGCAGAGATCCCACTTGGCACTGCTCCGCCAGCGCCCTGCAGCGCTCCTGGGTTTGGACAGGGAGGAGAGACAGGGGCTGTTCCAGGCTCCTGGGACAACACATACCTATCCCAAACCCAGACAGGAGGGCTGACTCGGGCAAAAGAGACAGCCTGGGCTCACCTGCTCCAGCTGCTGACACTGCTCGCTCAGCCTGGCCTCCACTTTAGCAATCACGTCCTGGTGTCGTCTCTGTTCCTCCTCCATGTCCTTCTGCTGCTGCAACATCCTGTCTTGGAGCACTGTGCAGAGGGAGCAGACGAGCCATGAGCAGCACGAGGTGGGAAGCCCTCTCTGCCCACTCACAGCAGAAAACCTGCATGCATTTGTGCTGCTCCCCTTCTGCACACCCCCAGGACCCCACTTCGTAACGGGGACACCCCGAGGTGTTCAGTGGCCGAGGCAGGCCAGGCTTTGCCAGCCTCGGCTCCCAGTCCCTGCCTGACTCAGGGCACCTTCTCCCCATTTCCTGGGTGCCTCCAGAGCCATTCCAGCACTGACAGATGGCTGACAGACGTACCCCTGAGCTGCTGTGCCCACGTGGCCAGCTCCTGGGAGGTGCTGTGGTGCTTGGCCTCCACCTTGTGCCAGAGCTCGTGCAGATCACTGGAGAACTTCTCCATCCGCTCGATGACGCCGTTCAGAGACCTGCGGAGGAGAGCGAGGAGAAAGTCAACCCTGTGGCACACGCTTCACCTCACTGTGATGGAGGGGGAGATGTGGTGGGCCAAAGGCCAGGCAGTCCTGCCCTGCCCCTCTGTGGGTCACAGCAGAGTGGTGGGAAGACAGAGCTGCTGCTTAGCAGAGTACTGACAGAGAGCAAAGTGCTCAGCAGCCCTGCGAGAGGCAGCAGGGGGAAGAGGGGATGGGCTCTGTTGCCACAGCCTGAGGCTGGTTCCGCGGGGAACACCACGGCCAGGGGGCTGGTACCTGGTGTGTGACGTGGCACTGGTCACCGCATCCACCTCCTGATCCTTCAGTCGCTGCAGCCGCCGCAGCTGCTCGTCGTAGTCCTGGCGCAGCTCCTGGATGGACGTCCTGCAGGACACGGGTGAGGAGCCCACCACGGGCTGTCTCAAAGCCGTGCTCCCCGTGACAGGCACTGTGCAAGAGGCCTGGTCATGGAGCTGAGTGGTGCCAGGAGCTGAGCTGGCGTGGTGGGCTGTCACAGGGCACGCCCCTGACAGCCATCCACATTTGGCACGGACCACATGCAGGGCTTAAGGGCTTCTCTACCAAAACCTGGCTTCTCATTGACCCAAACTACGTGCGACACCAGTGGCTCACTGGACTAAGTAAAAAGGTAAAACATTCTCTCTGAAATGGTACCTCCAGCCACATCTCCCTGTGCCAACCTACAAAGCAAATCCCCATTCCAAAAGCCACTGAGCCACCCACAGCCCAGTGCCTCTCGAGCCTCCTTTCACCGCAGCCCCAGGCTGTTCCCTGGTTCCTTTGCCAAGAGCAGGGCTACTAACCCCACGTGTGTGCTGCTCTCACCTCTGCAGCTCTTGCAGCCGCTTCACCTCCAGCGTGTGCTGCTGCTCCAGTGCTGCCAGCTGCTGCTGGTGCTGTGCCCGCAGCTCTGCCTGCGCCTGCTCCGCGTCCTGGCTCTGCGACAGCAGCTGAGCCCTCAGCTGCTCCAGCTCCTGCCGCAGCCTCTCCTCCTGCCGCCCGTGGCTCTCCTCCAACACCTTCATTTGCCGCCTGCTCGTACAGGTCACACCAAGGGAGAAGTGTTGCTCTCGTGGCAATACCTGGAGCTCTCCACCCAAAGTGCACGTGGGGATTCAGATCAGTGTTGCTGTGCACATGGGAAACATTCGGCCTCTCCACAGTCAGAGCCTCAAACCCTCCTGCTGCTGCTCAGTGCATTGCACTGGCTGGGGACATGCTGGCAAAGACTTCCTCCAAACCTGTTCCTCCTCCTCACCACCCACCAGACAGTGTTGGTCAGAGTGGACTCCAACCTTGGTTGTTCACCTGTGGGGCTGCTCTCTGTCCCCACCAGGTCCACTCCGACGTGCCTCTGTGCCTGTCCACCCCAAGGATGGACTGGGGAAGCAGCCCAGCCCTCCCTACCTCAGAGGAGATGGCTGCAGGCAAGGATCTGACAGAGGAGGGGAGCACAGGTAAGAGCCTGGTACCTGTAGGGGCTCTCGAGAAGATCCAGGTTCTTCTGGTGCTGCTGCTGGAGACTCTCCAGCAACAGCCTCTGCTGCGTCCGCTCCACCTCCAGCATCTGGACCTGCCGGGCACCCGGGGAGAAGGTCCTTGTGCTGCTCCAGGGACACAGCTCCCACAGCAGCACTCACTCAGTGGTCATGGCTACTTCTGGACAGAGAGGTTTCTCCTCTCTCCCCTGTCACTCTGATGCCATTGGAGTGGACATGAGCCCTTCTCCTCCCGCTGTGTCACCCGTGGCCCCCTTCCAGCAGGTGACGGGGCTCACCTGGCTCTCCAGTTCTGCCACACGGGCCTGGGCGCTGACCAGAGCTGCCCGGCAGCCTGATGCATCCTCACAGAGCTGGGCAGTGCCATGCCCCGGCCTCCTCTCATGCAGCAAGCCCAGGCCTGAGGACTCTGCCTGTGGGGATGGAGAGGGAAGATCAAGGCCCTTCAGGATCCGTGGCTTTGTGGGGTGGCCATCAGCCCACACAGGAAGGCGTGTGTCTCACCTGCAGCTGTGGGGCAGCCTGGAGACGTGTCCTGGGCGTGGGAACCTGCAGAGACACAGGGCTGCTCTCAGGCAGGTCAAGTCCTGAGGGAACATTCTTCCTAGCCTGGGAGTGGTAATTCATACCCACCTTACTGAGGCCCTTCCTCTACCCTTCCCCAGCCCAACCCTGTTGCTGGCCTGGCTCCCTTCTGATGCTCAGCAGCCCCTATCCCAGACAAAATGATGTTGGGCTCCTCTTGCTGTGGGGGTAGATTCAAGGAGAAGGCCGGCAGCTCTCGGGGAGACAGCAGCTGTCCTGCCATGAAGGCAGGGCAAGGAGGCCCAGGCAGATGTGAAAAGGGGCTTCAAAGACAAAGCAAGAGCTGCCCTCTCTGCCAAAGGCTCTGATGGCCCTCCAGTGCTCTAGAAACCATCTCCGAGTATCCTCACTACCATGCTGAGGAAGCCAATTCCTCTATCAACTGCAATCTCTGCTGTTAATATGACGTATATGTGCCTGGAGAAGTCTGTACATGCTGCTCAGGCAATGCAGCAGTGTCAACTGCTGTGATTTACAAAGCATCCACAGCACATGTGCTTTGGCCTGATAAATACAACTTGTGGTATCCCAGAGCTCTCCCAACACTTTCCCTCCATGAACCCAGGCTCCCATGGATGCACAGAGCTGGATGACGAGGAGTTGGCAGCAGAGGGCCATCAGCACAAGCCTGATCCTGCACCTCACAGGGCCACAGGCCCAGCAGACCTACCTGAGCAAGTGGGACAGGGCCCTGCACCTCCTGCTCTCCTGGCAATAAGGCTGTAGAGGCTGAAAATGGAACAAGTCTGCCATTCAGACATGGCAACAGCAATCATCCCCTCCCAGAAGGACAAAGGTCTGGCTCTCCTGGGCAGAGTGAGAAGGGTCCTGCTCTGCTCTGGTGGGTGGTGATGGGGACAGAGGGTCAGGCAGGCCTGTCCATTCCTGCACCCCCACAATGCTGGCACTCTGCCCTGCAGAGAAAGGCTGAGGGCAAAGCATGGCTCCTCCTCCATCTCCATCACCTAGGGAGGAGGCTGAATCCTAAAAGAGTTGCTTTCAGTAGGCTCTGAACTGGTGCACAGCTTCAGCCCAGACACAGCACTAGTGGGACCAGCACGTGGGCAGGAAGAGGGAAGGGGGAAGAGAGAAAGGACAGCATGAACTCATGCCCACCAAGAGAAACCAAGTCTTTTGCAGCCCTCTGAAAGCCCAAAGGCAGCCCTGCAGAGTTCAGTGTGCCCCAGCACCGTGTCTCCACCACACCACAAAAGGGGGATGGTGGGATCCTGCAGCGTGGCAAACTGCTCCCACACCGGCTGCTCAAAGCCTGGGCAGCAACTCCATGGCCAAGGGCAATGCTGTGCCTCCTGATTTGTTCTTGTTTTGCAGGGCAGGGGGAGCCTCTCTGCATCCTGCTGCCCAAGCTGCACAATCCCAGGAAACGCACCCAGGGCGCTGGTGTCTCCGGAGGGATCCTCCTTCTCAGCCTCCGACGCCTGAGCTGAGGCTCCTTTCGTGGTGCTGAGCCAGGGCACCGGCTGCCTGCAGGGGCAGAGACACAAGTGATGCACAGCAGGGAGAGGCACACAGATATTGCTCTGCTTGCCATTGAAGTTGAAAGCTTGGCTTTCCTAGTGCTCCAACACACAAGAACCCAACCCACATGCCGAGCTGCCCTCCCTCCTAGCTACAGAGGTCTCAGGCCCAAAGGGATCGCTGCTGGCTCCCAGCCCCCCCCACTCCCCCACTGCACACACGCAGCTGCTTTCTGCAGGACATCTGTCCCACGGAGGGTGCCCGAGAGCTGACAGAGGCCTTACCCAGAGCTGTCTGCACTGGCTGTGTCCTGCAGGGCAGCTGCCTGCTGTGGGGCTCCTGTGGAGGCGGCTGGATGACTGCAGGCAGAAACACCAGATGTGGAAGAGCTCAGGGAAGGCAGGATCCTGTCCCCAACACCAATTCCTGCCTTGCAGCTGAAAGCCTCTGTCTCAAAACCTCCATCACTGCTGTTCCTACTCGTTTCATCCCCCCTCACCCCGGACAGCAGCAGCCCCAGCTAACACAGCCCTGCACATCACACATGGCTCTCTGCAATTCCCTTCTGCGCCTCATTCCAACGGCACAAGGCTCAACCTGTGCCGGTGGAAACTCAGCAGGAGGAGGCGGTGTGTCTGGAACTAGGAGGAACGAAGGGGAAGGCAAACAGTAACAAGGAACACAGCGTGTGATGTGGGGCTGTGCTCATCCAGGACAGCTCTGCAAGACCTGGGACAGCGGGTGCGATTCTGGCCACAACAGCAAGGTGAGCCTGGAGGGCTGCAGGCTGGATCAAGTAGGAGAAAGCCCTGCGCTAATACTCCACCCCAAGACAAACTAGCGCTTACAACTAATGGCCTCAATCTGAGACGAGGCTTTGGGAGAGGTGCTGCTGGAGCAGCTACACGTGGAGCAAACGGGAGCAGCGTGGCCATCAACTGTGCCTTTACCTGACAGCAGGACGGGGATGCAGCCTTTCCCCTGGGGCCTCCGAGGCCTCGGCATTCCTCTCCTGGGCCTTGGCCTGAGCTTGGGCTTTCTTGCGAGCCAAGGCAGCGATCAGCCAGTCCTCCTCCTCCAGCGGGGCCGCTTTAGCTGCCGCCTCCTCTGCAGCCGGGACGTGGCTGGCGGGGCCAGGCCGTGCGGCCGGGGCAGGGCTGGGGCGGCTCACGGCAGGGCTGCCCTTCGCTGCAGGCAGCGGCTCCCACTCACACCAATCCTCATCCTTCCAGCCCAGCCAGTCGGCTCCAGCCGCCCTGCCCCGCACCGTGCGCCTGCTGCCTGCAGGAGCAGCTTTGGGGTGCAGCTCTGCTTTCACTTGGCTGCTCGTGTCGCTGGAAAACCTGCCGCAAGGAGAAGCAGTTCCATCTGTGCCCGAGGGGCCCTGGGAACCCTGCCCCTGGGAGGGAGCCCTGCCTGCAAGGGGACCCCAGGGCCCCTGCCTGCCCTGTCGCAGGGGCAGTGTGCCTGGAGCTAGGGACACACACGCAGCACCACACCTGACAGACCGCCTCCTCGCCACTGGGCTCTTGGGTGTGGAGGCCACCGAGGACTCGTACTCGCCAGACACATCATCTTTCCTCTTCCAGTCCTCTTCCTTCTCTGTTCAAACCAGCAGCCTTGAGTCAATGCCCAGAGGAGCAACTGGGTGCAAAGACGCCAGCCCCCCCGCTCCTCTGCAGCTACATGTGACGCCACACATTCCTCCCCACAGCCTTGTGGCTGGCATATCTCTAATGCAACCCCTTTGGCTCTCCTTCCACTTTTTGTTCCCAGATGAAGACATCCCCTGCTCATTCCCAATCAAGTTGTGAAGACAAAAGTAAAATCTCCCTCTAACCTTTCTCAGGAGCTAACAGCTTCCCTGGGGCTTTAGCTCGTCCTTCTCCCAAGGAACCCCATTCCTCAGGACCTTTCACTGTTGTCTTCTCTGCTGCAGAACTGGGCTTTGATATCCCCAGGAGATCAGCTTCCAGGTCATCCATATCCTGGGAAGCAAGGGGACAAGGATGGGAGCAGGGTGAGCACTGCTGGAGGCCACGGCTGGAGGCACGGTGTGGGGAGAGGGAGGCATTTCCACACTCACCTTCAGGTTCTGCAGCAGATTCTCCGCGTCTGTGGCAGAGGCCCTGGGTCCCTGTGTGCCAGGGAGGGGAGAGATCAGAGATGAGCAGACTTTGGAAACTTCCCCCCCCCTCACTCCAGCCTCTGCTTTTCCTCGGTTTATGAGAAAGAAGAGCACATGAGCACCTTTGGGTGCCCTTCTCACTCAAAACCTCCCTGTGCCTTGCTTCTGTTGCTCAGATTCTGCTGCCTCAGGGACAAGCATCAGGAAAACTCAAAGGCATTGATTTGGGCAAGCGTTCTTCTTACAACACTTTCCCTGAAGTGCACCCAGGAAGGCTGCAGCAGCACATAATTCCTGGCACCTGGAAGCCTTTCTCCCCCCATCCACCCACTCCCCTGTTCTATCTTCCCCACTCCACAGGGATGCCACAGAGGGGTTACCTCTTCAGACACATTGCACAGTCCATCTCCCATATCCCACTACTGACTTGGACACGGGGAGATCAGGGGCAATCTTAGCCCAGCCCAGTCCCAGCCCTTGACACACTTGGGCTCTCTCCTGAAATATGGACTCACCCCTGCAGCTTTGCTGTCCTCTGCAGAGAGCTTGTTGAAGAAATCATCCCCTAGAACAGAGCTGTGACACAAGCCTGAGTGTTAGCAGCACCACACGTGAGCTCAGCAAGAGTGTCCTAAGGACAGTCAGGCCAGGCAGTGGGAAATGGAGAGAGCACACGGCCACACCACAGCAGCCACATCACAAAACATACAACGAGGCTCAAATAGCACTGGGATAAAAGACTGCAGTGCTGGCACTACTGCATTTAAGCAAGGAGCCGTTCAAAGGGAGATTTACAGCAGATGTAGCGGGTTGGCGGCACCCAGCTCTTGCTGCACAGCTTCAGGTGCTGGGCTCCCAGGGCTCCACCCCAAGACAAACTAGCGCTTACAACTAATGGCCTCAATCTGAGACGAGGCTTTGGGAGAGGTGCTGCTGGAGCAGCTACACGTGGAGCAAACGGGAGCAGCGTGGCCATCAACTGTGCCTTTACCTGACAGCAGGACGGGGATGCAGCCTTTCCCCTGGGGCCTCCGAGGCCTCGGCATTCCTCTCCTGGGCCTTGGCCTGCGCTTGGGCTTTCTTGCGAGCCAAGGCAGCGATCAGCCAGTCCTCCTCCTCCAGCGGGGCCGCTTTAGCTGCCGCCTCCTCTGCAGCCGGGACGTGGCTGGCGGGGCCAGGCCGTGCGGCCGGGGCAGGGCTGGGGCGGCTCACGGCAGGGCTGCCCTTCGCTGCAGGCAGCGGCTCCCACTCACACCAATCCTCATCCTTCCAGCCCAGCCAGTCGGCTCCAGCCGCCCTGCCCCGCACCGTGCGCCTGCTGCCTGCAGGAGCAGCTTTGGGGTGCAGCTCTGCTTTCACTTGGCTGCTCGTGTCGCTGGAAAACCTGCCGCAAGGAGAAGCAGTTCCATCTGTGCCCGAGGGGCCCTGGGAACCCTGCCCCTGGGAGGGAGCCCTGCCTGCAAGGGGACCCCAGGGCCCCTGCCTGCCCTGTCGCAGGGGCAGTGTGCCTGGAGCTAGGGACACACACGCAGCACCACACCTGACAGACCGCCTCCTCGCCACTGGGCTCTTGGGTGTGGAGGCCACCGAGGACTCGTACTCGCCAGACACATCATCTTTCCTCTTCCAGTCCTCTTCCTTCTCTGTTCAAACAAGCAGCCTTGAGTCAATGCCCAGAGGAGCAACTGGGTGCAAAGACGCCAGCCCCCCTGCTCCTCTGCAGCTACATGTGACGCCACACATTCCTCCCCACAGCCTTGTGGCTGGCATATCTCTAATGCAACCCCTTTGGCTCTCCTTCCACTTTTTGTTCCCAGATGAAGACATCCCCTGCTCATTCCCAATCAAGTTGTGAAGACAAAAGTAAAATCTCCCTCTAACCTTTCTCAGGAGCTAACAGCTTCCCTGGGGCTTTAGCTCGTCCTTCTCCCAAGGAACCCCATTCCTCAGGACCTTTCACTGTTGTCTTCTCTGCTGCAGAACTGGGCTTTGATATCCCCAGGAGATCAGCTTCCAGGTCATCCATATCCTGGGAAGCAAGGGGACAAGGATGGGAGCAGGGTGAGCACTGCTAATGCCTCAGTGTCACTGCTCCCTTTGGAAGCTGATGCTGGAGGCCACGGCTGGAGGCACGGTGTGGGGAGAGGGAGGCATTTCCACACTCACCTTCAGGTTCTGCAGCAGATTCTCCGCATCTGTGGCAGAGGTCCTGGGTCCCTGTGTGCCAGGGAGGGGAGAGATCAGAGATGAGCAGACTTTGGAAACTTCCCCCCCCCTCACTCCAGCCTCTGCTTTTCCTCGGTTTATGAGAAAGAAGAGCACATGAGCACCTTTGGGTGCCCTTCTCACTCAAAACCTCCCTGTGCCTTGCTTCTGTTGCTCAGATTCTGCTGCCTCAGGGACAAGCATCAGGAAAACTCAAAGGCATTGATTTGGGCAAGCGTTCTTCTTACAACACTTTCCCTGAAGTGCACCCAGGAAGGCTGCAGCAGCACATAATTCCTGGCACCTGGAAGACTTTCTCCCCCCATCCACTCACTCCCCTGTTCTATCTTCCCCACTCCACAGGGATGCCACAGAGGGGTTACCTCTTCAGACACATTGCACAGTCCATCTCCCATATCCCACTACTGACTTGGACACGGGGAGATCAGGGGCAATCTTAGCCCAGCCCAGTCCCAGCCCTTGACACACTTGGGCTCTCTCCTGAAATATGGACTCACCCCTGCAGCTTTGCTGTCCTCTGCAGAGAGCTTGTTGAAGAAATCATCCCCTAGAACAGAGCTGTGACACAAGCCTGAGTGTTAGCAGCACCACACATGAGCTCAGCAAGAGTGTCCTAAGGACAGTCAGGCCAAGCAGTGGGAAATGGAGAGAGCACACGGCCACACCACAGCAGCCACATCACAAAACATACAACGAGGCTCAAATAGCACTGGGATAAAAGACTGCAGTGCTGGCACTACTGCATTTAAGCAAGGAGCCGTTCAAAGGGAGATTTACAGCAGATGTAGCGGGTTGGCGGCACCCAGCTCTTGCTGCACAGCTTCAGGTGCTGGGCTCCCAGGGCTCCACCCCAAGACAAACTAGCGCTTACAACTAATGGCCTCAATCTGAGACGAGGCTTTGGGAGAGGTGCTGCTGGAGCAGCTACACGTGGAGCAAACGGGAGCAGCGTGGCCATCAACTGTGCCTTTACCTGACAGCAGGACGGGGATGCGGCCTTTCCCCTGGGGCCTCCGAGGCCTCGGCATTCCTCTCCTGGGCCTTGGCCTGCGCTTGGGCTTTCTTGCGAGCCAAGGCAGCGATCAGCCAGTCCTCCTCCTCCAGCGGGGCCGCTTTAGCTGCCGCCTCCTCTGCAGCCGGGACGTGGCTGGCGGGGCCAGGCCGTGCGGCCGGGGCAGGGCTGGGGCGGCTCACGGCAGGGCTGCCCTTCGCTGCAGGCAGCGGCTCCCACTCACACCAATCCTCATCCTTCCAGCCCAGCCAGTCGGCTCCAGCCGCCCTGCCCCGCACCGTGCGCCTGCTGCCTGCAGGAGCAGCTTTGGGGTGCAGCTCTGCTTTCACTTGGCTGCTCGTGTCGCTGGAAAACCTGCCGCAAGGAGAAGCAGTTCCATCTGTGCCCGAGGGGCCCTGGGAACCCTGCCCCTGGGAGGGAGCCCTGCCTGCAAGGGGACCCCAGGGCCCCTGCCTGCCCTGTCGCAGGGGCAGTGTGCCTGGAGCTAGGGACACACACGCAGCACCACACCTGACAGACCGCCTCCTCGCCACTGGGCTCTTGGGTGTGGAGGCCACCGAGGACTCGTACTCGCCAGACACATCATCTTTCCTCTTCCAGTCCTCTTCCTTCTCTGTTCAAACAAGCAGCCTTGAGTCAATGCCCAGAGGAGCAACTGGGTGCAAAGACGCCAGCCCCCCTGCTCCTCTGCAGCTACATGTGACGCCACACATTCCTCCCCACAGCCTTGTGGCTGGCATATCTCTAATGCAACCCCTTTGGCTCTCCTTCCACTTTTTGTTCCCAGATGAAGACATCCCCTGCTCATTCCCAATCAAGTTGTGAAGACAAAAGTAAAATCTCCCTCTAACCTTTCTCAGGAGCTAACAGCTTCCCTGGGGCTTTAGCTCGTCCTTCTCCCAAGGAACCCCATTCCTCAGGACCTTTCACTGTTGTCTTCTCTGCTGCAGAACTGGGCTTTGATATCCCCAGGAGATCAGCTTCCAGGTCATCCATATCCTGGGAAGCAAGGGGACAAGGATGGGAGCAGGGTGAGCACTGCTAATGCCTCAGTGTCACTGCTCCCTTTGGAAGCTGATGCTGGAGGCCACGGCTGGAGGCACGGTGTGGGGAGAGGGAGGCATTTCCACACTCACCTTCAGGTTCTGCAGCAGATTCTCCGCATCTGTGGCAGAGGTCCTGGGTCCCTGTGTGCCAGGGAGGGGAGAGATCAGAGATGAGCAGACTTTGGAAACTTCCCCCCCCCTCACTCCAGCCTCTGCTTTTCCTCGGTTTATGAGAAAGAAGAGCACATGAGCACCTTTGGGTGCCCTTCTCACTCAAAACCTCCCTGTGCCTTGCTTCTGTTGCTCAGATTCTGCTGCCTCAGGGACAAGCATCAGGAAAACTCAAAGGCATTGATTTGGGCAAGCGTTCTTCTTACAACACTTTCCCTGAAGTGCACCCAGGAAGGCTGCAGCAGCACATAATTCCTGGCACCTGGAAGACTTTCTCCCCCCATCCACTCACTCCCCTGTTCTATCTTCCCCACTCCACAGGGATGCCACAGAGGGGTTACCTCTTCAGACACATTGCACAGTCCATCTCCCATATCCCACTACTGACTTGGACACGGGGAGATCAGGGGCAATCTTAGCCCAGCCCAGTCCCAGCCCTTGACACACTTGGGCTCTCTCCTGAAATATGGACTCACCCCTGCAGCTTTGCTGTCCTCTGCAGAGAGCTTGTTGAAGAAATCATCCCCTAGAACAGAGCTGTGACACAAGCCTGAGTGTTAGCAGCACCACACATGAGCTCAGCAAGAGTGTCCTAAGGACAGTCAGGCCAAGCAGTGGGAAATGGAGAGAGCACACGGCCACACCACAGCAGCCACATCACAAAACATACAACGAGGCTCAAATAGCACTGGGATAAAAGACTGCAGTGCTGGCACTACTGCATTTAAGCAAGGAGCCGTTCAAAGGGAGATTTACAGCAGATGTAGCGGGTTGGCGGCACCCAGCTCTTGCTGCACAGCTTCAGGTGCTGGGCTCCCAGGGCTCCACCCCAAGACAAACTAGCGCTTACAACTAATGGCCTCAATCTGAGACGAGGCTTTGGGAGAGGTGCTGCTGGAGCAGCTACACGTGGAGCAAACGGGAGCAGCGTGGCCATCAACTGTGCCTTTACCTGACAGCAGGACGGGGATGCGGCCTTTCCCCTGGGGCCTCCGAGGCCTCGGCATTCCTCTCCTGGGCCTTGGCCTGCGCTTGGGCTTTCTTGCGAGCCAAGGCAGCGATCAGCCAGTCCTCCTCCTCCAGCGGGGCCGCTTTAGCTGCCGCCTCCTCTGCAGCCGGGACGTGGCTGGCGGGGCCAGGCCGTGCGGCCGGGGCAGGGCTGGGGCGGCTCACGGCAGGGCTGCCCTTCGCTGCAGGCAGCGGCTCCCACTCACACCAATCCTCATCCTTCCAGCCCAGCCAGTCGGCTCCAGCCGCCCTGCCCCGCACCGTGCGCCTGCTGCCTGCAGGAGCAGCTTTGGGGTGCAGCTCTGCTTTCACTTGGCTGCTCGTGTCGCTGGAAAACCTGCCGCAAGGAGAAGCAGTTCCATCTGTGCCCGAGGGGCCCTGGGAACCCTGCCCCTGGGAGGGAGCCCTGCCTGCAAGGGGACCCCAGGGCCCCTGCCTGCCCTGTCGCAGGGGCAGTGTGCCTGGAGCTAGGGACACACACGCAGCACCACACCTGACAGACCGCCTCCTCGCCACTGGGCTCTTGGGTGTGGAGGCCACCGAGGACTCGTACTCGCCAGACACATCATCTTTCCTCTTCCAGTCCTCTTCCTTCTCTGTTCAAACAAGCAGCCTTGAGTCAATGCCCAGAGGAGCAACTGGGTGCAAAGACGCCAGCCCCCCTGCTCCTCTGCAGCTACATGTGACGCCACACATTCCTCCCCACAGCCTTGTGGCTGGCATATCTCTAATGCAACCCCTTTGGCTCTCCTTCCACTTTTTGTTCCCAGATGAAGACATCCCCTGCTCATTCCCAATCAAGTTGTGAAGACAAAAGTAAAATCTCCCTCTAACCTTTCTCAGGAGCTAACAGCTTCCCTGGGGCTTTAGCTCGTCCTTCTCCCAAGGAACCCCATTCCTCAGGACCTTTCACTGTTGTCTTCTCTGCTGCAGAACTGGGCTTTGATATCCCCAGGAGATCAGCTTCCAGGTCATCCATATCCTGGGAAGCAAGGGGACAAGGATGGGAGCAGGGTGAGCACTGCTAATGCCTCAGTGTCACTGCTCCCTTTGGAAGCTGATGCTGGAGGCCACGGCTGGAGGCACGGTGTGGGGAGAGGGAGGCATTTCCACACTCACCTTCAGGTTCTGCAGCAGATTCTCCGCATCTGTGGCAGAGGTCCTGGGTCCCTGTGTGCCAGGGAGGGGAGAGATCAGAGATGAGCAGACTTTGGAAACTTCCCCCCCCCTCACTCCAGCCTCTGCTTTTCCTCGGTTTATGAGAAAGAAGAGCACATGAGCACCTTTGGGTGCCCTTCTCACTCAAAACCTCCCTGTGCCTTGCTTCTGTTGCTCAGATTCTGCTGCCTCAGGGACAAGCATCAGGAAAACTCAAAGGCATTGATTTGGGCAAGCGTTCTTCTTACAACACTTTCCCTGAAGTGCACCCAGGAAGGCTGCAGCAGCACATAATTCCTGGCACCTGGAAGCCTTTCTCCCCGCATCCACCCACTCCCCTGTCCCGTCTTCCCCACTCCACAGGGATGCCACAGAGGGGTTACCTCTTCAGACACATTGCACAGTCCATCTCCCATATCCCACTACTGACTTGGACACGGGGAGATCAGGGGCAATCTTAGCCCAGCCCAGTCCCAGCCCTTGACACACTTGGGCTCTCTCCTGAAATATGGACTCACCCCTGCAGCTTTGCTGTCCTCTGCAGAGAGCTTGTTGAAGAAATCATCCCCTAGAACAGAGCTGTGACACAAGCCTGAGTGTTAGCAGCACCACACATGAGCTCAGCAAGAGTGTCCTAAGGACAGTCAGGCCAGGCAGTGGGAAATGGAGAGAGCACACGGCCACACCACAGCAGCCACATCACAAAACATACAACGAGGCTCAAATAGCACTGGGATAAAAGACTGCAGTGCTGGCACTACTGCATTTAAGCAAGGAGCCGTTCAAAGGGAGATTTACAGCAGATGTAGCGGGTTGGCGGCACCCAGCTCTTGCTGCACAGCTTCAGGTGCTGGGCTCCCAGGGCTCCACCCCAAGACAAACTAGCGCTTACAGCTAATGGCCTCAATCTGAGACGAGGCTTTGGGAGAGGTGCTGCTGGAGCAGCTACACGTGGAGCAAACGGGAGCAGCGTGGCCATCAACTGTGCCTTTACCTGACAGCAGGACGGGGATGCAGCCTTTCCCCTGGGGCCTCCGAGGCCTCGGCATTCCTCTCCTGGGCCTTGGCCTGCGCTTGGGCTTTCTTGCGAGCCAAGGCAGCGATCAGCCAGTCCTCCTCCTCCAGCGGGGCCGCTTTAGCTGCCGCCTCCTCTGCAGCCGGGACGTGGCTGGCGGGGCCAGGCCGTGCGGCCGGGGCAGGGCTGGGGCGGCTCACGGCAGGGCTGCCCTTCGCTGCAGGCAGCGGCTCCCACTCACACCAATCCTCATCCTTCCAGTCCAGCCAGTCGGCTCCAGCCGCCCTGCCCCGCACCGTGCGCCTGCTGCCTGCAGGAGCAGCTTTGGGGTGCAGCTCTGCTTTCACTTGGCTGCTCATGTCGCTGGAAAACCTGCCGCAAGGAGAAGCAGTTCCATCTGTGCCCGAGGGGCCCTGGGAACCCTGCCCCTGGGAGGGAGCCCTGCCTGCAAGGGGACCCCAGGGCCCCTGCCTGCCCTGCCGCAGGGGCAGATCTACAGACAGGGACAGGAAAGCACACGAGTGTAC
Organism: Colius striatus; assembly: GCF_028858725.1. Classification (NCBI taxonomy): domain Eukaryota; kingdom Metazoa; phylum Chordata; class Aves; order Coliiformes; family Coliidae; genus Colius; species Colius striatus. The sequence continues at coordinate 1,790,257 of NC_084779.1, forward strand.
GTGCCTCTCAGACTTTCCCTGGGTGTTTTAGCCCACAGAGAAAGAGAATTTCCCTCATTAGAATATCAAGCAGGTCTCACCTGGACTTCCCCAAAACATATTTAAGCCACAGGCAGCTTTCTCCTGAACAGCCCATGAGCAACACTCCTCCTACCCACACTGTCTGGGAAACAGCATATGAAACCAGGGGCATCACAGAGATATTGGCAACTTCAGAAACACCAGTGGGCACAGCCTCTCCTGACTGACAGCTGGGCAAAAGCCTCCAGCCCTTGGCATCACTTATGCCTCCAAACAGAGGTACCAGAGGTTGCTCTTATGGCCAGTGACACTTCCCTGCAACTGATCTCCCTCTCCTGCTCAGGGCCCCTCTGCAGCCTGCCAGCCTGGCTCCAAGGCACTCCAAACAAAGTTTCAGCTGAGTCTTCAAAACCACCCCACACTCCCCAAAGCAGTCTCGAGCTCCTGCAGTGGTTTGCATGGTAAACATCACACTGACACTAAGCTCTGCAAAATACCCTGAGAGGCAGCAAGTGCCACCCGCACTGTCCCACGAGTGCTGACCCAAGCAGAGCCCATGGGGCTCCCGCTCTGCCCAAAGCCTGGTGATCACCTGGGGGAGGAGGCAAGCAGAAGAGGAAGGAGGGAAGAAAACCTCATCTCCTTGTGTCTGGAGCACCCAGGGGATCCCAAATAAGTGGGACAACAGAGCAACACAAGGAGGGAATGAACAATTCTAAAGACTGCAAAGGAGCAATGTTCAGTGTCACTGCTCACTGCCTGCAGCCTAATGCTCAGCCCAGTGCCCAGCCCCATGTCCAGCCCAGTACCCAGCCCAGTGCTCACCTGATGCTGACTCGAGCTCAGACGGAGATCAGATGAGCCTCAGATGATCCTTGGCCTGGAGCTCAGACAGACCTCAGCCCGGAGCTCAGAGAGAGCTCAGACAGACCTCAGCCCGGAGCTTAGAGGGACCTCAGCCCGGAGCTCAGCCCAGAGCTCAGACGGACCTCAGCCCGGAGCTCAGAGAGAGTTCAGACAGACCTCAGCCCAGAGCTTAGGGGGAGCTCAGGGGGAGCTCAGACGGACCTCAGCCCGGAGCTCAGCCCAGAGCTCAGAGAGAGCTCAGCCAGACCTCAGCCTGGAGCTCAGAGAGACCTCAGCCCGGAGCTCAGACGGACCTCAGCCCGGAGCTCAGACGGACCTCAGCCCGGAGCTCAGACGGACCTCAGCCCGGAGCTCAGACGGACCTCAGCCCGGAGCTCAGACGGACCTCAGCCCGGAGCTCAGAGGGACCTCAGCCCGGAGCTCAGCCCAGAGCTCAGACGGACCTCAGCCCGGAGCTCAGACGGACCTCAGCCCGGAGCTCAGACGGACCTCAGCCCGGAGCTCAGAGAGAGCTCAGACAGACCTCAGCCCGGAGCTCAGCCCGGAGCTCAGACGGACCTCAGCCCGGAGCTCAGAGAGAGCTCAGACAGACCTCAGCCCGGAGCTCAGACGGACCTCAGCCCGGAGCTCAGACGGACCTCAGCCCCGAGCTCAGAGAGAGCTCAGCCCGGAGCTCAGGGGGACCTCAGCCCGGAGCTCAGGGGGAGCTCAGACGGACCTCAGCCCGGAGCTCAGGGGGAGCTCAGAGGGACCTCAGCCCGAAGCTCAGCCGCAGTTCAGTCAAAGCTCAGCCGCAGCTCGCCGGCAGCTCAGACGAAGCTCGGCCGGGACTCACCCGCCGCTCGCCGCCAACAGCTCCAACGGCCGTTCCCGCGCGCCCGGGCGCCGGCGTGTGACGTCACCGCGACGCCGGGCGGGCTGGCTCCGCCCCCTTGCGGCGGCTGGGCCGAGTTAACCCCATCGCCGCCAAACCCAAGCCACGCTCCCACCTTTGTCCCGCACCAGCTGCGTCTGCCCGCTTCACACACGCTGCTTACGCCCGCTTCCCTGCCACTGAGATCTAGGCACACAGATACGCACAGACACCGTCCCCTCAGGCCGTGGCCAGCCCTCTGCCCTGGCTGCTGGGTTGATTTAGCCCATGGCTTCAGGGCTCCATCTGTCACAGCCGTCTCTCAGGTTTCTGCTCCGATGACATCAACCCGCTGCTTCGGTTCCTCTGCCCTCAGCTCGCTGCATCTCCTGCATCGGGTCACCCCTTTCTGAAGAGCGCACTCGGGGCAAAGGATGCCCAGAAACACACGAGGCAGAACAGCAGAGTCACGGGAACACCAAGACAGGAGGCGCTTGTTGAATCGGAGCCACACGGCCACAACTGGACACCCTCAGAGATCAATTGCTCTTGCACCAGCACCTCCTGCTCCCACGAGGGGGGCAAGGATACAAGGATGAAGCCAGTGAGCACGGCCCCTCCTGACTGACAGCTGGGCAAACGCCTCCAGTCCCTGGCATCACTTAGGCCTCCAAACAGAGGCGCCGGAACATCCCAGTTGGCTTTCCCAGGCCTGCCTTCGTAGCTTATCACACCACGGCAGTGTCCCAGCCTTCCCCTGCTCCAACAAGGCCGTTTACAGATTCTGCCGGCCTCCACGTCAGGATGCAGAGGCATCTGACACTGCTGATCACAGCCACGCCAAGCTCCTCCCTGCAGGGAGAGGAGAGTTCCCGATCTGCTCTTATGGCCAGCGACTTCCCTGCAACACGTTTCCCTCAGGGCCCCTCTGCAGCCTGCCAGGCTGGCTCCGACCTCTCCACTGCTCTCTTCTATATCCTGTGGCTGGAAATGAGACACGAGCACCAGAGCTGAGGTGAGCTTCTCCTCCTGCAGCACCCTGGTAGCCAGCTATCTCCCCACATCACCCTCGAGTCTGGGACTTTTATGACAGAAATAGAAAAGGAAGTCACAGGTTCCTAGAATAGTAGAGGCTGGAAGGGCCCTGCAGAGCTGCTCCAGCCCCAGCCCCTGCTAAAGCAGGTTCCCCTGGCTCAGGGGGCACAGGAACGTGTCCAGGTGCGGTTGGAAACCTCCCGAGAAGGAGCCTCCACACCCTCCCTGGGCAGCCTGGGCCAGGGCTCCCTCCCCTCAGCACCAAAGGAGTTTCTGCTCCTGTGCCAGTGGAACTTGCTGTGTTCCAGCTTGTACCCATTGCCCCTTGTCCTGTCACTGGGCACTACAGAAAAAAGTGTTGCCCCATTCTCCTGACATCCACCTTTTAAATACTTGTGAGTGTTGATGAGGTGCCCCCTCAGCCTTCCCTTCTCCAGACTGAACAGTCCCAGGTCCCGCTGCCTTTCGTCCTCACACACGTGTTCCATCCCCTCAGCATCTTGGGAGCCCTGCATTGGCCTCTCTCCAGCAGTTCCCTCTCTCTCTTGAGCCGGGGAGCTCAGAAGTGGACACAGGGCTCCAAATGAGGCCTTACCAGGGCAGAGGAGAGGAGGAGGAGACCCTCCCTCGACCATCCTTCCTCTTCTCAAGGCATCAGATTTTGCTTATACCTTGAATCTCTTCTTTCCTTGCCCACACCAGCCATGGATCACAAGATCTTGCTTTGCCAGGAAGGATCCCTGCAATCAGCAACTCTGCCTGTACCCTTTACCCCCACCAAGAGCAGTGGCACAAAGGCCCAACTTTCCCTAGTACTCACCAGAGGGGATCTTTCCCTCCCAAACACAGTGACAGAAACAACAGTGTCCTGCACTCCCACCGCTTGGGCTTCCAGAGCAACCGGCACCTGCACTCAGCTATGAGCAGGGCCAATCTCACATGGCTTGGGGCTGGAGAACCACACAGCAAACCCTCAGGAGAAAGCAGAAAGGCAGGAAATAACCCAGACACAAGACTCCGCAGCCCTAGGGGGTCTAAAATCTGCTGCCTCCACTCCTGTTGCTGGCAGCTTCCTTGCAGCAGCTCTTCACTGTCCTCTAAGTTCTCCTGTGCCTCAAAGGCTAGAGAAGATAAACTGCTTCCCAAGGTTTCCCTTCAGGTAGGTTCCTGTTCCCAGCACAAGGTCTTATCCAAATCACTTGCAATGGGGGATGCTGAGACAATGCAGAATGTGTTTGCTCCCCAAAGAGCATGAAATGGAGCATGCTTGTCGCTGTCAAACATGGTTAATACAGCTATAAATCACCTTTCACTTTGTGTGAAGTCACCTGTAAAGGATGGGCAAACCCTGAGGCTAAGCACCACGGGGCCCTGTCCCAGAGCTCTCTGATGGGCACTTTTGCCCCAAGGGGCTTGCAAAGACGGTCCTCCCAACAGTCCCAGCAAGATGTGAGCTCTGGGGGAGCTTTCCCACCATCAACCAGTGCTCACCTGGGCTCAAGGAACACAAGACTCCAGTGTCTCACAAAAGCTGGCTCCTTCCTCTCTGCATCCCTCTTGTCATCAAACTGACACCCACTGCAGCACAACGGGATCCAATCTGCCTGCAGCACGAGCGACTTCTGGCACAAGGCTGAGACTGCTCAAGAGAACCAGAAGGAAGCAGAGAAACCTGAGTCCACCTTCCACAGCAAGGACCATTTTCCCCTTTCTAAGGCCTTGCCTTTATTTTTCCCTCACCAGTCCTGCCATCAGCCCTTTTCTCATGTGGCACAAGCTTTTGTCAGCTGAACCACACACCAGCTCTCAGCAGGCTCCTCGCTGTGTCCAGTGCTGCACTTTGGTCACAGCCCAGCCCAAGCCCACCACTGGCAGGAAGGAGGAGAGGTGGCCCTTTGGAAACTGGCTACAGCTCAAGCACCAAAACCCAGGCCAATAACAAATATCATGATGTTCCCTTTAGCAAAAGGCTCAGGGCCGTGCCTGAGTGTTGAGCACAACATGGGCTGCTCTCCCAGCCCTGCTGCCCTCCTGGCTCGCTGGCCACAACTGGCTCTGGTTTGGAGCTGGAGGCAGAACCCTGCACAGGCAGCTCGGCGCTGGGGGCATGAGGAGAGGGGCTCAGCTGTGAGGAAAGTGCTGGTACCTGGCAGTGATGGGCAGCTCACACACCTCCTCACCAACACCATCCACGTCCAGCGCCAGCGCCAGCGCCAGCTCGTACGTCCTTACTGTGGTGGAACACAGGGAGACCTGGAGGGAGAGGAGAGAAGAGCATTAAAAGCTTCATCACTCCTAGAAGCCATTGTCCTCTGTTGGTCTGTGCACAGAGCACAGCCTCTGGGAGCAATGAGAGTCTTTTGACAAGATCTGGTCTGTTAAATACACCTTGCAGGGATCAGGGCATCTGTAAGCTAAATCCAAGCACCTTTAGACTCATGCTCTACTCAGCACAGCCTTAGAATTAATTTCTAAGTCCCCACTACAACAGCATCAATCCAGAGGGAACCTGCTGACTTCAACAGAAGGTGTTCAGCTTTACCAGGGGAAAGCTGAGGGCAAAACATGGCCCAGCAGATGCTGTGCCAGAGCTTTTCCAGTCCCCACTGGAGATCACCACATGGAGTACAACTCCTTCTGCTCCACAGGAGAGGAAGAATAGGACAGGGAGGAAGAGCAAACAGCTTTAGGCAATGACATGTCTCTTTTTAACAGCTCTTTCCTCACTCTTCCTCTGCCTACTTTCAATCAAAGCCATTGCTCTAAGCAGCTCCCAAATGGCTTCTGTGCTTCACCATATGGTTCGTGATCATCATTGATCTTGGAAACAAAGCAGTGCTCCTTCAGAAAAGTCCCAGGATAACCCAGCTAACAAAAGCCTAACACTAGGGCAGATCTCTCACCGCATTCTGCTCAGAGCTGCCAGCCCTAAAGCCCTCTCATGCATCAGTGAAGTTTCAGCTCCACCTGCCCAAGCACGTCTGGCTCTCCCCATAGCTGGAGAGCCAGGGATCCCTGGGGGAAGATGGTCCCTCTACGAGGCCTGATGGAGAACTCGGTTGGCTTGACATGGCCTTGGGCTCCTTTTCTACAGGATGGGTGAATGTTGTCTGAGATCTGAACAAGACTGGAAGTGCTGGGCTCTCCTGAGCCATCCCTGGGAATGCAGAGGCTGAAGGTCACGGGCACCGAGGAGATGTTGGTGAGGCGACACACCAAGGTGCGAGGGCAGCCTGGGGAAAGGACACCAGCATGCATTTGTGCACAACTTATGCTGTGACTCCCGCTGTGAACACCCTGACACGACAAAACTGGGCTTGGAGTTTAACTACAGCCTCTGAATTACAGCTCACTGAGAAGCTGAGCAAGGATCTGATGGTCAAAATTCCCTTTCACACTGACCACAGACATAGCTGCTTTGGAAATGCCCCACTCTCAACAGTGCTGAGCATCAGAAGTTTCTCTCCAATTGAGAGGAGCTCTCTTACCTGCCCCTAAAGCAACACCAATTATTTCTCACTTAGAAGTATGCACCCAGACAGAGCATTCATTCTGAAAGTGCAATCCACAAAATCAGCAGGCACCGTGTCTCACATCACCTGACACACAGGGACAGCACAGCCACGCTGCACACTGGCTCTGCTCACTGCCCACAAAGCTTCACATCACTAGAGCTTTGACACTTGCTCTTCAGAATGGGAAAGCAAGGAGACAACTACACCAGGTGGGGATGTTCTGCAGAGAGAGGACATCAGCCCAAAGGCTGCGCTGGAGTGGACATCTGGCTTGGCTGGCCAGCTCTGCCAGGAGCCATCTCCCATGGGCTGCTCACTCAGCGTTGTGTGGGGGCAGATTTCTTCAAAAGGAACTGCAGCAGTGGCAGAGGGGTGATGTGGGGAGGGGAGGAAGTGGCTCAGGAGAGACCATGAGTTTTCTGTCCACCAGCAGTATGAAAATGATTTCACTTTTAAACTGCAGATCATCTCAGTACAAAGCCTTTTGTGAGACTGAGATGGAGACCCAGGGCCTGCAGCTCAATGGAGATGCTCGGGGTGCTCAGTCACTGGTTCTGCCAGCAGAGCTTCTGGGGAGGAAGGAGAAGGAGCCCACGTCTCTTAAGAACATCAGTGCCTGGTGCAGAGCTGTGCCTTGGGCACGTTACCTGGCCAGTGACAACGAGGAGGCCTCACGGCACTAATTAATATCTCACACCAAAGGTCAGGGAGGGAAATGCTGTGGTTGCCTTTCAGCAGGAACATCTGCCCACAGCTCTACAGGCTGGTGGGTGGCTTCAACTCCCTTCTCCTGCAGTCCTGAGCCCTTCTGGGACAAACCTTTCCCAGGCCCAGAATGACTTTCCCAGTCATTCTGCTGCCAAGGACTGGCAGGGTAGGGATGCACAGGTTGTGAGGGACACCCAAACCCACTGACTTTCTGTTCCTTGGGTCCTGTTTGATCCCGTGATGGCAAAGCTCTGCTGAAGCAGCCACCAGCCCTGGGTTGAACAGTCTGAGGCTGTTCTGGAGGAACACACAAGTGACACAGGAGCTTGCAGTCAAGGGCTCCATTTTGGGAACACACAGAGCCCTCAAGTTGTGGGGCCAAGCCCAGGGCACACTCACCAAAGGAGACATCACAGGGGTGTCAAGGGGAGGGAAGGTACATTGAAATGAAACGTGGGTCTGATGACACGGCCCCTGTGTGGACAAAGACAGAGGAGGCATTGCAAAGGGTTCAGCCCATGAGCAGACCCCAGCATCCTGCAGCAGACCTATGTTCATCTGCTGTCCCATTTCCTGACCAAAGAACACCAAAGAAAACACCAAAGAAATAAGCACCCAGGACTTGCTAAGGTTGGCTTCCAAGCAAAGAGAGAATCATCACCTGTGGTTTGGGCATCTGCGACTGCCCAGTTAAAAAGCACCAGCCTTCAGGAGTTTCCATTCAATGCTGAGTTTTCATCCTTGGAGCTGAATTTGTTCCCAAGAATGTCAGGCAGCAAATCCCTACTGCTGCTGAAGTTCCCTCTCCAAGAACCAACTCCCAAGACTTCAACTTCCCAGGCTTCACCTGCCAAGCCCTAACAGCTTCCTCGGGAGGGAGCAAAGGGAGCAGACATGCTTTCCGGCACAGCACTTGCCAGGAGGCCATGGGAAACTCCCTCCAAACCAGCCACGACTGGAGACCACCCTGGGAAAGGACGAGCCTCACCAGGCCCGTGGGGAAATGACTGCCACTTCTGCTGAAGGCACTGTATCTGTGCCCAAGCCAGTTAAAACCTGGATGACTGCTCAGAAGGCTCAGACAAGGAGCCAGCCCGGAGCTCTGTGTACCACAGCTGAGAACAATACAGCCTGCAGGAAAAGGGGGGGAAAGGCAGCAGTTTTGGCAACCACTGTGCTTTACAGTAGCGTGAAAGAATGCCCTTGTGAAGGGACATCAGGGTCCTTGCAGAGCAGGAAGGACAACATAAAGTGGGAGAGGTACCCCTTGTGTTCCAGCAGCCAGCTCACCTCCATTCAAAACAACTGGGAGAAATCCCAGGGCCCAAAACCTCTGCAAGAGGGAGGCTCAACTTGACCTGGGGAGTGGACATCTCAAAGGCATCTGAGAAGAAACAGCTGGAGTTGTGGGGCTGAAGAAAGAGAGATAAGGGTTGGATGGAGATCCCTGAAACCAAGACAAGATGGAAAGGCAGGAGTCAACTCAGAGAAGAGTGGGATGCAACAGGAATTGTTGCTGAGGGACAGCTGCTCAAGAGCAGATGGTACATCACACAGGCAGCTCAGCAGCCACCATCCAGGAAGAGAGGAGTTACAGGGAGGAGGAAGACGGACTAGAAAGGAACATCAATTCAAGAAAGGAACATCAAGAGATCATTTCCCAATCAGATTCTCCCAATCTGATGAAGTGTACTTCTGCCAAATCATGTATTATCATCTGTTATAACATTTCCAACTTCTACAACAAATTAGTAGCTTCTACTCACTGTAGCAGCCATTCTGGCTCTTGTTTATGCCTCAGCAAAGTAGAGGTGAGTTACCACAATTAAAGCAAGGAAGTAAGATTCTGTCAAGTCTCTCTTAGAGCGCTTTCTAACTCGGCTCTTTCCTCACTTCTGTCTTCTCCCACCAGCTTGCTCTTGGTACAGGCCTCATTCAAGCAAATCTCTCCCCTTCTGAAATTCACAAGGTCTCAATCTTCCTCTTCACAGTGGAACAAGGTTGCTGCATTCTTCACCAGAAGGTGAAGAATGGGAAAATCCCTCTCATCTTTCGTGGGAAATCTCAAAATAATTGCCTTTTTTAGGTAAAGGTGCAGAGCTTCAGTAGCACTTTCCTCTGGTGTACACTGGTTCTCCAAAGGCAAAGCAGGGAGACACGGTGCCTTAGAACTTAATTAAGCTCAGCAGGAGCCTCAAGTGGCACCTAAATGCCTCTCACTGCTTCAGCTAAATACTCTGCAGAGATAGACCTGGGAGTGCTGGCTGGTAATAAATTGAACATGAGTCAGCAACGTGCCCTCGTGGGCAAGAAGCCAATGGCAGCCTGGGGGCATCAAGCAGAGTGTGGGCAGCAGGTCAAAGGAGGTTCTGCTCCCCCTCTGCTCTGAAGTCCTGTGTCCAGTTCTGGGCTCCTCAGCTCCAGGGAACTTCTGTAGAGAGGCCAGTACAGGGACACCAAGATGATCAGGGAACTGGAGCATCTTCCTCATGAGGAAAGGCTGCAGGACCTGGGGCTGTTCAGTCTGGAGAAGAGACTGAGGGGAGACCTTATTAACATTTACAATTATCTAAAGGATGGGTGTCAGGGGGTTGGGACATCCCTTTTCTCTGTTGTAGCTAGCAACAGGACAAGGGGTGATGGGATGAAGCTACAACACAAAAAGTTCCATTTAAACAAAAGAAAAAACTCTTACTGAGAGGTGAGGGAGCCCTGGCCCAGGCTGCCCAGGGAGGGTGTGGAGGCTCCATCCTTGGAGGGCTTCAAGACCCCCTTGGACACGTTCCTGTGTGACCTGATCTAGGTGGGAGCTGCTTCTGCAGGGGGTTGGACTGGATGATCTCTACAGGCCCCTTCCAACCCCACCATTCTGTGATTTTATTCTATGATTCCATGAAATCTCTGAACTCTGGTACCTGGTTCAGGCATGAAAGGTGTCCCACCTGGGAAGCCTGCTTCCCTTTTCCTTGCAGGTGCTATTTAGAGCACACACAGTTGCTTTTTGAAAGCAAAACCATCACAAAAAACCCCAAAGAAACAGCTGGGTGATTTCCCTTCCCCAGGGCTGGCCACTGGACAAGGTGCTGGTCGGCAGCACTCTCAGGGTGCAGGGCTGGGCCCAGGACAGGCCTGCTGCAGGCACCACACTTCTGGAGGCTCCTGCTAATGCAGCTCCTGGGCAGTGCTCAGGGAATGAGGGCACTTGTCCATAATTGCTAGTTTTGGTCTCTCTCCATGAGCTCGTCTGGCTCCCTGCTCTCATCTGTTACTTCCTCCCTCTCTGTCTTCAGCCCATCACTGTTTTTTCTTTCTCTTCCTCTGTAGGACTCCTTATCTGTGTTTTCTAACCCCTCCCTGTCTGTCCTACATTCTGTTGCTATTTTTCCTTTCTCCTCTCCTGCTCCCTGTCCTTTGCCTTTTTCTATCACCATGTTGTGTTTCCTGGCCTTATTTTCCCTCTCTCCCCCACAGCCTGTCCCCACTTTCCTGCCCGTCTCTCTTGCTCAGCTGGCTGGAACTTGTCTCTTCTCTCCAGGCCTCCACCCTGCTCCTCACCCCCTTGAAAGGGCTCTTCCTCTGACTCTCTCAGGCCATCACTGTTCCACCCTCCTGCGCCTCCTTCTGCTGATCCACAGCCCTCTGTTCTTTGCTCTCTATGGATGCTTTGCTTTGCCTCCCCTCCCCTCCCCTCCCTTTCTCTTTCCTTCCCTATTCCCTTCTGTGCTAATCCCTGTCCCATTTTTTCTGTCACTCCACTCTCCTGGTGCCTTTTCTGTCTCTCTGTCCCCCTGTCCCACTCCCTGCCTGTGTCTGTGTATCCCATGTTCTCCTTTCTGCCCTTCCAATCCTCTCTCTGTCCCTCTCTGCTGCTGCTTGTTGCTCTTTTTCCTCCTGCACTCGCTGTCTCCTTCAGCTCCATCCCTTTCCTGCTCTGTCCCTCTGCCCTGTATTTTCCTCCTCCTCCTCCTTTGTCTCCTCCTGGGGCTGGGCCTGTGCAGCCCCGGGGAGGCGGCCATGGGGCTGCAGGGTCAGGGGGGCCTGGCCAGGGGCTGGTGTCCCTGCAGGGTCAGGCAGCAGGAAGGAGGCCCCGGGGCACGTGGGAGCTGTAGGCCTGGGGCACTGGCTACCGGCCAGCCATGTTGGCTCCTGGGCCATGTGGGAGCTGTAGCCCTGGGCAGGGGCTGCCAGCCGTCCCTGTTCATTGCTGGGCGCTCTGGGAGCTGTCGCTGCCCCCTCAGCTGCCCACAGCCGTGTCGGTGCTGTGAGGCACAGGCTGTGCTGCAGCTGTGGCCTGGCTGAGGTGAGGGCTGGGGCCAGCCAGGCCCTTGGGCAGCTCTGGGGGTGTCTCCTGCCTGCTGCCCACCCGGGGCTGGTGATGGGAGCTCCAGGCTGGAGCTGGGCCTGGCTGGGGCAGCCCCTTGGTGACCCGAGAGCTGGGGAGGGGCAGGAGATGGAGACAAGGCCCCGGGCACAGGCCCCGGGTGCCCCAGCTGCCAGAGCCCCCGCAGCCGCCCCAGCATCTCAGTCTGACAGTGTGTGGTGCTGCTCACTCTGGCAGGGCTTTCACTCCATTTCCCTTCTCCCCACAGGTGCTGGGCCAGAGGTTTCGCAGGCACAGCCCGGCCGGGAGCTCGCCGTCCTGGCTGTGCCGCTGCTTTGGCAGCCGCGGCGGGGCAAGTTCACACACCCAGGTAGGGACCCTGGCTGTTGTGCCAACCTGATGTCCTTCAGGAGTGAAAAACACAGGGTAGTGTTGGCTGGTGGTTGTTGTTGTTGTATCTCTGGGATTGATGTGACCTTGCAGAGGCAGCTGTTGGGATTTCATCAGACATTTCCAGTTAAACCTGTGCTGACTGCTGCCCTGAGGTGCAGCTGGAACCCACTGCTGAGCTGCTTGATGAAGTGCACTTCTGCCCTGTCGTATATTATCATATATAATTATATTTTCAACTTCACAACAAATCAGTAGCTCCTACTCACTGTAGCAGCCATTCCGGCTCTTTTTTATGGCTCAGTAAAGGAGAGGGGAGTTTCCACAATTAAAACAAGAAGGTAAGATTCTACCAAGTCAAAGTGCCTGGTGTATTCAGAGGATGGAGTTCTTGGGATGCTTGCACAGTCTGCTTGAGTTTGTCTCTGACTGGGATGTGTAGTCTTGGAGAAAGGAGCAGGGCTCAGAAGTGTGCTACCACCTGAACTCACTTGGATCATCGGTGCTGCAGGGCCCAGGTTGTGGTTTTGGGGTCAGTCTAGTTCCTGTGTGTATGAGCCAACATCCAGGCCTGACAAGGTAGTAGTGGTGAGGCACAGTAGAGCTGGTGCTCTTAGCCAGGCTGGTAATTTGTCTGCAGGGCCAAGTCCAAACTATGAAGGTGTAAATATAGAGCACGGTGTGGAGAATTACTGCAAATCATTTGCCTTCCAAACCCCATGACTGAGTCCCTGTCTGAAGTATTTTTTGGGTTACAGTTGGTGTGTGTCCTTTTGTGATTGCCTCTCTCTCCATTTCTCTGCAAACCTGTGGTTCCCCTGAGAGTGCCCTGGTGGTGAAACACTCCTGGCCTGGCAAAGATGTAGCTCAACACCTTCATGACATGCAGCTCCAAGTCAGCAGCAGCCTTGGTTTTGCACCCTTTAGCAGAAAGGAATGTTTGCTACTGCCTTTGGGAATGCTGCTCTCAGAGATAATTGAGAGAAGCAAGAATGGGCTTGTTCTGTAGAAGTCTGGACTGGCCAATTTGATCCTGCCAAGAGGGAATTGATGCTGCAGATGGGTGCAGACTTTGTGGTCCTTAGGAGAACAACACCTTGGATTTCATTTGTTGACAGGGTAACTTGTATATTGGAACAGGCACGTGAAGGATCTGAGCTAACACATGCATTTGGCAGGATTGCAGGAAGAGCGTGGTGAGTCCTGAACTTTTGGAGTGGTTTCTTCAGGCTGCACAAATGCACAGCAGAGCTTTGGCAGGGTGATGAGTAAACCTTTAGTACTGACTTGGTTCCTTTTTCTGATCTTTAGGCCAGGGAATCATCTGTGTGAATCCAATCAATCAATTGGCTCTGTAGCGTTCCTGGTAAGTTTGTTGTCCTGAAAGCAGATCAGAGGCAGACAAGTGGGGATCCCCATCTGAAACGTGTCTGAAAGCCTCGGTGCCCGAGTCTGCAAAGTCTCCCAAGAAAGGGTCTAAGCTTTCAAATGTAGAGGAAATGGTTGAAGCGTTCAGACAGAAATCTGAGTCTTTGCCCTTGAAGCCACTTTAGAATGGAAGGAAATCAGAAATGTTTTATCCAATGTTTTACCCTCTGACCAGAGGGAAAACTGAAGCTGGCAGCTGTGTGAAAGGTATGGTGGATGAGAAAATGCTTTAGAAATCCAGATTTCTCTAGAGCAGCAAATCTTTGTCTCCTGTCAGCTGGCCTTTGCCTGGTGGGGTCAGTGCTGGTGAGGTCAAGAGCACGCAGCTGCCTCAGGGAGCTCGTGAAGTTTCAGGGCCCACAGGAGTAAGCCGAATTTTGCCAAACCCAGCAAAGGGTGTTGAGGTGCTGTGGGAATTGGCCATTGCTCTGTGTCTGTCTCTTGGCAAAGCTGAGGGGATGCCAGTGAGATGTCACCTTTTTCTGTGTCTCAGGAAATGCTGATGGATGGAGGTGGTCTGAAAGGCAGCAGCCTGGGAGCCGCTGCTGCCGCCTGTGCTCGCTGAGCATTTCTGCAGAGCAGGCTCCTGCCTGAACCACCTGCATGTGGACTCTGATCTGCGCTTGCCCAACTGGCCTGTGGGTTCCTAAAAGCTGCTGTGGAACAGAACTAGTTGGAGGAGGTGGAAAGAAGGAGATAATTGCAGAGTTTCTGCTCATGGCTGTGTTAATGACAACAGATGGGGGAGAACTAAGGTTACAAGGCCATAGTTTGAAATTCCCAACTGAACTTCTCCCTGATCTGTGCTGTGAGCATTAAGTAGAGACTAAGTGAGGAGCTCTGTCATTCAGAACTGCCCCAAGCACTCTGCTGGCCTCATTTGGAAGAACATGGCCCTTTTGAAGAACCCAGAAGTAGGGTAATTGTGCTTTCAAAGGAAAAAATTCCCTGTGTCTAAACCAGAATGCATCAGTGGATGCATCAGCACTCAACTGATAGGATGTGTGAATAGCCTGAAATCCAGATTTAGATGCATTTCAGGGGATTCTTTTCAAAGAGACAAATTAAAAGCTGATCAAATTTGTGTCTGCCAGTTTGTGAATGAGGCAGCTTTTGATCAAAGGCCCCAGTGATGTGGAAGGCTGATTTCCAAAGGCTTCCTTTGCTGTCTTTGGGTGTCATTTTGAACAAACTCAGTAATCCTGGGGTTTCCTCCAAACAATAATTCACACCAAGCATCCCAAAAGGAAGTAGCCCACCAAAAGAACAGCTTGGTTTGGGAGACAGCAGGTAGATGTACAATAGACAAGGTCATGTTGACCTTATGAAGAGTGAAATTGAGTAGTTTGGTGCATCATAGGCAGGCAATGGGAAGTGTCATGGCATGAATCAAAGTATCATTTGCAGATGGGAGGGCTCTGTTGATTTGGGGAGCTGCCCAGAATTAGTATCAAAGCTAACTCATCCTGACAAGGCTGTGTTGTAGCTGTGTGAGACTGTGCAATGGAACATGCTCCCCAGAGGAGATTTCAGAAGAAGAGCCCTTTCAGTGGTACATTTCTGTTTTAGATGGGCAACCAATCATCCAGAGTTTCAAACTGCATTATAGGTACTTGAAGAAAGTTTCTTTTCAAGCAGCACTGATACCTGAAGTTGTACCAGCTGCTGAATTTTGGAAGTTGCCAGGATTGTCCTTTTTTGTACCCAGAGCAGGACAGGGTGTGTGGTGCTGTACATTTCAGTAGGTGACACAGCATGCAGACAGTAACTAGACATCTGTGCTAGTGGGTTGCATTATGTTATGGTTCAAATGCTTATATGGTGCCTGATGCTAGGTTCTGTACTTGGTTATGTGTTACAGCAGTGTGCAACAGAGAGTTATTTTCCAGAGGAAGCCACTGAGTGACTGATTATTCAGGTTATGGAGGTTTAGTCATAAGAGCTCTTTCCAATGGTGGAAGCCACTCCTTAAGCAGTGGGTACATGTGTGTGACCAACCAAGACCAGGGAAGTGGAGGGAGAGGCACATTGCACTAATTGCTTTCTAGTTCTAAAAGCTTTGTCTGGAATTTGGATTATTAGTTATTGATTTGTTCCTGCAGCCACGGTGTGTTCCCTGCAGCCTTTCAAACCCTAAGAGTGAAGAGAAGCTGAAAACACCATGAAGTTTCCTCAATTTCTGCTGTCTAAGTAAAGACAGGAACTTGGTAGAAGTGAGACCAGGCCCTTTGGGGAGGTGCATCTTATGGCATCAGATGTGTGTGTGCTTTGCAGCTCTTCAGAACAAGTCCATTCCAGACATTTTGGAAGGAAACCTGCCACTTGCACGCTTCTGTGTGTCCCAGCCATTCCCAGACTGTGATGTACAGCGTCACCGTCTGGGGAGTTCTGAAATCTCTTTGGGAATATTTGTCATGTCTGGAGCCAAAATAGCATTTATCAGCTTTCCAGCTGTTTCCCTTCACCTGAGAAAGCCTTTTCTGCTCCTTTTTGTGTAGGGTAAGTATAACTTCAGGGCAGGAAGATGAGCGAATCCCTTTTCTGTGATGGTACAGTGGAAAAAAGGCAGGATCATGGACACCATGAATCTCCCAGCTGTAAAGCATTGCAGAATTCTACAGAAAAAGAGCTGTGTGCAGACAGAAACACATCTGTGCTGTCTTTCTAACTCCCAGATATGTCGCACTGGTGCTGTCAAAGTTGCTGGCATCCATTTCAGTTCTTTGCTGCATTACTGGTTGCAGCCAGTAACTCTAACACTTGTCTGACTCCATTTGTGTACTGAACTGAATCATTTGAGCTCTGCAGGCATTTAATACATTGTAAATATGATGAAATTGTTGGAAACAGCAGCTGCTTGGCTGTAGGAGCCCAAGTTGCAGTTTCTTTCGTGCTACATCGCCTTCTGTCCTGCAGGAAGACCACAGATGCCATTGTAAGCCAATATCCCACCTAGACTGTCATAAACCAGAAGTCACCTGAGCTCATCTGAAGCCTCTTGGGTGCAGCTTTACAGCTTGGCAAGCAAGAGGGAGATTTTCAGTAGTGTGTTCAGCCCTTAGGCAAGGACAGCTGTGAAAAGCCCTTTTGTGCTGGTGGCACTGCAGTCTCTGTGGCTTCAGAATAAGTGCACTGGCAGTTTTCCTTGTGTCTACTGTCAGCTTGGAAACAAGATCTAAAAGGGAGGATACTGTTGGGTGTGCTGTCCAGCTCTTTTCCATTAACTAGAGTGATACATTTTCTCTTGCTGTTCAGTGTTCTGTGGGCATTTCAGTTGGAGGCAAATCTCTCACGAGCTCCATGTGCAGATTCATTTCTTTTCAAGTGCTGTCCCAAACTGTTGAACCTCCTGTGCTGTTTTCTGTCTAGTGCATCTAAATCCTCTGGGGTGTCTTGGCTCAGCTTATTGTATGAAGGTATATTTAGAACGGGGATGCTATTTTCTTTCCTTTTTCCTGCTACTGGGTGTTTAGTCAGTGTGTGTAAACCATTAGAATTAAATGCAGGGCTTCAGGAGCAGGAATTTGACCCATGGTGGACATTAGTTTCTGGAGAGCTTCCCCTAGTGATTTAAAATACTTTCTTTTCCGCTTAGAGACAGAGGTGTCACAGATGCATTACCAGCTGTTGTCCTCAAGATGTGCTTGTAATCTTTGTAACGTGGTCTGTTGTCCTCAGCAAGCCACCTGCTTGCTCTTGGTTCCCCTTCTTCAGGCTGTAAAGCTCAAGACATCAGTAGTTTGAGGGTGACCTGTATGCCAAGGCCTACTGGTTCAAATCCACCTCTTCTCGGGGACCTTTCCTGTGCAACAGCAGTGCTTTGGTATCTGTGAAATGAGCTCATAGTTCCAGCCCAGTCCAATTCCCCTCCATACCTATTTGTATGACAACAACCTGTGCTATGGCAGGTCTGGTTTAGGGTGCACCCCCTCTAAGTGGGATTGCAGTCAGTTGCTCTTGCCACACGAGGCTGTGTGAGGCTTTTGGTTTTGTTGCAGTTTTGCTCTTTCTATTCCAGTGAGTCCTTTGGAAATGGTCTGGCCTGGTCAAAAGAAATTGTGATGCCATGTTCTGCAATGGCTTTTCTGCAGATGTGTGAGAACCCC